>NC_056599.1:15350753-15693253 GCF_018340385.1 Cyprinus carpio | reverse complement strand
GATATGTGTGCCATTATGCTTTAATCCTGTGGTGGTTCTAACTGTATGTCCACCTCAGCTTGGAACTCTTCAACAGGAAGACTCTATTAAAACAACAGGATGTGCTCATTTCCTTAAAGGGCTGATGGATTCACAAATGGAGAGACATTATTATTATTATTACAGATGGGGCGGGGCATCTATTCTATCGTCTTCTGTCTATTGGTCTGTCATATAAAATATGTGCGTTTGTCACTTTACACTTTAGTTTAACAGCATATTTGTTGTGTACATTCATTTGAGATTGTATGTTTTCCTTCTAACACTACTCTCAGTCAGTTTAAGTAGGAGAGTGGATGGACTGGAAACTTTTTTTTTTTTAATTAACAAAGCATGAGCCAGATTTTGCTTTTAGCTTGGCTCATTTGTTTATCATGTAGAGTACAGTATATATATGATGTGGTGTATGATGTTTTGGTGTAAGACCAGCTGGTATTTACTGAGGAAACTTTGCGGAAATGGAGGAATCTGCTATTCAGGATGCTTTCCACATTTGTTGTTTACACATATTTCACTTATTAATTACATTATAAATTATTTATTATCAATTATGTACAATCCCAATATAGGGTGCGTTCAAAATCCCAAACCTGCATGTTCTTCTGCATGGACATCCAAATACATGTATAATATAAAATAATTACATTGTAACTAAGACATTTCTTTAAAATATTAGACAAGAACTGGCTTCTGTGGTAGGTCTCACAGTGTTTATTATTATAGAGTTGAGTATGCAGCCTCATTCCAAATAGACTGTTTCTTTTTGATGTTTCTGGCAGGGATTCTGTTAACCTCATCGGGCCGTACAGGGGGTCTAACCCCAGATGCTTTGGAGAGTTAACTGTGCTGCAGAGATAAAGCCTGATGACAAATCCACCCCCTGAGCATTGGCTCAGAGTGTCTACCCTCGCTATTGACGTACACAGAGCTACACCACTGCCATTGACGCATGTACACTATGACCACCACTGGCGTGCACTAAGTTCAGCTCAGGAGTGATGCAAGAGGAGAAAGTATCATTCCCTTAGAGTTTCTGTCCACACACTCTCTCACAGCCACAGATGTGTAAGTCAACGTCTGGCAATTCCCCCTCTCTCACTCAGCTGGACTTGGTCTGGTGCCTGGTGAAGTTCTGAGGATCCAAATTACTTCCACATTTGATTCACATTAGTAAGGAGAGGCTTGTTTTCCACCCTTAATTGGTTTGCTCTGTTTATAAAGCAGATTAAGTTAGAGAGACAGAAAACACAGGGTTTATTTAGCAGTTTGGGACACTTCACTTTTTACAGTATTTTACAACTGATAAACATCAGAAAAGCTGATTATAATTGGGATCACACAGGGATGACATTGTCACACTGATACTGCGGTTCACTAAAATAAAGTTTAGTAAAGTCAAAAAACTTTTTTTTCTCCCCCATAGGAACACATGCTGCTCAGGTTTGTGAACAGAAAATGTGCTCAAATTGTTCATAAATGCAATGTAGGTCAGTGGTTTTTAAACTGTGGGTCAAAGCCTGTAGTCTGATTCATGAAACAAATGACTCTTAGTAGTCAGTTCTTTTAATGAATTCTTCAAAAAGATTCACAATCTCAAGAGTTCAGTCTGAATCCCTTAGAAAAATAAGTAACTTACTCAATCCATAAGTGTAGTTACTGAATCTTACTGAACCTCCATGTCAATGAATCTCTATCTGTTAAAAAAAAATATATATTTCAGTCTTAAATTAATTTGGTCTTTGTTTGTTTGTTGTTATTTTCTTCTAGTAAAAGTTTAGAGTGAGACGTACACTTTTAAAAAATAAAGGTTCTTTACTATAATCTTTAGAAACTTTCCACTGTACAAATGGTTCTTTACAGTTGGAAAATGTTCTTTAGATTTTTAACATATTCTTCACACTTAGAAAAAAACTGTTATTTTAAGAAATGTTCACTGAAAGTTTTTTTTTTTTTTGGTGGAACCCATGGCACCTGTAATGCGGGAGGCATGAAGGCAGGGTCGCCTCCAAATGCAGCTTAATTGTATCAGCGTAGTCAAACACAGACAAGGGTCAATCACTAGCAGACAGTAACAGGAGGGCAGACAAAAAAGTAATCAAACACAGGCAGTGGGTCAAAACACAGGAACAGACTAAACAAGAATACAAAGAAATGCTAGCTGAGTAGCAGTAGCAAACAATACAGGTGTGGGTGTAATTAGTTTCGGGTACGGAGCTAGTGGGAAATGTAGTCCATGGTGAGAACTGACTGGTTTCGTGACAGCACCACTGCAAAAATCCCCTTTTGAAACTTTAAGTGTGTTCACTGATGCAGTAATATAATAAAAAAATGTAAAAAAGTATGTAAACTATATTCATTTTGTATTCAAATATCAATCTCAAACAGAAAGCTTTTTCATTTACATCCTTTACATTTTAGGACATGCTTTTACCCAAACTTATTTACAAAAAAGGAGCCTCTGGAACTGTCTCTTTAAAGCCTCTGTATCTGGAGTTGTTCAGCAGCATGTCAAATGTCACAGTCTCTACTATATTTCATTTCATCCTCTAAACTCCGGGCCTCAGAGCAAAGAACCCATCCCTCAGTACCCCACACCGGCTGATACTAATCTTCATTTGACATGCCAAAACCAACATCCAGGGTTTACATTGTACATAATTAAAAACTTTCCACAGATAAGACCTCCCTCTTATGTCTATCTTTCTGTCTGTTTGCTTCTGTTGTGAGGTCCAAGATAAACACCGGACTGGCCTAAGAAAACCCTGTTAGGATGGGCCCATTACTGGGATAAGGGTGTGAGGAAAAATTGCGTTGTCACTCCATCTATCACATACTGAAGTGCTGAGCAACACCACCTTAAATAATACAAAAACAACAACACAAAACACCTCAACATTAACAGTCTTTAACCAAGCCTGCATTAGTTGTATAAGCATAAGCCAACACACACAATGTCAGTATCAGAAAACAGAAGACAGGATATCTGATTAAATTCAGATACAGTAAACAAAACATTCGTATCTAACAAAATAATTTTTTCCTTGTTATTTAAAGGGATTGTATCGTCATTTACTCGCTCTCATGTTGTTCCAAACCTGCATTACTTTCTTCTGTGTATCACAAAAGAAGTTACTCTGAAGAATGTTGGCAACTAAACAGTGTAGGTTAAAATTGACTTCCATTGTATGGACAAAAACACTGAGACGTTTCTCAAAATATCTTCTTTTATGTTCCACAGAATACAATAAAGTCTTATAGCTTTGGACTGACATGAGGGTGAGTAAATGATGAGCCAATTTTCATTTTTGGTGAACTGGTCTACATCTACTGTGTCTTTTATGTTAAGGTATCAAGAATGCAACAAAAAACTCCTAAATATTATTTCCATGTTCGTACACAACACAAAAGTTTGTTCCTTCACTTGTAGCTTAATGCTATTCAGAAAATGTCAATGAAAACTCTGAGATAGTTATGTCAAAAACTAAAATGAAAATCCCTGTTGTTTCAAACATGACTTTTCCTTGCTTGTTGTGAAACACAAAAAGAGTCGCCATTCACTTCATCGCATATTTTTTCAAATAATATCTAAAACCGAATAGTGTCTGAGATTGTCCTTCTGCCTATCTTATTCTGTGTGTTTAACTAAAGACAGAAAGCCAAACAAGTTTAGAGCAACTTGAGTAGGACTTCTGACTTTTAGGTGATTTATCTCTTCAAAAAAAAGAAAAAAAAAGACTGAGTTATAAATGGCTACAGATCGCCACCTAGTGGATTCATAAATATCATATATCTGTCGAAATCAAGCTATACGAGATGTATTCTTAAAATATATAACATAATATAACTTATTATTATTGCATTTGTAGTTGTAGCATTACTATACCATGCCTATACTATTATTTTTATTGATTTAGTATAAAATATTTTAAAAATAATAGTGGCAACAGCAGTCATTGGTGCTCACATAATAGTAATAGCCAATTACTGATATAATCTGTGCCAGGGAGCGGTAAATGTGTAAAGCATGTATTGCTATTCATACTGTTAAACTGCGTTGCGATCTCTCTCTCTCTCTCTCTCTCTCTCTCTCTCTCTCTCGAGCGCGTTCTCGTTGGTCACGTGTGACTTACAGAGAAGGGCAGTGCCTTCTGTCACGCTGCCCTCGCTCGCTCTCTGGAGGAAAACAGCACATGCTAAGCGCTGCGGATCTCAAGGGAGCCGTACAAAAACAACAAGCATTGGATCCTCAAGCCAAGCCCCTTTGCGCGGAGGAGCCTTCTGTCTCTGCATACATTAACATCCACGTGTACATATACGTAGGCTAAATGATTAGGTATCTTGCTATAAGTAAATACAACTACTTAGATGGTTTATATGTCCCATGTTTTTATGTCAAAAGCACTTTATTTATTTTTTTGCATGTGTATTTTTTATTTATAATTAACACGCCACTGTGGGAATATTCAATAATAATAATTATAATAATAATAGACGGATAATCGTTATTAATCAAATCTTAAATGACGCTTATTAAATGTCAGCGCACATGCATATGTTTGCATGCAGGCTATTAATTATTCAGAAAATGAGTTGCATTATTATTTTCCTCCTCGGCGCACTGGTAGCCTGTGGTCCAGCCAAAGCGAGCTGGAGTATGTTCCTAATACAGACGTCACCCTGTGCTCTGACCGTGCCAACCAAGTGCGCAGCTCTGAACTGTACAACTACAACCTCGACATGCTTACGGACGACCGAGGAATCCTCGCATCCCTCAACACAAGCAGTCTGGCACCGACATCTGCAGCGGCTCGCTAGACACGACACCGTTTTTCACTACAGGACGTTTTTGGGCACGCGGACTTCTTTTCTGCGCACTTGAAGCTGAAGCTGATTCGCGAGAGGGTTTAAAGGAAGGAGCAGGGACTCTTAAGGTATTTCAAACTGCGACGGCGATTCATCGATCTCCAGCATGCGCTAGAAAGCTAGTGCATTTGTTGAAGCTTGGCTTAAAGGCCGTGTTGCAGGGTTAATTTTTCAACGAATTTGTGCAGTTTGCTTGCTGGTAATGAACATTTAAACTGTTATCCATTGTATTTTATGTTGTTGGGGATCACAAAATGGAATAAAATACGAAAAAGTAGGTACTATCTTACAGCGGTTTGCAACGATTCTCCTTTCCCCCACAATGCATTGCATTACGTCACATTGGGGAGAGAATTTACCAAAGCCCGCCTTGAGAGTATTGAGAGTGACTAGAGAGACGAGTAGTAGACGAGATTATTCAGATAGCATAGATTATAGATAAATAGATATAGATAGATAGATATCGACCAACAGCGACCAAAACGCACTCACTTTCCTACAGCACCAGCTTTCCAACGCAGTTTTCTACACAAGCACCAGCCAAACATAGCGACAGACACACTCACACACACACACTCTCACACACTCCGGAGGAAGAGATAAACGCTTAGAAACGCCCATATAGCTAGCATGATGCCTTCTATTTCTAGATGACAAAGACAAAGTTTACCAGTACGACACTATGACAAAGGTTACCGGTACTTATCTGAACTAATGTCATGATCACTGCCACTAGATATAAAGAAAACGTTTATTTTTCACTCGGTGCTATCCAATGACAGTAAAATATATATATATATATATATATATATATGTGTGTGTGTGTGTGTGTGTGTGTGTGTGTGTGTCGTTATTGTGCACTGCTGCTCGTAGACTAGCTACAGTGCTCATTGCTAAATGATAGCAACTCACCAGGACACTTCACCAACTCTCCACTCATTCTCCTCGGACCATGCATTTAATTGGCTTTGAAGGCCATCAGTTCTTGGCAATTCCTCATTTGCTCTCTCACGTCTGGCTGGTACAAAATTATAGGGCTGCGGGCCATCATACATGTTGGCTCTTGCCACCTCCTCATCCCAGTTTTTATCGCTACATTGTCCTAAAATCGTTTTTTCAACGTGTACCACTTGCATAAACACTGCGTCCGTAGGCAGTATTATCCGTAGGGGCTGTCATTGTTGTTTCGCGTCCTGTGTGACATCGGAACTCGGAGTACATCGATCTAGTACGAGTTCACGGGTGGGAAGTCACGGGTTTGACTGCCGTTCCAGTGCACTTTCATGGGTTTAAGGTTGGAAAAACACGGGTTACGGGTTGCCAGGAACGCGCATCATACTAGGCAGAGGCTACCCTTTCCTCCACTTCTCCCCAATGTGACGTCATCACCGAATTGCGTAAAAAAAAACCGTTAATACCAAAAACGTAAAAAAATGGTCTTTAAGGCCATTTTTGAGACATTTTAAAAATGATATACAGCTATTGCACGCATTTTTTTACCTATGACCGACATTGATGATGGATGGCATCCTTAAAGTTTAATAAATCGTCTAGGCGTGTATCGTTTGCTATTGCACGTATTTTTTTACGTGTGGCGTTGTTGAAGCTTGGCGTCCTTCATTAACGCTTTCGCTCGTGGCCCGTGCAGCCTTGCCTTATTCGTTCCCAAACAACATTTTATATTTCATTTCAGTTCCTCGAAAGTTCGATAAAGCAGTATCGGAGGGTTAAGATTAAGAAATGGTGAAAAGTGTACTACGCACTTATCAGCACCGTGGAGATAGGGGCTCGTGAGAGACACGCCCACTTCCAGTGTGAGGAGCCAGCGCGTGTTTTTCCCCGCACAGTGTCGCTTGGATGAGATTTGCATGGCCTGTTTTGTTCTGTGGCAGCCAACGCGTTACTTCTAGTCATTTTCCATTAAATGACTGTTTGGGTAACCTGGAGTGCAAATCTGAATTGGAGCCCTTTAAATGGTGTGTGATGCGGAATGTTAGTTGTGTTTTGTGAACTGCAGGGGGCAGTAAGCGAGTCCTATGCAGTCACTACTGATGATAAAGTTTGAGTCATGCAATTTATCGGTCCCTTGTGTGTGTGTGTGTGTGTGTGTGTGTGTGTGTGTGTGTGTGTGTGTGTGTGTGTGTCTGTGAAAGAGAGTGAGTCACATCTGACGGGAACCCTTATGGAAGGTGCTGTTTATCACATCCCAGAGAATATGTTTACCATGAAGATGAATCTATGGATTCACGAGAAGCACTATCAATACAGATGATTTTATGCACCATAATATACAGTGTTGGGAAGGTTACTTTGAAAATGTAATAGGTTACAGATTACAAGTTACCCAATACCCTGTTTAAAATTTAATAAGTAGTGTAATTATTTCAATTACTTTATTAAAGTAATGTAACTGATTACATTTGAATACTTTTATAAATTCCTAGCAGATTTCTAGCAGTAGTACTTAACAGTGATTATTTCCAGACTTTCAAAATCCTTCATCACTTGAATTAAGATTATTTAATTTTAAAGCACAGCCACCACAAAATCTGACTTTAGCACCTCTTTTTACTTTGAGTTCGTTCTGAGGTTAAATACAGATTTAAAGGGGTCATGTGATGAGATTTCAAGTCAACCTTTTTTTCTCTTTGGAGTGTTGCAAGCTGTTCTTGAATAGATAAGATCTCTAAAGTTGCAATGATTAAAGTCTCAAACCCAAAGATATGTTCTTTATAAAAGTTAAGACTCGTCCACGCCCTCCTAAAACGCCTAGTTTAAACACGCCCCCACATGTCTATGTCACGATGTGGGAAGATTTGCATAACACCGCCCAAATGTTTACGCAAAGAAAGAGGTAACTTTGATTCTCGCTGTAGTATTGTTGCTGCCGCCATGTTGTGGAGACACTTTGTGTTTCGGTGTGAAAGTGAAACTACTTTGTTTGGCCTTTCAAAAAGAGGACACAACTAGAAATCAGTGGTTAAGTTGTATTTACAAGATTGTTCCAGAACAATTCAACCCATATATTTTCGAGTGTGTGCAGCGCATTTTATGGAAGACTGTTTTCTATGAGAGTAGCCTACAAGGCTGTTTCTATAAAGTGGGGCAATAACAACTTTGCAAGGATAGTCTGGCGCTTCTGACTCACAGCCTGTAAGTACGTTTTTATATTTAAAGAATTTGCCACTGGCCATTCAAACGTGAGTTTTGATCAGTGTAGAGTAGCACTTGTTGTTTTTCCTTTATCCGATCACAAATCCAGACATGGGTTTATGTTTATGCGGCGTGATGCAACTCAACACATAAAAAGACAGTATAAGTCATTATTATCAGTAATTATGTCCCCACTGGATGCAACAAATGCCTCGTTTGTAATGGGTTTATTGTTTTTTTTCTTCTGGTCGTGCCGGGACACACGGCATCACAGTGTTAAGGGCCATAACATCACAATCACACGCATAAAGTATAAACCCAATCACAACGCACTGGATAGCTGGCCAATCAGAGCACACCTCGATTTTCAGAACCATGAGCTTTGTAAAAATCGACACGTTTCAGAAGGCGGGGCATAGAGGAGAAACAATAATGTACAGTATGTGGAAAATAATGTGTTTTTTAAACCTTAAACCGCATAAACACATTTCATTACACCAAATACACAAAATAATGTTATTTTTAGCAACATCATATGACCCCTTTAAAATAATAAAAAGCCGTTTAATAACTATGATATGGTTTCTGAAATCTTTGCATAGCTGGCGTCTAACAGTGCCTTGGAAAAAGCAGTTAATCTTGAAACATAAAGCTTATACATAAACCCAAACAGGAAATCAAACTATTGAATAAGATGAATGAATTATTGAATAAGCATTTGTCCTTTTCTGTGTCCTAAACTCCTGAAACATTGGTGTCTCATATTTTAGAGCAGAGCAAATTTAGGAAAGAAATCAATCAAATCTTTATGTGTGTTTGAAAATATTCAGATACAACCCCCTTTGTAATCGTTAACATTTTCAGAAATAACTGTAATTTAATTACATAATTTTTCTAAGTTACTGTAACAGAGTACAGTTGCATTTATTTTGTAATTAAATCACATAATTCCTTTACATGTAACTAGTTACTCCCCAACTATGTATATTTATATATAATAATTATTATGTCTAACATATACATCTTGCACACACACATATAAGACTTCTTTGAATTTTCAAAAATCGTCTGAAATATTAATTTTATAAAATTCTTAAACATACTGTTTGTTCCAGTGTTGTCGGAATGTGAGCTCAGCTCAGCTGGAAGTGTATTTATCCCAAATATAAGTATTGCTCCTGTGCATTGTAGCCAGGTGAGGCTGATGATGGAGGAGGCGTCAGGTCCCCGGTCCTGCACTGCAAAGCCCCCCCGCAGTCTACTCGAATGGAAGAAGAGAGTCAAGTCTGAGTACATGAGGTTAAGACAACTGAAACGCTTCCGCAAAGCTGAGGAGGTCAAGGTAGAAGGTCTTTTGCAGTATTGTTTTACTTTTCGTTCCTTTACTCTTTCAATATAATTTATTCTGTATTTCTGTACTAGTCTGGGGTCAGACTGGAGTAATGATGCTGAAAATACAGCAGGAATAAATTACATCATTAAATTATTATTTTAAAATGTATTTAAATATAAAACACTTATTTTAACTCATAATTAAATGTCATAACATTACTGTTTTACTGTATTTTTCATTAAATAAATGCAGCTTTTGGTGAGTATATCTGACTTCTTTCAAAAAATGTTTTTCGTTATTCTGACACCTTTTATTTCCTTGATTTGTTTTCTATATCATTCTAATTAGAAAATGTAGCTTTCAATTCATATAATTCAGTCTTTTTAACTATTAGGCTGTGTGTTTTTCACAGGCTCTTTTCCAGTCAAATCGCCGCAAGATTGAAGGAAGAACTGAGCTGCTGAATGAGGAATGGTCCAAGCTCCGAATCCAGTCCATTCCCCTTCCCACAACCAGTGGCTCTCTGCCCAGCAAAAAGGCAAGAATGACACAGCTGGAGGCCTTGACCACCACAAACCAGTGTCAGTCATCTTGCATCTGCTCTATGACACTAGATCGCTTTACTGTGAATTGCCCCTGCTAATTCAGCACAAGACTGTCCCCGCTAGTTGATTTATGAGCCAAATCAATGCATAGTCAGCTTTGCCTCGCCATTTCCAAACATAATTTATTCTAACAAAATGCCAGTAATGATTCAAGATCAGGTGCCACAGTTTGCCTTCTATTTCCTGCAGAACCTACTTTATCCTATCCTACATGACAAGCGTTTAGATCAATGTGATGTAATTAATGGACTGACTGGGGCACAGTTAACCTCTGATTAATTAGTCAGGGCAAATATTACCAGCAGGCCGGTAAAATGCAGCAGTGGTATTTTTTTCTCTTCATGAAATTGCTCTGTTGCCAAAAATGTATTTGTATGTTAGCCAAGCCAGAGCTCAATATCTGAAACTCCTGTGATATCCACAATAAAAGCAGCCAGCGGGCACAGCAGAGCATAGCTCTCTGTGGAATACAGAGAGACTGCTCAACATACCAGCACAGCTGGATCCTGCTCGCAACAGCACTGGAAAACAATACCATACTTGATGTTCTTTAGATAACACCAAACCAAATATTTTGATTAGTGGATTATGATATTGTAATTTCCCCGGGCACACATTTGGTCCCAGTTCAATTCTTCTTGACCTTATGACATTTCTATCACTGATTTGGTTTGGAATTAAATTCTTTCATTATTTATTCACCCTCATGTTGTTCCAGTATGAATTTTTCGGTCACACTTTATTTTAAGGTCCAGCTCTTGCTATTAACAAACCATGTACTACGACTTTTAGCTTCAGTTAATGTTTATTGTAAAATGCATGGAAAGGAGTGACCAGTTTAATTCTTGAAATTTCTCCTTTTTTCCCGGAAGAAAGAAAGTCATACAGGTTTGGAACCATTTAAATGATGACAGTATTTTAATTCTGGGTCAACTTTTCTTTTAATAATAGATAAACAATAGATTTAAATTCAGTAATCTGTCAGTAAAACACAGCCAATGTAAAATGTATATATTCAAATGACATTGACTAATTAACATATGCAGGACTAAAGCAATTTTACGGTCCTTGAATAGTTTTGAGTGACACTTTGACTTGTCTTCTGTTTTCCTGTCTTCTCTTTCTTGTCCAATCACAGTTGTGCATGGTAGAGTCTGGCTTTCCATCTTTTCCATACCAGGCAGTTGCCATGCGTCCCTTGACAACTGTTGCTGGGATACCATTCATGTACTCCTGGTCCCCTTTGCAGCAGAACTTCATGGTACTGGATGTGGACAATAAGCGCACACACATTAATACACATAAAAAGCACTCAATCATGATCACCATTAGAAGCCTGTGTCTGCAGACAAATAAGGAGAGAGAGAGAGATGAAAATAGAAGAACAGCATCATTTATGACACTGGTCATTCTGAAAGTAGGTCAGCCTGCAGCAGCGCATTCACATGTTCTGACAGCTCAAAGCATGTGTTTTTGAAGTCATCTCTCAGGTATAGGAGGATGTGCATCTTTAAACGCCTACACTCACTTACAGGCACAAATATAGGAATACACAAAAACAGCCTCCCACAAAACACATTTACAATATTGTTGTGCATTTATCTTTCATTAGAAGAACCTCACTGATGCATGAATGCATATGGAACATGTCTTTATATAAATCAATAAAATCTCTAAAAAGTCTTTCCTACCTCTCTCTGTTTCTGAGGTGGAAGATGAGACATTTCTGCATAATATCCCTTACATGGGAGACGAGGTGTTGGAACAGGATGAAGCTTTCCTGGAAGAGCTAATTGACAATTATGACGGGGTGCATGGAGACAGAGGTGAGCATAACACTTATGTAATCACAGAAACATTAAAATACATTTTATGTTGTTTTTGGAAATGTCATTGTCAGCTTTATTTATATAGCGCTTTTAACAGTACAGATTGTCAGATTGAAGCTCTTCTGGAAAGCCCTGAATGTTTTACATGCGTTTTTGATTGTTTTTGTAAGTGTCATTTTTTTATTAAAAATACAATAAAAAAGTAATACTGTGAAATATTACAATTAAAAATTAATTACAAAGTTACATTTTCAGAAACCATTACTCCAGTCATGTGATCCTCTAGAAATCATTCTAATATGCTGATTTGATGCTAAAGATACATTTCTTATTATTATCAATGTTGAAAACAGTTGAGCTGCTTAATTTTTTTTGCGGAAACTGATACTGATAGAAGTCGTTTGTATCATTATAAATGCATCGTTGCTGATTGAAAGTGTGCATTTCTTTAAACAGTACTGACCCCAACATTTTTGAACTGTAGTGTTCACTGTTCATGCTAATCAATATATAACTTATATGTGAATCTTAGACAGGCAGTAAGTATGTAAGTATCTTGTACCAACAGAAGGAGGCTTCATAAATGATGAGATCTTTAAAGAGCTGGTGGAGGCACTGAGCCAATACTCAGACCCAGAGGAAGAGGAGGAGGAAGAGCCCTCAGAGCGAACAGAGAATGAGGAGGAGGAGGAGGAGAAAGAGGTGCAGAAAACTACAGCTGAAGGAGCAGAAGAGTCAAAAGTGTGCATCTTCAAAAGGAAGAGGAGTAGCACTACTGAAGGTGAATTAGTTTTGAGCAGAAGCAAAATAATGGAATAATTATTATAATAAAATTTAATGTAAAATATATGATATACATTTAAAACATATTTATTATTTGTTTGAAAAACGTTTTAAAAATGTATTAATGCCTATTATTAAAAAAAATAAGAAGAAGACCTTTAAATAAATAAATAAATCAGTAATTTTGATGATCATGTTAAGTAAAATTACCATAGAATTAGGGCTTTTAATAGACGGTGTAGCACTGTACAGCTTTCAGCTTTCCAGTGATCTGAATTTCACTGGTTTACCAACAAATAGACTAGAGCTCACATGCTTTGCCCATCAGATCAGCCTGTCTCTATGTCTATGTGCAATTGTTTGCTCTGAGTGTCGCCTCTATTCCCAGTGAGGGCTGTTTGTTCATTCAGTTTGTTTTAGGACAGTATCCAGTTACGGTACACCCTGACCCTTACACATGCACACACACTTAAGCCCATGCACTACTCTACTTTTGCTTTAAAAGTCAACTTCAGGACTATGCTGATTTTAGTCTCGCTTTTCCCTCACTAGGAAGAGAGCTCTCCGCCAATAAGAAGATTCCCCATGACAAGATTTTCACAGCTATTGCATCTATGTTTCCATACAAAGGCACCATGGAGGAGCTGAAGGACAAGTAGGCCACCTTGTTGAATTTTAAACCTTCATTTTTAGAAATGAATGGAATCAGGACATGAGGCAGATTCAAACTGGCTTCTCTCAATGCACGACAAACTGTGTATGCTGTCAAACTGTTTTCTAAATACTCCCATGTCTGCTATTGTTTGGACAAACAGGTTAGCTTGTTTTAGTGATTTTCAGTTCAGTCCAGTTAATTGATGTACACGATGCTGTCCCAAACAAAAGCTTTTATTCACCAATAGTATGCATCCATAATGGCAAACCTAACATGCGTGCACATTCTTCACATGACTAGGAAAGTATGTGTCATGCCATCTTCAAGCTGTGGTAAATGAAGGTTCATGGGAAGCTCCTCGAGCTCTGCTGTCAGCTGGCAGCAGTGGAAACAAAAACCCGTCACAGTCTGCCTTATCATCCAACTGTTTACCATTTCATATCATTATTGTTCATTCCACCAGCTGTGCTCATTTTATTTCTTTCCGCTGGCTGGGGGAAATCTGTGGGTGAGAGTTGTATTTAATGGCCTGTTATGTGTGTCAGACAAATTCAGCACTTTAAAGGGATAGTTCATCCAAAACAGAACAATCTGTCATCATTTTATTCACCCCAAACCTGTATTACTTTTTTTCTCTCTTTTTTTTTTTGCACTTACAAATACACCGCAATAATACTTAAATACAACAGCTCATTGTGGCTATGGCTTTTATTGTGCAACATGTGGATGAGTAAATAATGGCAGAATTACACATACACTACCGTTCAAAGTTTAGGGTCAGATTTTTTTTTTCTTTTTTTTTTTTAAATTAGTAGTTTTATTCAGCAAGGACACATTAAATTGATCAACAGTGACTAAACACATGAATAATGTCACTAGAGATTTCTGTTCCAAATTAATTCTGTTTCTTTCTTTAATTCAGTCAAAAAATGTATCATGGTTTCCACATAAATGTAAAGGAGCACAACTGTTTTAAACATTTATAATAATGAGAAATATTTCTTGAGGATTTATTTAAATGAAAATTCAGCTTTGCATCACAAGAATACATTTAATACATTACATTTTACAGTATGTCCACAGAGAAAATAAATATCAAAAATAAATGACATAAATACTAAATTAGAAAATGATTATACAATTATTTCAAATTTGAATAATATTTCACAGTATATATTAAAATATTCTAATATATAATATACATTGTCATATTTTTGACCAAATAAATGCAGTCTGGTGAGCATAAAATACTTCTTTCAACCCCAAACCTTTTAGTGTAGTTTCAGTTTAGTGTGTTTTGCTGTTATTACAAATACTAGTGTAAGTGTATTTTTCTCTTTCTTGCAGGTATAAGGATCTCCTGGAGCCATCCAGCCCTGTGAAGTTGCCTCCTCTCTGCACGCCCAACATGGACGGCCCCTTTGCCAAATCTGTTCAGAGAGAGCAAAGCCTGCACTCTTTTCACACACTTTTCTGTCGCCGCTGCTTTAAATATGACTGCTTCTTGCACCGTAAGAAATTATAGTCCTTCTCTAGCCTTTTTGTGTTTATTTAAACGGAGAGCATGATGCTACAGTCTGTCTTTCAGTGCATGTTCCCGAATTATGTACAGTGCAATACCTTTCATGTATGATACCATATTGTACAATCTTCATATATGCCCTGCTTAAATTTGGCAATAAAGTTAGTCTGAAACGATCTGCTCACAAGTGGTCAGCTGAGTATTATACTATATTAGTATAAGTATAATTATAATTATGCTATATTTAGCAGTGACTACTTATGATCGAATCATCTAAAATGGATGTAAATTAGTACGTTGTTTGTGTTTAGCTTTCCATGCATCTCCTAATGTGTATAAGAGGAAGAATAAAGAGATCCGAATGGAGACAGAGCCCTGCGGACTGGACTGCTTTCTGCTGCAGGTAACAATTTCATAAGTTTTTCTATTTAGTTGAGAATTTATAATTTTATGAACTTGGATTACATTTATAATTTAATTAAATGTATAATTTATAAAAATCTCTTCATCCCTTCTTTGTTCACAGAAAGGGGCAAAGGAGTTTGCTGATCAAAACATGCAGAAGTCTCAAAGGCCCCGTCGTCGACGGCGACAGCCCCGCCCTTCGAGTTCCTGTGGCCCCTGCCCCTCAGTCTCCGGTGAGGAGGGAAAAGAAGGAGACAGCGACCATGAGACCACCAGTTCCTCAGGTGCAGTGGATAAAGAGTTAATAGTTTATCCAGACCAAAATAACACAGATGAAACACACAGCCAAGCCTTCCCTTGCCAAAAATAACTCTTGTCCCATGGTGAGTTGTTTGTCTAAACTGCAACAGAGACATCACTGGAAATGTTTGCAGAAACACAGGAACATTATTAGTGGTGCTTGCTAAAGTAATTATTATTATTTTCACCTGCTGGATGATAAAACAGGGACAAAATTGAATAGGCTTCTTTAAACGAGGGATTCAAGCCATATCTAGAGAAAGTTTAATAGAGATTTTGGCCTAAAATCATCACATTCTGGCAACCACCAAATCATGCTTGGAACCACATAAAGTAGCAGTGCACTAACATCAACTCAGAATGGCCTAAAACTCATGCACAGTGTAACAATACCATTACAGATACATCATCTGGTCATCAACCGATACAGGATTACAATCTTTTTAATGTATCATATTGGTTAGTATTGCATATTTAATTGTTTATCATTTTCATTTGTACATTTAGATTACCTTTGCCATCATCTTATGATCACTTAAAGTTAATCTTTAAAGAAACAAATTATTTAATAACATTATGATCTTTAGCAAATTTTAAGATTGATAAGATTAATTAATGTTGTGATGCCTAAATGCACTTGTAGCATTTAAAAATGACTAATTTTAGTTTTTATTGTATTCCAGTGATGGCAAGCAGCCATTACTACAGAAATCATTCTAGCTTGTTGATTTGGTGCTCAAGTCTTACCAGCAATGTTAAAAAACAGTTGTGCTTTCTTATTATTTTTCTGGAAAACAAGACATTTTATTCTAGGATTCTCTGATGAATAGAAAGTTCAAATAACAGCATTTATTTGAAACTGAATTCTTTCAAAACACGTTAAATGTCTTTACACTGTCACTTTGGATCCATTTAACGCATCCTAGCTGAAAAGAAGTAATTTCTTACTAAAAAATTATCTTACTGACCCTAAACTTTTTAACAGTAGGGAATTTGGACTAAATAGTATAGAATTTTAATTTAAGAAATTAATATCAAATATCATATGCTGCTATTCAGTTCTGATTTACTTCAGTAAAGAGTGTTTGGATGAAAACCTGACATTTAGCTGTGTGCATATGTGTGTGTCAGAGGGTAACTCTCGGTGTCCCAGTCCTGCCAAACTGAGACCAGGGGAGGAAGGAACAGAGGAGTCCGATTCACCTCCTCAGTGGAGCGGAGCTGAGGAGTCTCTGTTTAGAGTCCTGCACGGCACATATTACAACAACTTCTGCTCTATTGCACGACTCATTGGTACCAAGACATGTAGAGAGGTACGCACACAAATGACTATGAACAGGAGGTTATTTATGTGTCTTTTGCTAGTTTGGTAATGTATTGTCTGGTTACTCACTAGTAAATAAGTTTATTAATGCAGAGCCAAATTGAATTAAAATGTGTTAAATGTGCAGAAAGTTCTACAGTATATACTCAAAAGCAGAGATGAGAAAAATGTGTGCGTTTAAATGTATGACTGTGAGCCTGTGTGTTTTTCCCAGAAAGACTGTGGTTTGGCTAACTGGAAATGCGATTACCTAAAATCATGTGCTTTTCTTTCATTTAGGGAATAATCCAAATCTTTTTCTAGAAGAGTGTTGTTTTGATTGTGTGTTTGTGTGTGTATGTGCGTGTTAGTGTGTGTGAGAGATCATATGGCAAAGATCAACATGATAATGAGCGGTTACGTCTCAGCTGGGTTTCAGAGTTCTGACTAACGGCCATTAAGTGTTCACTGGATTGTGGTGCAGTGTGTGTGTGTGTGTGTGAGTGTAACATGATGCAATGCTCTGTCTCATGTGATTATGTATGACTTTCTGTTCAGGTTTACGAGTTTGCAGTGAAAGAGATGCTTATTCACCGTGTTCCGCTGGAGGATGGTGGCATCTCACCTCAGAAGAAAAAAAGAAAGCACAGGCAAGATGTTAACACACCCTTACCTGGCTGTTATAAGCTGGATGTTACACATACTAACATTAGAGCTCAACTATGTTTCTGTTTGTTTGATAGATTATGGGCAAAGATACAGCTGAAGAAAGGTAAGACTCTCAACTTCAATACCAGACTGAGACGAGGTTTCAGTGGTTTGGCAGGTTCAGGAATGGACAAACAGAAGGAAAAGTCATGGAGATGTCTGTGGTTAGGGAGATTATTCTGGCTGGCGATTAGTAGTCAGACAAATAAGTAATCAGTTTAATGGTGTGTTCATGTGCATGTGTGTATTTCACATGTACCTTTAAAAATAATGTATTCACTTTCAACACAGAAACAAAGACTTGGCAAACAAATATTAAATATGGTAGAATAACAAAAAATTTAATTTTCTAAAGGTTTCAGTTTTTCATGAAACATTTAAAGTATTTTCAGTATTTGAAAATATTTAAAATGCAGTCAGAATATTGGAATGGTGTTAAAAATTTGCAAATAAAAAAAGCATATCTATCATCATCATAGTAATTATGGTCAGTATAATTCAGTTCTAAAATATTTATTTTTAATCTATTAAATATCATTATTAAAAATTGAAATGGCAGTAACGCTTTACAATAAGGTTCATTTTTAACAGTTAATGCTGTAAGACTCAAGTATTTATTAATCTACACTATAAGCTGATGATGAGTAATTGGTGTTTGTTAATAATATGTTAATCAAACCTTATTGTAGAATGCATGCAAAATTGCTTTTTGTAAGTGCAATTTCTGAAAAGTAATTTAAAAAATATGTATGTAATAATCACAAATTTTTGGAACCATAATGGAAAGTCTTTGTTCAGAACTAATTGCTCTCATTTCCCTTTCTATTTGTCTTCCAGACAACTCATCCAATCAAGTGTACAATTATCAGCCATGTGACCACCCTGAGCACCCATGTGATAGCTCCTGCTCGTGTGTGATGACGCAAAACTTTTGTGAGAAATTCTGCCAGTGTCATCAGGAGTGTGAGTGTGAACACATACACACACATGCAAACTCATGAAATAGATTCTAATTCAAGTACACAGTGTGACATTGTTCTAAAATAAAGGGGAAAACAGCCCTTTTTTGTTTCAGAACATTTAATAAGTAAAATAATACTTTCTTTTTTTTTTATATTTAATAAGAATTTGAAGAAAGGCTATTGGAGTTCTTACTGTATGTACTATGAATTTTTTTCCTTTCTCTCTCACTTTATCTAATCTTACACTGTAGAAAACAATTGTACTGAGTAGATATATAATATCTATAGAATTACATTCCTGTCCAATGCGCAAATATTGCTGCTGTTTTTATGTCTATACACCACTAGAGGGCACCAACAAAACAAGTGAAGAAATGACACTTTAACTCTAAGAAACCATTGCACCATTTTGACATTTACTCAAACTACATGATTTTGAACATCCATTTATTTTAGGTATAAGAACACCTCAAACATTCACAGGTCCCTTTAGCCAAGTTCTGCTCTGGGTTTTTGTTCTAGGTCAGAACCGGTTTCCTGGCTGTCGCTGTAAGACTCAGTGTAACACCAAGCAGTGTCCGTGTTACCTGGCAGTGCGGGAGTGTGACCCTGACCTCTGCATGACCTGTGGGGCCGCAGACCACTGGGACAGCAAACAGGTCTCCTGTAAGAACTGCAGCATTCAGAGAGGAATCAAGAAGGTATGAAGTACATTCCAGTGACACTGTGAGTGATCTGTCTGTCTCTGTCTGTCTGTCTATCTGTCTATCTATCTATCTATCTATCTATCTATCTATCTATCTATCTATCTATCTATCTATCTATCTATCTATCTGTCTGTCTGTCTGTCATTTAATTGTTCCATCGTTCTACCATTATGTTGTTCTATCTGTCTAGCTATCTAGTATATGCTGATATTCAAAAGGAAAATAATTGATACAGAAGATGCTTCAGTGATATAAATGTTGCTTAACCTGTTTGCCAGCACCTGCTCCTGGCCCCATCTGATGTTGCAGGGTGGGGTACATTTATCAAAGAGCCAGTCCAGAAGAACGAGTTCATCTCTGAGTACTGTGGAGAGGTGTGTGGAAATCACACACACCCCTGACGATGAGCACTAGCTGTTGTGATTTTTATGAAAGTTGTGTTTTTAGTGATTTGATTAATGCATTGTGTGTGTGTGTGTGTGTGTGTGTGTGTAGCTTATTTCCCAGGATGAAGCAGACAGGAGGGGCAGAATCTATGACAAGTACATGTCCAGTTTTCTCTTCAACTTGAACAATGGTATCGGCTTCACTCATTCTATTCTATTCTATTCTATTCTTTTCTATTCTATTCTATTGTAGTTGTCTTTTAGATGTCAATTTGGTGTTTTTAAAATAGTGTTTTTACATCATTCCAGACTTTGTAGTGGATGCCACTCGCAAAGGGAATAAAATACGATTCGCCAACCACTCCGTCAACCCCAATTGTTACGCAAAAGGTACTTTATTTCATCACATAAATATCAAAGTACTTTGTGTTGAAGCTATTAAGCATGTTGGTGTGGTGTTGGTTATTATTACAGTTGTCATGGTGAATGGTGATCACCGCATTGGAATCTTTGCCAAGCGAGCCATACAGCGAGGAGAAGAGCTCTTTTTCGACTACAGGTATGTTTTGTTTGTTTCAGCAATACCGTTACATCACAAATAGACACTCGTATATGCAGTTTCATTTCATTTTGTGGTGTCATTTTTATTTTTCCTGCTTCTTAGATACAGTCAAGCGGATGCATTGAAGTATGTGGGTATTGAGAGGGAAATCGACATTGTGTAGACACTTTCCTTGAGTGTGTCCTCATTTTTGCTTACCCACAATGCTTTGCACTTCACTGACGTCACAGATTGATTTGATGATGCAGTCAGATGGTGATGTCACTACCTTAACCTGTGGTTTAATTGACTTGTCTGAACAAGCATTTTTGTTTTCTTCTTTGAGATAACGTTTGTGATGACCTAAAGAAACCAAAAGGTGTCCTCAGATTTACAAATCCACTCCTCCGCATTTGCACTATACGGCCAATAACACAGGATGGATATTGATAGACGTCACCATTTTCTCTGTCATGGAAGGAAAAATGACAGTTCAGACAACTGTCATAAAGTTGTTGTTGTTGTTTTTTTATCCCATCTCTCCATTCATAAGGCTCTGTAAACAGCTTTTGAAATAGCTATAACCTCTATTTGCTCAATATATACTGTAACTGCAAACTGAATGCATCACACTTAGCCGTCATTGTTTCTGGTCAAAATATTCTGTTGTGCAAAACATCAAGCAATATTTCATAGTTACATTTGCACTTATAGTCAGTCAGGTTAGTATCTTCTCTCTTTAGAACAAACTTCAGTAAACTCCTGCAACCTGGTGTCATTTGATGTTAGCCTGTTACTGTAATGTGCATACCTCTGCTATCTATCTATCTATCTATCTATCTATCTATCTATCTATCTATCTATCTATCTATCTATCTATCACTCTTGCTGTGTTGCACAAAGCTGGCTCATGTTGTCAGAGAATAGCATTCTAGCTAACATAGCACTAAGGCAGTTAATCTTCATCTCTGCTTAAACTGTATGAGGTTAAATATTGTTAATGTTCTGTAGAAATAAACAAAACAAGTGACCATATAAACCGACAGACTGAATGTGAACTGTGAGCTAAAGAGTGACTTAAAGGATATTGTTTAGCAGGCTTTTTTAAGAGTGAACAAGAGAGTGTACAAAATAGGCCTAGCAAGAGTTAGGGTTTGGGTTTCACTGTCATGTGTTACATTTTATTTAAAATAAAGAACTAAACCAAATGATCATATTTGTTTAACATGCCCTAGAATTGTAACTGCATTTCACATGTCCACTTAATACAAATATGGGCAATAAAAACAAAAACCAGAGAAAAATAAAAAACAATTTAATTAAATTAAAAACTGACATTTTTTTTTTTATATTATCTCAAAATTTATCTCAAAACACTGAGCTTTCTGAAAAAGGCAAGTGTAATTGAATTTCCAGATGCTTTAAAAGCAGGTATATCCTTTGGACACACTTAACTCTATCAGACATATATTTTGTCAAATGACAAAAACAAGATATGCACCTATCTGGAATCCGTTATAGAAAGAGTCCTCAGAGTTAGCTTTTCCTTCAGGCTTCTTTTATTAAAGTGTCATTAGGGATTTGTCTTGATTCTACACAGTCATGGTCATTTACAATGAGGTTGACACAAACAAAACCAGAACTAAAGAATTAGGAAAACTCAAAATGAACACCTTGTCACACCTGACCACAAACCTGAAATTACCTGCTTGTAAGAGGATACCATTATTTTATTTTATTCCATGAAACTAGTTCAACTTTAACTTTTGAGATTTATTTTTGGCAAATGCTTCGCATTCACAGGACCTACAGTTCCCCTGAATCAACCTCAAGAGCACAGTGGTAATAAAAGATCATTGCGATCACAATGATAACAAGTAATAGAACAAATAATGCACGCAGTATTCATTTACCCTCAGCAGATGCAGTTAAATGTACCGTTCAAAGGTTTGGGGTGTACAATTCTTTCACGTTTTGGAATTAAGTCTCATGCTCACCAAGGCTGCATTTATTTGACCAAAATGTCAGTAAATACAGTGAAATATTATACTCTCAGAAAAAGGTACAAAGCTGTCACTGTGGCAAAAGCTAATGTTATTACTTACAGTGTGTGTGTGTGTGCATGTGTATATATATATGTATGTATATGTGTGTGTGTATATATATGTGTATATATATATATATATATATATACTTAACTACCACTTTTGATAAAATTAATGCAGCCTTGAAAAAAATCGTATTGACCCCATACCTTTAAAGGGTATTTTACTTAAATGGTATGTTTGCACCAAGTACAAATAGCATCTTGTTTACAGTGCAAATAGTGATAGATGCTACTTTAAAAAAATGAAAAGAAATAACAAAACAAATAAAAAAATCAATGCTATTTGCACTATGGATAAATTGCCTGAGAAACAGTGGGTTAGGTTCATGAAATAGCCACTGTTAACAAAGTTGGCTGTTTGCACAAAAGATACATACAGCTACTATTGTCACCAACATGACAGTCAGAGTAGAATTCTTTTTCCACAAGATAAATGGCCTACAAGATTTCAGATTTGTTGAAACAGGACTTGTTAATATGTAGTGCATTTGGAAAAGATGAAGAAAATACTTCACAGTGAATTAATGCGTTCATACAGTATGTAAATGAAAAAAAAATGCATTAAATGTAAAATGAAAAAAAAAAGACAATTCCCTACAAAACAAAGGTGAAGGTCCCGTATTAGGTAATACATTTCTTCCATTGAAACAAATGGACCTCCATGTGCCGATAAGTGATGTTTTCTTCAAACATTCAGATAAATGTATGTCAATGAGGTAACTCTCTTATTGGCTGCAGTATTAGCACAGATGACACACAATACCTCATTTATACAAACATACATCACACGAGCTAGTATACCAGCCCTCAATCACTGTCATTTAAACCATCCGCTCGCTTCTCATTTCACATTTACATTCATCTGGAACAGACTGTGGCTTACATTTACTTTTGTCTGAGCATCACCAAACTTTGGTGTTGGTATTCAATCATTTATACCGACTGTGAAGTTTTAAAGAAAATGTCAAGTAGGAAGAGATTCTGAGAGGTGTTTGTCCCTGTTAAATTTAATATTTCTTTACAGTAGCATTTCATTCTTCATTCAAGACACTCTTCAAAGTAAAAACGAAGTGAAAGTCCATATTTGACTGGTTTAGAAGATGATAGAAGGGAAGAAGTAAAAGAATGAGAGATACATAAAAAAAAAGAATGGAAACGAGACAAAACCTGGCAGAGGTCATGAGGTTAAAGCTGGACTTATTCATTCAGTGCTCATCTATTCAAAATACTCTCACATGCCTGCCTATTTTTATACAAATTAGAATGATAAAAAGAGAAGTACACTTTATTTATACATATACATAAACAGCATAATCTGTGGGTGAATATTATGTGATCTCTTTGATAAAAGCTCGTATGGCTCTGTTAAAGAAACAGACTAAAGAACATGTGCCTGGTTCTGGAAGCAGCGGATTCTTACTTTTCTTATTGCATTTCGATGAAAAGTGCAGTAGTCATGCAAAATGCATAGCTTCTAAAGATAATACATATTTGCTCTTTTGTTGTAATAGCTCATTTTACATCTGGAAAGCTGATGGAAGTGCTCTAAGCTCTTGGTAAAACAGCTAAGAAGCGGCAGCAGCAATAATGGTGTCCTACAGCAATCACATGAATGAACTGATTAAAACCACGACTTTATACATGGGAGTCTTTCATCCACAGACCATCTATGATGTGTGAAAGCCTCTTGACCTCGATAATCAGCTCAGTGTTTCAGGCTAAGAAAGCTTTCATATGTGACCTCATGTAAAAATATCAGCTGCTTTATGATTATTTCTGTCCAAAATCTACCTGTAACAAACCACCAAAACACATTAATGTTGCCTTTCCTCTAAAATTTTAAAGATGCAGTTTTAGTATTTCTGTCACTCAGTTATTGTTGATCCAAAGCTACCACAGTTTGTTCACCTTTTTCTGATCAATATGTAGATTATAATAGATTCACAACTACACGTGAACACATTCAGCCCACAGAAGCTCCACACGATAAAAAGTGCAGACTCTCTAAAACAGTGTTTTCCAAACAGTTTTTTTCTTATGTAGCCAACAGACCCATCAATAAGGCAAAATTACCCCATCATCACGTATAAATTAATTCATGATGTAATTTTTTAAAGAAAAACCTGAATTATGGACAAAAAAACACCACAAAAATATAAAACTTGCACACATTACAAAATTCTTTTTTTTTTAAATGAACTGAAAAAAGATATTAAATCCTATAAGTTTTTATATATGTTTGACATCCTTGTTGGGAATCACTGGTCTGAAATGCTTCATCATCAATCACGTGACTTATGAATCAGATGTGGACTGAACAGAAGTATGACATCACTATACTCTATTATTTGAAACTATATCGTTTTGCTTTGGCCCACAGGAAAAACAGCTTCATCCAATCACTGATCTGTGGCTTCATTATAATCAGACACAATACAGTTTTTACCTGCCCTCATTCGTGTACTGTTAGGTTTGTAAAATATGAACTGAAACTTTATTTCAGAGTCAAAAAGTGTAGAGAAGGGCTTGAAAAGGCTGGTGTGTGTTGCTGTAGCAGCAGTGAGAAGAGCATGTAGAGACATAGAACACACCCTGTTCATTACAGCACTCACTGGGCTTTAGTCAAGAAACATTTCTATGTCAATCTTTCATGGAGCTAAAATACTGTGTGGTTTTTACAAAAATCTCCTAATCTTCATGAATCTTATACCACATAATGCAAGATGTGATATGGCTACTATCACAAAAACACCTTTCTGCAGTTTTTGATATGCCACAGAAATAATGTTTCCCCAGACACATTATTGTTCAACACATTAATGTCATTGTGCTCTAAAGAAGCTGAAGCCATTCACTGCCATTGCCTCTTCATCTCTTATAAGCGCTGCAACCAAATTTAGAAAGTAGTAAAACACACATACTGTATAAATACTTGTATACCATTAGCTATGTCTGAGCTAATTCCTCCAAATGTTAATAAAGTTTCAGTGATGTTAAAACAGATATGTGTGAACATATCTACATTTTCCAAGCACTGTACTCTGAAGGTTGTTGTTGTGCATTTTGGGCAGATTCTCTCATGAACACAACAACATGGCTATCAACAAACTACTTCTGCCAGTACACGCAATAATGAGCCAAAACTTTCACTATACACAGGGTTCCCACACCCTTACACCAATTCATTTTCAATTTAGATTTTTTTTTAATAATACAGATTTTTATTACAATATACTATTTATTTTATGGGCATAACTAAAAAACATATATATATATATATATATATATATATATATATATATATATATATATATATATATATATATTCTGTTGACTACAGGGTTTTTTTTTTAATTTTTTATAAAAATTTTTATCCGTTTTCATTTTTCTGGGTTTCCAGCCAATAGTGATTTATTTTTTAATTTTTTTTAAATTTTTTTATTGAGATTCCATTCACAAAAAGTGAATTTGTAACCAATGAAATATTTCTGATATGGGCATAACTACAAAAATTTATATTACAGATGACTGAAATGAACATGAATTTGTCTTTTCCAGTTGTTTATGATATTTAAAAATAATAATGATTTTGTAAAAACAATTTTATTAAGACTGCACACAAAAATCTAATTTCTAACCAATAAAATAGCATGGTGATGGTCATGACTATACAAATATGTAAGGAATAATTGACGATGGGCCATTGAATTATTATAAAAATAATGCACATCTGAGGTGGTGATGCAGAGTGGCCATTACACCTCGGGTGTGCATTATTTTTCTAATAATTTAATGGCCCGGAGTCAATTATACTACGGTTACCACACCTCAAGACATCGATCAGATGATATATTTAAAGGGATTCGTCTGGTTTTTGTACTTAAATCGCTATTGTGATCCAATGCTTCTTTTGCTAGTTCCAAAACGTCATTTTAAAGCTGGTAATGGACGCCTGAGTTGTTGATAGCATTCTAATGCAGTTATTAATGAAGTTATTAAAAAAAGAAATAGAGAGACAGAGACACAGAGAGAGAGAGAGAGAGAGAGATCTTGTGTGAATTAGTAGCCTAATGTACCTCTGTGCGTCCCTCAACAGTGTTCTGCAGCAGCATCTCTAAACAGCGCTGTTATTACCTCACTAGTGAGACATGTCATGTGTATTTACTTTCGGAAAATCGTCTGTCATGTTGTTGTTTTTGTTAGTCCTGTGTGCAATATAGGTACTGTATGCTAATTTCCGTTATTACAGTTAACTATGCGAAGTGATATGGAACTGTTATGCGGTCAAGAGAGCTGCCTGGAACTACCTCACAACGTTCATCAGCCAATCAGATTCAAGCATTCAACGGCCCCGTAGTATAAATATTTAAAATACACATTTCCAAGACTTTTCCATGATTGTAATCATTTCCAGTACTGTTTTCTAGGCCTGGAAATCACAATTCTTAAATACCCTGATGTTTCCTGAAATCTCTATGACCGTGGGAACCCTGGGTCGATCTTTCAAAGTTTCTTGTAATGTTGCTGAGGCACTTCATTCGGCCTGCACTGCTAGTGCTCATTGATCAGATGGTAAATTGTCTCTAGCTTGCTTATTTTGAACCTTGCCAAAAGCACCAAACATCAGATTAGAATGTAAAAAAATGGGACAGAAAAATAAATATAGTTACATTACCATAAAGGCAAAAGATACATAAAAAAAAAACTACATTTGCAACTCATTCCTCAGTTTTCACCATTTACCTCCCTCATAAACACCAGCACTCCTCTCTTTTACTCCAGACAACCCTCGGTCTGTGTTATTCGTTGGGACTTTCCTCCTGTATTTCTGGCAGGTTCTTTCTATCCTTGCGCAGAGTATCAGTGAGAGGCCGAGAGGAGCTGGGGGACTCCAGCTGCTTCGGTTCATTAGTGTGGTAACTGCCTTTATACCTGTAAAGGTAAATGTAGAGGCCGTACAGGATCAGGAAGAGCAGCATCAGAGACACTGTCACGATTACTGTGGAGAAAATGACACAAAGAGACAGAGAGAGCGGTTGTAAGCATTAAGCTTAATACTCTTACAGTGCTCTAGTTGAGCCGTCTGCAAATGATGGCTTAAACATAATTTGTATCATGTCGCAGAATTGACAGGAGAGACTGCTGACTCTCAGCTCAAATGTACTCATAAGCTTTAAAGGGATAGTTCACCCAAAAATTAACATTTTTGACACCATTTACTGTTCCAAACTTGTATACTGTCATATTTTTCTCTCTGAAACACAAATGGAGAATTGTCATGCAACCAAACTGATATGGATTATTTTTATGATTACCAAAATTCCAAGATTTACCAAAAATATCAACATTTGAGGTGGACTCTATTGTTATTATGGAAAAGAGCAGCATAAAGATTCTTCAAAGTTCTATTTTTGTGTTCCACAAAATAACAGTATACAGGTTTGGAACAACAAGAGAGTCAGCAAATGATGAGAGAATTGTTCTTTTAACATCTTGACATCTTGTAGATTTTCTGTTTTGCTGTGAGAGCTGCTTCCACTGTTAAGGAGGATTAAGTGTGTGTGTGTGTGTGTGTGTGTATGTGTGGGAGAAACAAGTCTTGTTTATCCTAGAAAAGAGATGACAATCAGACAGTTAGAAAAAAAGAGGATTTGAGTGAAGCAATAATGGATAATTGCAAATGATGAGCAAGGATTCTGATAAATATCTTTAGGAAAATGTAAGTGTTTGAAAAATGGTCTTGTATTGTTTTGACCAGTCTTTCATTTTTAAATGATCTCATTAGTATTATAATAGAAGTTCTGTAAAACATTTACAACAACAACAAAAAAAATTAACAGGTTAATGTAACAGTGACATATTTTGAAATTTGTATAAATCTGACGCTTATTCCACATACAGTATATTATCCTTATATGATGTTTTATCACTGATTATACCAAATTTCTGTCACGTGCAGAAGATTGTCTTTATGCAGAAGCTTATATTCCCATGAATGTTCCCTAATCCTGTGTTCTGCAAATTAAGAGGATTTTAAAAACAGGTTTTAGCATCACAAACAGAAGATCAGCATGATTTGCAGTACTGACCAAAATGCTGAATAGGAATAAAAGACAAAGAAAAGCAAGAAGAACAGAATACATTAGTATAAATACATTTTAAAAATTGTTTTGGGGGGATTTTTGTCACTTTTATTAGGAGGATGGTGCAAATCTCAGGAATAAAAAATAGCGCTATATATGCTTTAAAACAAGATAATAAAATGAGTGTGACTGTAAACTTACGTGTCATCCAAGGTGGGGTAACATCATCATGAATGTAATAAAAGACTAAAAAGAAAAAAAAAAACATTGTGGGTTAAAAACAACTTTTAATCACAGTGTAAAGTACAATAATCATATACTATAAGAGTAAAAAAAATCATTAGATGAAACAAATCCTTTTACAGTACATACACTAATAACTTGCTTAAAAGTAAATATATTGGACCATATCTTGTAATATAACCCTGCACTTATTAACTTTCACAACCTTTCAAATGTTCTGAGGTTAGATTTTAAATGTTTCTGAAAGAAGTCTTTTACGCTGACCAGGCTGCATTGATCTGATCACAAAATTAACAGTTAAAAAAAAATCTTTCTACTGTAATATGCTTGCTTGCTCCTCAAAAAACTGTGTTATTATCATAATTGAAAACAGTTGTGCTGCTTAATATTTTTGTGGAAACCTTGATACATTTTTTCAGGATTCTTTGATGAATAGAAAGTTAAAAAGAACAGCATTTGTTTGAAATAGAAATCTTTTGCAACATCATAAATGTCTTTACTGTCACTTTTTATCAATTTGATGCATCCTTTCAGAATAAAAGTATTTATTTCTTTCCAAAAACAAAACAACAACAACAACAACAACATTTGAACGGTAGTGTCTGTTAGAAGGCAATCATGTGAATATCATGATGTGCAGTCTTACACAGGCCAGTGAACCAGGGGTCATCCTCCCAAGGTACATATCCTAAAACGGGGGGAAACGCCCCACAGTTAGACTCCACCACATAGCCTTGAGTCGTCACCGGTGGATTGGTTACATTGGGTCGGAAGTAAGCCTTCAGCGGAGCAAAAATATTATATCGGACCCCTGATATACAGCCCATAAAACCTGGACTGTTGTGCCTCTGAATTTCATAGTCGACACCTCCCACCTCTATGAAGAAGAAAATAAATCAGATCAATCTATCAAATGCAACTTTTCATCCACAGGCAACAAGTTAAGATAAATATGCTCATCTTACCCATGACTCGACCCAAGAATATAGACTTTGGTGAATCAAATCTGGGAATCTCTCCCGGTATTAACTTCTCAATCCATGGATCCATGTAATCCACCTAGATCCAGGTGCAAACACACATACAAACAGTGCACTTTTGCTATGCTAATAACTCTAGATATAGTTTGATCTAGTTTGAGATCCTACCTGTGTCCATATGGTGTAGTTGTGTCGGGTGATGTTGACGAAATGAGGGAAGCCGTCGGCCATGTTTCTGTCAGTCAACTTAAATTTGTAGCTTATTATCCCAAGCCGATATCTCAGCGAAAGAGTCCCTGCAAAGGTGGTGACATCAGTGCTAAAGCTAATGTTTTGTATGCTCCGGTGTGATTATGTGTGTGTGTTTACCATCTTTCTTGAGCAGGACAGCAATGTAATCATTGCTGAAGGAGCTGATATACAGCAGCACAGCTGGGGCCTGTAGAGTGCTGAAGCTGAACTCTATGTCATCAGTTGTTGTGTTGTAGCCGAGGGTGAAGTTGTGCCAGTGAGGCTCTATCCAAAAGTTCGCCCACCACGCGTCAAAGGAAATCGGCTCTTTGCGGATGTCATATCGCAACCACGCTCCCACGTCAAAGAATCCCCCAATATCTAAAAGGATGTGACACAAGCAGAGATCACAGTGTTGTTTATGTCAGGTCATGTCTCACGGCCAATCCTTGATAGAGAAAGTTCATCATAATAACACGTCTTTAGATTCGAAAAGAATAGACTTGTAACAGTTTGTATAATATTTTAGTACAAGAAGTTAGTATTAAGTTATTATACCTCATGAGCACATTATGAATCCTGTAGGTGAGTGTATTGAGATTTATTGAAAAAAAAAAAAATTCAGCTCAAAGACAAAAATCTTAAATATTCCCACACAGATTATCAAAAAAAATGCAGTTTAATTCACGGAACAGGCAAATCCCTCTCTATTAGTCTGGATTTAGATGCTTAAAATGGAAAGTGCACACAAAAGCCAAAGTCTGTCATTCTCTATTTTTCAGGCAGTGAGTCTCTCTTTAACAGATTCTCAGAGGCACCAGTTTGCTTGTTCCTCTAATTTTTTATCCTTCACTTGAATCAGTTTTGATCCTTTAAATCTCCTAATCATGGTTTCATGAAATTAAAATGCATTTGTAATAATTAGTCTTTCCCCAGATGAAGATGAAAAGATATCATTTCAAATTTGCATATGTTTTATTAGGAAACAGCTGTAGTCTGTCTTGCACCATGTCAATTTGTGCCAGCATAAGTGTGAGAAAGCATATGCAAATGTGTGTTAACTCACCTAAATGACAGTAATAGCCATCGAAGGCTGTGTTATTGCAGTCACAGGCGTATGAAGCGTAGCCATCAATGCACTGGCCTCCGTTTCGACACGGTATGGAGGCGTTCAGACACGCTCCGGTGCAGTTCCTACGTATCCCAGTCCTCTCGTCAACCTTACCCTCCAAATCCACAGGCACCCCGTTCATCCTCAGCCCACGCAGACAACCCAGAAAAGGCCTTAAGGTGTGATTGGCCGCCCCTGAATACAGATGCATGGTATCAACTGCTTAAAGCAATGTTTTCATATAAACTCTGCTAGAAACTCCAGCTCTATGATTCTTACCTACGAGCAGGGGTTGAGTGAACTTCATAGTGATGTAGGTTTGGCCCGGAAACTTGTGAATGGCCGGAGGCAGGAAATCAACCTTGAGACGTGCCAACTTCACATTGATTTCAGCTTCCACATAGTGCCATTCATTATCATTGAGAGGTTTAGGAGAGCGCAGGGTCACATTTCTAATCCCATCACCCACCATGAAAATGAAAATCACCTCAGTTGTAGCTGTGAAAATTTAAGCAGAAACTGCTTAAGGAGACATCAGAATCAGCAGATATACAGCATATATTTTTAGGAATTACAATGGGATATACAGTCCCTCTGCCATGGAAACAACACTCACAATTGAGTTCAATTCGTAAGAAATTACGCAGGTGGTCATCTGAGCTTTCCACAAACACGCCGTTAGTTCGGTAGGTCCTAAAGTGGAACGTGATGTCAGCACTGGTCCCGGGCTTAAAGGTGGGGAACGTCAGATAGGTGGGCTTGGTGAAAGCTATAGTGTGCCAGATACTCCCTAAGAGAAGAATTTCCCAATAACAAATCAGTGCAAATATACAGTAGAATCAACATTTTATGCTAATTTCTTTATTTATTTGGTAATTATATGTGTGTTACTGAGGATCATGTTCAGTCAACCATCAAAATAAATCCATATAGGCTCATTTAAAGCTGCTTTGCTTTGTGTTCATTTTGTGATAAATCAAATGATTGTACATTTCCCTTCACTCACACGTCAGAAAGGAGCTTCTTATTATATAGACAGACTTTTCATCCATTTTATCTTTGGAACTTTCATTACTCACTGTCTCCATGGCAGTACAGTGCCCCAACACTGTAGCGTGCTTCTGAACCGGTGCGGTTCGTGTCTCCTATGACAATCCTCCTGACAGGCAGGTGGTCTCGGAATGACAGGTAACCCTTATCTGAGTGCCTGGTGAATGGAAATTAGCCTTTAAAATAATCAATTAATATGTAGCTTGTACTTATACACTGCTATTCAAAAGTTTGGGGTTGATAAGATTTAATTTTGAATTTTTTCAGGTTTTTGAAAGAAATCTCATGCTCATCAAGGCTGCATTTATTTGATTAAAAATATAGTAGTAATGTGAAATATTAGTACAATTTATAATAACTGTTTTTTTTTTTAATTTGAATATATTTTAAAATGTAATTTATTCCTGTGATGTCAAAGCTTAATTTTCAGCATCATTACTCCAGTCTTCAGTATGATCAGTGTTATTTTTGGATTTGGACTTTGGAAAACTTACTGACACCAAACTTTTGAACAGTCATGTATACATAGTTTTATACATAGTATATAAAAAGTACATGCATACTGTAGCTCATTGTCCTGAGGTCCATTTTTTTCTATCTTTAGTAATATAAGACACCACCATACAGACATCGTAAAAGGCATGCTTAGATAATAATAAAAAAAATGTTTTCATTTGTTTATTCATTCTCACCATTGGCGGTAGTCTGCGTCACAGTTGCACCAGTACTTGGAGTCAGTGCAGGTTTGATTGACAGCACATCCACATTTCCCACTTTCAGGGAAAGCTCCTCCCCAGTATTCATGACTCTCATTATGCCGACCAATCCAGTAAGTGTAAGGCCGTCCATCTGTTTACAACAATGAATAAAACCAAAGTAACATTCAGTGCATACCTACTACTACGTAAACTCATTTGAATGGTAAAGGCTGACTGATGCGCTTCCTAGAGTTACTCAGCAGAGAAAAAAGCTGAGAAGGTCAGTGACACTAATTATGTTCAAATTCCTGGCAGTTCAGCTGAGTCAGACCATCTAGTGTTTTTGCACTGATTGCCCTAAGATCCTAGCTAAGATCAATACTTCAACAGCCAGCTAAAATTCACAGCTATAGTTCCTTTTCTTCTTCTTCTTCTTTTTATTCTACTATGCTATATTTTAGCTACATAGTGATGTCTGCTTATAGAGTAAACTGTAACACAACATTTAAATACATTCATTTCTATTGTGGAATGCAAAAGGTTTTTGAAGAACACCCTATCAACTCTTTTTAATATAATAAAAATGAATTAGAATTGGGGATGCCAAGCACTAAAATAAAAAATAAATGCAATTAAAAAAGAAGAAGAAACATAATAAATGTATCATTATTCTTTGTCTTTTCAAGGCATAAGTCATTACTAACACAAATACTTTAATTACTATGTACCTCTAGTGAGCTGTCAACTGCTTTGACTAGATTTTGAATCAGTAAGTTGAACTCCAGAACCAGACCAGTTTGATTTGTGAACAAATTATTCAGAGCAGTCTTGTGTACTGCATTAATCAATTAATTGAAAAGATCCAGCTAAAAAATATGATTCGTTCATGAATTGGTCCCATGAATGCTGGTGATTGCAAGAGATTAAGAATTTCAGTGGATAATGAGTTAATAATGAGGATTTCAGTGAATAATTAGTTAAATTTTACACTAAATATCTCATATAGTTACAGAATGTTTGGAACTTAGTGCAGGAGTCATATATGAACTAATCACATACAGTACTTAGAGTGGCTAGGAGCGTCTTCAGAAAGACACATTTTGAGAAGCACTGATTAACCTCATACAGGTTTGGAACATGAGAGTAAATAAATTATGACAGAATTTTCATTTTTGGGTGAATTATCCCATTCATTTCAATCAATGATTTTAAATGACCGAGGATATTCCACATACTGATTTGTACCTGTCATTGTTCAAACTTTTTAACTTACGTGGAGTATTGAGGAGGCGTGACTTGTAGCATGAGAACTCAATCCACTGTTCGCAGTATAAAGACGTGTTTGCTAGGGCAGTGACTTCATCCCACGATGCATTTACATACTGGAGGTCCCCAATATACGGTCGATCCATGGTGGAGCCGCTCACTTTGGTGCTTTTCATGCGGTTGTGCTCAATAACAGTCCATGATTTTTGCACTGAAAATATTATAGGATAAACCTCAGCTTTTTGTGAAAAATCTTTCTAAATTGCTTCTGTTTTACTTCATACATACACATATTGCAGTAGACGGTGAAAGGCTTCAGTGGTCCGCTCAGATCTGGATCTATGGTGTAGTTGCCTGACCAGTACTTCCCATTCAGTCTGTAGGCCTCACATGACTCCCTGTAGACCGCTGAGATGATGAGAGAGAGAGGCTTAATTCTCATGTTTCACCAACAAAAAGTCAATACAGAGAAATCTCCTCAATGAAGGATACTCACAGTTATGACAAACTTCCCCCTTGTAGCCGGTGTTGTTACACACACACAGGAAGTCATTCCAGGACTGAATACACCTGCCTTCATGTTCACAAGGGTTTGGACTGCACCTGAGAGAAAAACAAAAACAAGAGATGGTCAACATTTTAATAATGCACGTCTCAAGATATTACATTGGGCATGTCATGTTTTCTTGTCAATACTGTTGTTGCATATTGTACAAAATATGATTTGCAGGTGACACTAATATGAGATGAATCAAAACCAGAAAACTAATTCATCTTATGATTTATCAGTGATAAATCCATCTTGTTTTTCTCCTTTGCGAGGCTTTGTTTCTCCTTTATGAGCATCTATATGATTATATGTTTGTATTATTGTTATTAATATTTTTGACAATAACTGACACTTTGAAAAACCATTTTTATTTGTATTTTTATTTTGTAATCCAGTACAAATACTTACATTTATGTAAATCAAGATACAATTACTTGTGAAAATATTAATAAATATATATTTTTTAAATCTATAAAAATGAAGTGAGTTTATGTTTAAAACAAGAAATAAAAATCTGTCTGTAGGGAAAAAAAATAAATAATTTGAAGGCAAAACAAGATTACTGTCCTACCCCACTGACAGATTTATTCTTGTTTCAGATCAGTTTGATTTGTTTTTCAAAAAATTAGACTAAATAAGTCATTTATAGCAAAGTAAAGTAAATCTATCTTGATTTAGGAATGTTTAGATATTTGTAGTTTTTTTTTTTTTTTGCACTTACATTTTTATTATTATGTTCATCCTGATTGCCTATTACAGATTAAGGCATTAGACTTTGACGTAAGAAATAAAGAAAAATTTCAGATCATGGTGGTGACTTCCCATTGATATATATCGTTTTTAAAGAGCTGAGCTACTGATTTGATGAAACCATTTTGTATTTTACATGCTTCTATAATTGCGAGGACAGTGTTGCCAAAACCCACCCACACAAACACACACCTATCAGTGATTCCGCAGGTGCCCAGCAGGATTTCGGCATATCTGCCCCATTTCCTCTGCAGCATGACATCTATATCCACCGGCTCATCATCTATAAAGATCTGCTGCATGCAGCCATGGAAGCGAGACAGCTTGGTCACACAGCGTGCCGTGTTATTGGTTTTAGGACAACCTGCAGCATATCAGATATGAAAAATGTATCTAGTTATCTGCTATGCAATTGAAAGGCAATGAATACATTCACATTTAGTATAGATTAGAAACAATAATGTAGCATTTATGGCATCTGCATATTTATGTAAAACATGAAACATGCATACTATTGCAAACACTAACATTGTTTCACAGTGATTTTTTTGAGGCGGTTTTACAGAGTGTCACTCAGTTTTAGTCATGTGGCATTGAATCATAACAGACTAATCCTCCTTATATTCTGTTACTTACCCCCGAAGAAGTAGCGGTCCCCTGTACGAACCATGAAGGGGTTGGTGATCTTCAGTGGTGAGCTTTCATCTTCATCTATAGTGATAGTTAATAAGTTGTCTTTGGCAGTCAGGTCTACTGTGTGCCAGAAGCCGTCATTGAGACGGTACCCTGAGACAAGACAAAACAGGATAATATTTACCGTACTGTATGGTGTTGGTTCTGCTAAACTCTTGGACTTAAGGGCTCCATTCAGTCCTCTCTTAAAGAAACAGAGTTCAAAATGTCATTACGAAAACTATGGGCACAATCCTCAATCATACCTGCAGCGAAGCGTAATCTCTTGTTTCCAGGCTGCATTAGAGTGACGTTGACTTGTCCTTCACTGAGGCCCAGCTCCAGAGAGCCCAACTCATCTGCAAACCTGGTGAACATCAATAAGCCTGTGTAGTCCCATGAGCGAAACTTAAACTTCACTGCTAGACGGTTCTTCCGGAAGAAGCCCGGGAGCTGCAGGTAGTTGTTGGGTCCTGCAAAGGTCATGGGCTTCCAGAGGAGATCACGGCAAGTATAAAGCATCTTTTTCTGAAGAAAGGCAGAAGAGAAGATGGAAATATGCAAATTAATATTGCAAATATTTTGCAAAAGCAATACAGTGGTCATCCAAATGTGACATAATATCTCTTTTCCCTGGACAAGTCCTCTTTTTGGACCTAAAAAAATGCGTCCAGCCGGGATTTCTAAATTGCCCAAAATGTCCGGGATTTGGCTTTTGCTATCTAAAGTCGCCATTCATTGAATTTAAGGAAATCTCAACCTACCTTTTTAGGAGCTAGTCGGATTTCAGGCTCCTGGTACTGTGTCTTGTAGATGATATTGATTCCATTAATAAAGACGTTTTCCATGCAGCCACGGAAGTTAACCTTACCAGGCAGATGGGGCACGTCTTTCTCAATCACGCCGCCAACATAAATCTAAAGAGAAATGGATAATTGCTGTGATCAGGATGCAGGGAACACTGATTCTTCATTTAAATCTTCTGAACAAATGTGAGTCATTTAGTGAAGTGTGCATTAATAGTCTGTGTGTTTAATCCAACATAACACCTGTTTGTCCAGATCAAGGTACTGGAACTCTCCGTTGAGGACAGCAGTCTCAGTCTGGCTGTCCAAGGTGAAGTTAACCTCTCGTCCGTAACGCTTGATGGTGACATAGTGCCAGTGCTGAGTGTCCAGCAGGTTTCCCAGCATCATGGTGGTCATCCCATTGGTGTTATGAACAGTGCTACTCCCTGAAAAAGAGCAGAAATACATGTCCTGTGATTGTAGATAAAACAATGGATAGATAGACAGATAGATTTGTCATCATTACCCAGGCTGATATGTAAGTAGAGGCGTCCAGTCTTCAGCTCCAGAGTAATGGAGTCTCCCTGCAGACCTTCACTGTGCAGGAGAATACCGTCCTTCTCCAAGGTCTTAAAGTTTAAAGCGTAGTGGTCCTGAAGTGTCCTCATCCTGCCCCGTGGGAATGAATATGCCACCATGTCATCACCCTCAAACTGCATCACATATGAGTCTGTTAGGGTCAAAGGTCAAAGAGTATGAAGAAGACTGTCAAAAACTGTATTGGAAGATGTTCTTCATCTTAAAAACCAAACACAAAATTGACAAGCCAGTATGTCTAGTTCTACTAGTTGAGCGATGGGAACCTAGATCATCAAGGGGTACACAGTGTCTCCCTAATTGGTTCTAGCTTGCATAAATTAGCATAAGACAATGTTCATAGTTGTTGAATTTACAAAAGAATATTCAATTAATAAAAAATAACAAACAGTAAGTATGAGTGATTGATATATAATCCATAAAAAAAATAAGGTTTTTTTTTTTTTTTTGCAGTGCAAAGATATTAACATTTAAATTATACTCTGCTTGGCACACTGCACGCACACACACACAAACTCATGATTTCCAGTATTAATATTTAAAAATCCTTGAAAGAAGATACAAAGTACTAAAATGATATAGCATGTTCCCTTTCTGTGGGAAAATGACTTCTGAAAATGATCTTATGCCATTTTACTTCTTAAGCACATGGATATATTTACTGGAAAACAAGACCAAAATACTGATTAAAGAAATATTTTCTATTACAAAACACTGAAGAGATTTTCTGTATCATGTTAAGATAAAGTTCTTGGCAGCTGATAAAACATAAGCTGTTGCCAGTAACTCAGTGTGCTGTTTACCGTAAGGACAGCCATAGAACTCTACGCGAAGGCCGATCTTGCCTCCGTTCTCAGTATTCCAGCCCATGGGATAGATGCGCAGATGTTTGGCAGTGAACGCATAATGAAAGACGTTCCTCTTCACCTGGTAGTAATTCCAGTTGCCAGGCAACGTCTGAGAGACACACAAATCTGATATTAGAGGCTCCATGAATGTCACGCACCATTTAACAAACAAAACGCTTCTCTCGTCTACGACTAATCCTACATCAAAAACTTACGTAAACTCTAAATTCAAACACTCATAAAACAAAGATTATTTTACCATGTTGCCTCCTTTCATGACATATGGAGTCCATGCGTCAAATCGGTCCCCGTACAGCAGCATGTATTTGGTGACCCAGTCATAAGAGTTGAAGGTACCCTGAGTAGCTATGGCCATGATACGATACTTCCTCCCCAAGTCAATCTGCATCCATGGCTGCCTGTCCCGAGGGGATGGAGACCAGCCGCTGCTCCCTACATCATCACATTTACATTCATTCATTTAGCAGATGCTTTTATCCAAAGTTACCTACAAATGCATCATCACACAAACACTTGAGAAATTCGGTTAATAAGAAACATTCATGAGCCATTCTTGTCATGGGCTGCAGGAACCATTATGGTTGGTAGGGCCTTGGTCCCTATTCTGGGCATTCATAAATTGATAGATATTGAAAAAAATCTAAATAATCTACATTCTTTTTGTATTTTTGAGTTCTCCTCTGGGAGAAAATAAAGAGAAATTTCCCAAATCCCTTGTATGTTTTTGGCACTTCAAATGAAGCAAAAAGTTCAAATTGTTATTTTTCTCCACGAACCAACTAAATGTATGCCTATAGAATCCCTCATTTAAATATTATTTTACAGATTTAATGACAGGTCAAATAAATAAAATAAAATAAAAGTAAGCATTTAGTGCAGCATTTAGCTCTGTTTCAAGCGATTTTGTGACATTTACTTTCTCTCATACACTATATTATTTTCTTTTTATTCATAGCTCCGTAATGTCAGATATAGTTACAAATGCTTTTATTTACAAACAGCAATGTATTTTGTTTCAAAAGTGAACCCATCCAGCAGTCTGCTATTAATTTTAATGGCTTACAATGTATCTGCTAATTCTAAAAGTCAGAGGAGGAGGTTAATATTATTTCACTTCACTATTCTCAATAAGACCTATTCAAACTTCTTTCCGCAACCCATGCTTTTTTTATGGTGTAGTCACTTACCGTACAGTTTGGCAAAGTGTGCAGAGTAAAAAAAGTTATATCTGGAGGAAGCATGGAAAGAGGACGCGTAGAGCGGAGAGATCAGCGGATCCAAGCATGGCCCTGAATAAAGAGAAAAAAATTATTCCTAAAAATAATTAACAACAACAGCATTTCATAAAAGCATTATCATAAAAGCAAGATGAGGCTTTTTTTTTTTTTTACTTCTGACACAAGATAGCAGTTTAATGGAATAACACAATGAAACTGTCAAGTTATGTACATAGATTACCTGCAATAAATATTTCCAACTTAGTTGTAGTTTTTCAAATTAAAAATAATCTTTTAGCTGGTATAGGATATACAGTGTATCCAATTCATAGCACCACCGCAAGCGCAATAAAACCACTCTATCATGAGAATTGAGTGTCAGTGATTTCAAATATCAATTTCTCCAAAGTGAAAAATTGACTGGAACAGCTATTGGTCAACATAATGTAATGCTTTGGCTGTTCTAGCAGAGATTATTACTAGACCTAATGAACAAGGAGATTTGACATTGTACTGAAAATGGCATATAATCTACCATGTAACCCTGTTCACAGCCAAAGCAAACAACAGAACATATATATCTTCGAGACTGAGAGCAAATTACTGTAAGCTCAGACAAAGAAGTACCATGTTTGTATATTTTGCCACTTGCTTGAGCAACTTAATATACAAATCTGTCTAAGAAGTAATAAATGGAATATGACATTTTTACAGCATACTTATTTTAGTTTGAGTTTAAACATAAATACATCTATCAAAGATTGTATTATTGTGCTGTGTTGCTTTTAACTTCAAGTCCTGGCATCCTCCTCTTCCACCTTCAGGTCTTTTTCTGACTGTTTCTATTATAAAAAAATCTTCTGTCCATAATGCTGAAAAAGCCTTTTTTTAGTAACTTCAACAACATTTAGATTTAAAATCAAAATAATGGAGAACGAATAGATTATTTGTGGTATAAAGAAGCTGAGGATCAGTTGCATATACTAAATGTGCACCTAAATGTGCACTGCAAATGAATCATGTGTGAAACAGGCGTTACAGTTGTATCATACAAAAATATGTGTGTGTTTTAGTGGACAGATATAAAATAAATATTAGCAAGTCTTGCCGTGGCATTTCATCAGTCCCTCTGTTGGAACAAATCCCTGCTTCAATTAGACCGGGCAATATTTCAGCCTAATCTAAACGGCAGAGTCAGATAAACCCAACTCAATCTCACCCTCTCAACAGAGCTCTAATAAAGCCATCTGCCCAAAAGACATCACATTTCACAGCCCATCCACCTCACCTCTCCAACAACAGACGACACGCAAACCAACAGGAGTAAGAGAAGAGGACATAAAGATAGATTGCTGACAAGCTAACAAGATGAAAAGACAACCAAGAGGAAAGACACAGACATGTGGACAGAGACAAAAAGGCCCTGTAATTCATGGAGAAAATGATAGCATTGGTCTACAAACAACATAAGTCATACTGTATCCTCCACCTCAAACAATGTATTCTTTCACATTTATTCAGATCAGATGCTTTTATCCAAATAAACATCAAGTTAAGGAGTAGTACAACATAGTAGTATCATAGTTCATTTGGTTCTACAGAATAGCACAAGCAAACAGCATACAGACAGTAGAGTAGTATTTTTATGGGATTCGTTAGAATACTGAATGTCAAGTCAAGTCACCCTTATTTATCTAGCACTTTTTACATTGCAGATCATGTAAAAGCAGCTTTACAGAATAAAAAAAGGAGAATGAAGAGATTATTTATGCCATTTAGAAGATGTGTATGAAGATAATGAAGTGTTTCGAGTAGAGTTGTGTCTTCAGGTGCTTTATGGAGATTGTTAGGGGCCAAATGTTAGGGGCTCCCTAATAGATCCTGTTTTATGAATAATGTGTTTGCAAGGAAGGATTATGGTCCTATGAGGCATATGTAAGTTTAAGAAAAAGAGATGGGGGTGGGTGGGTGGCAAGATCTTATGTTATCTTGTAATTGTGACTTAAAATCATTGAATTTTAAATTTTATATTGCAATATGCTTGAACAAATGAACATCTAAAGATTCAGCATTATGATTGGTCAGATTGCCTGTCCATCAAACTCCATGCACAAGGTCAATTACACCGCAACAATGACAACATACTGCTAAAAATGTTCCCTGAAATTTTATCAGTCTTATAAATTCACCATTGGGGATGTATTTAAAGAGAAGAATGGTTCATAAATAAATTCACGAGTTTGTGTGCCCATATAAACTTAGCATTAGTGGTAAACAGATTTGGCTTGATGTCTGCAATAAATGGCTCAGGGAGACTATTCTACTCGAGCTCCGATAGCCCCCTATAGACAGAAAGATAAATAAGTAAATTAATTAATATGCATAAAAGGAGAAAATGGGGAGGAGGAGGGATGCTGAAAGAACTAACAATGGAAGTGGTAAGAGGCTGTCTTTTATACTTTAATTGCAAGATTAGATGGGCATACTCCTCCCGAAATTACATTAATAACTTAACGTCTTATTTTACAATCTTACAATGTAAGTGTTTTCTTAAGAAAATACAGTTAATGATCAGATCAGGCTTAATTTGTTTGATTATAAATAGCTTCTAAAATAACAGAAGTCCATTATGTAATGTTCTTATATAATTGTGTGTATTTCTCAATGAGGTATTAACTGTAGCGAGACTGCAGGAGTCAGACTGCTTAACACAGCAGAGGTTATTAGTATTCTGACCACTGCAACTTCCAGTGAGGGAACAGTGAGGGGAAAGAAACAGTTTGATGGAAAGAGAGAGAGAAATGGAGAGATAGAGAGAGAAAGCAAGGAACAAAACGGAATACTGCATGAGTCATCTAGATTCACAGCAACCCTTTAAAAAATCCTATACTCCCCTGCTCTGTCATCTTTCAGCCTTTGACTAGCCGGATTCATCAAGGCATGAACTCCATTATGAAAGGCTTCTGAAGGAAATGGCTTGTGATGGAAACATCCTGTGAATATTCCTTTATTCCAGCTGATCCATGGGAAGAGCTGCACATATGTTTCCTGAGATATGACTCGCTAGTGAAAGACATGCTGACTGAGAATGACCTTGGCTGTTCAAAGAAGGTGTGTGTGTGTGTGTGTGTGTGTGTGTGTGTGTGTGTGTGTGTGTGGATTTGGTTAGAATGTGGCCTTGATTCACAGTTAGTCAAAGGGGACGTTTATTCATGCTGTTGAATTTATGATTTTATGATATCTGTAGTATTTGGACATTGATATATTATATTAAAATAAATGTATGAATCTATATATCAATAATCAGTATTTGAACACATTTCGAAGTAATCATCATAATAATGCAAATACAATAATATAGTGCTATAAGCATAAGCTTAAAAATCCATGTCAATATCTATGTTGAAGGCTCTCGTCTAAGATTAGCCTCACTTCCACACTGTCCCAAAAGCACCAGCACCAGCAATGCAGTATTCTGATTCACATTAGGCAGATAAATTAATCGACTGAATGTAACCCAGCCCCATCTATCTTTGTAAAATATGAGATGCAGAGATTGTCTGTCCCTCTTCACCAGCTCTGAGATCAATGATCTCCACCCTGTGCTATTCTTTAACCACTAGCAGCAGTGCAGAGCAGAGAGGAGTGCCTGCCCTGCAGGAGAAGCATTACAGTTATTAAAGCACTCAGTGCAGGAGAGCTGCGAGGTAAACTGGGAATAAGCAATGACAGGGTCATGGAGATATATGCAGAGACTTGCACATAGACATGCTTGTACAAAACTCGCCTATTTAAATACAAAAGCTCTGTTCCAAAACCTACTAGTGAGCTACCTTGCTTTCCACAGCCCACATAGGCAGCTGCCTTCTAAAGGAGCATCCTTACTGTTATGGAAGCTAATAAGTGATGGATTCAGAATGCTCTACTCAGTCAGCAATTGTGCACACCTTGTAAACAGCACAGCACGCTTGCCACACCATCGATTTCAGTAGCATGATGTTAGCATGTTGCACAGTGCAATTCCTTAATAATCATAAAAACACAGCATACATACAAATCGGGTGAACACTGGGCTATTTATAATCAATAATTTAGAGTATTTTATAAAATATAAACCACCCTTGTTTTGTTCACCTTCTTTTTTCCCCCAATGAACTTCTCCCATTGCATTCTGGGATTGTCTTCTCTGTGAAGGTCACAGGCGATTCTGCTTTACAATCTGGTTAAGACAAGAGGTGTGTCTCAATTTGTGTACTTGTGCACTATCCTATGCCATTTTATAGTATAGTGTGTTCACACTGAACAATCCAAAAAGAAGAAGTGCACTTCAAATTCCCAGATAACACATTTATTTAAACCTATGAAGCCTTTTTTTTTTTTTTTTTTTGCAATTGTTGAGCATCATTTTTGATACATTAAGCTTTTATTGAGAAAATATATGCAATTTGGTGCTGTTGAAATCTGATGAAATATTTCTAACTGCACAGCAAACTGCTTACATAAAATGCATGTAAATATCAGTTGAACACACACACACACACACACACACACTCACACACACACACACACACACACACACACACACACACACACACACACACACACACACACACATATATATATATATATATATATATTATAATGCAATGCAATACAAATAAGAGATGATGTATCATACTCACATTTTAACATGATTATGGATAATCAAATAAACCTAGCTGCTTCAGTACAGTAAGTATTCATTATAAAATATTACTAACAATATTAGTTAAAGTTATTCCTGTATTTACTTCATAAAAACCATTAAGTTCCTTATAGCAAAAACATGAATAAACATTATCAAACATGATACAGTACAGGCTTTATAGGATTAAGCGAAAAAATTTAAAAAGCTTTCCTTACGTAGTAGAAAGGGAGGGGCTATCAGGCTCTTACACTGCATCACACCCATGGACTTTTTTGTTGTGTTTTCATCCCTCATGTGTTCCTTGACCCAGTTTTCCCAGTGTCTGATTTTCTGGTTTTCCTCGTGTCTGGTTTCCTCATTTTGTTCACCTGTGTCTTATCAATTATCCTCATTTGCTTGTGTATTTAGTTCTGTTCTTCGCAAAATTGAAGTTGAGCCACTGATGTTACATGGACTATTTTACTGATGTCCTTGCTATGTTTGGGTATGGGAACATTTCTGTTGTGTTGCTGTCTTTGGGAGGGTCAGAAAGCTTTCATATTTCATCAAAAATATCTTAATTTGTGTTCCAAAGATGAACAAAGGTCTTACAGGTTCGGAATGACATGAGGGTAAGTTATTAATGACAATTTTCATTTTTGGGTGAACTAACCCTTTAACACTTGATAACCTATAAGTCACCAGTCTCTTGCTCCCTCTCACTAAATCTGTGCTCACAAAGGGGTGTTTCTAATTTTTGCAAAATGCCTTGTTGAAATTTTAAACTGTTCCATTTCACTCCCTTGTGATATTATTTTTTAAACTCTCAGTTGTTCCTTCTCCTCTCTCCCTCCAAAGACCTTGGCTGCTCTCCACTCAAAGATAAGAGAGAACAGTGACACATGTGATGCAGCTCCTTGAATGCTCTCTCTCTCTCTCTCTCTCTCTCTCTCTCTCTGTCTCTCTCTGTAACACATGTGTTGAATCACAGGCACTCCCCCAGTCTCTGCAGGCTGATGCAGCACTTTGCTGTAGGAGAATCGTGTGCATAACACATGAGCTATCTTTCATCACTGGGAGTAGGCCACAGTACACATGGGTCTAGACTAAGTTTGCTAATTCAGATCAATCTCTTTGGGCCAGCTGAGATTTTGATTATCATATAGGTGTAGAGGCTATAGTTACATTTTTAGCATGATGAATAGAAACGGGGGGGTCACGTTGGTATGAATTATTCATAACAGGATTGCAGCACACTAGGTGGCGTTCTTTGAATGAAATAAAAGCTCAAAAAGGACTTCAAAATACTGAGTCAATCTAAGACACCGCAGCACATCTTTCTACATAGCGCACACACCCACTTGACACAGACTAAAAATAGACACAAACCTGTGCCTGAATCTTTAACACCTTCCTCTATTCTGGATCTAATATGTAGCCCAATTTCAATTCCAAAACACTCCATTTACACTCTCTATCATCATTTCACAAACCACGCTGCCTAAAATCAGCCTACAGACAGACATGGCATCTTCAATCTCAATAACAATATCATTTTCAAGGCGTTTTTCTGTGTCAAGAGAGCACCCGTTTTCAGTTTGGACAGTTTCCACTCCCTTCCAAAGATTTATTCCAAATACGCTGTTTGTTCTGTCTCATTTCCCTGCTCAGTGCTGCCTGGATTATCTTCTTTACACAATACGTCATACTGAAGCTCTCATTGTTCTCAAAGTAGTGAAGTGGGAGCCTAGCAAAAGACCACTTTTGGGATTTCACAAAACCTCATTGTTTCAAGATACAATGTGCTATTATGGTTTATGCTAACACTGTATTGAAAAACAGTCACTAATTAATATCAGCAAATGTAATATTAGAGCTGATATATAAACAAGGATATCCAGGACTTTGTCAGAACTTTTGCTGACGTAAGAAAAATAAACTATTTTAAGAAAATGTAATTTAAACTCATTTTTAAATGTTAAAATGTAGCATTTAAACCATAGAAATCTAACAAATAATGTTAACTGTAACTTTTTTCATTAATTTGCAAATCCAGACTCACTAATTTAAAAACAGACACTGCAAGAACTGTAATTTAAGGGACAACAGGGTAATTTTAAGCAAACTGAAACAGAGTGCTATTGGTGTGAGATTATAATATGCGTTCTCTTTATAGATGAAATATGAGAAAAAAAATTATCATCAACATACATGAAATGCACCATTAATTATAGAATGACTAAACAATCGAAATAAATGTAAGTACATACAAAATAAAATATCACAAGCTTTCTTGCTGCACCAAAATCGCAACCTAACTGTGGTGTTTGTGGAGATTCATTAAATCATAGAATAGAATACTGATTGTGTTAGGACAAATTTTGTGGTTTGAGGATTTAAATGCTGCCTTGAAGGTAACCTTACGTGAGGATTCTCATGCAGTGTTCTACGTCATGTGAATTTGGGAGTTCGGGGAGTTAATGTGCCCGCCCTCTGTCTCCGCATAGGGCTGCTCCCACAAGCAACTTCACGCAATACGAGCCACGCCATTTCCAATACACCGACAATCTCAACTTTTCCCCCATTAAGACACTAAAGACACGGCTAATTCCGCGAATACATGCTTTCAAGAGTCTCTGTTTAACAGCAAAACGGTGTGTCCTTCGCACGTGTCCCCTGCGCAAGGCGCACCTTTCCATGCAGAAACTTGTCCAAGTGAGCGCGCAGAAGCACTGCAATGCAGAAAGAGCCAACAGACACAGGCAAAGTCGCGAGCCCGGACTCAGGACTACAACAGTGCTTTACTTTCAGCCGAAACCCTCTTGACTTATTCATCTAAATACGGATTAGCAACAATTTTTACAATTTCGCCCTGATTTTAAACAATACACGCTTCAAATATCGCAATTTTGAGATCAAAATCATTATGTCATAGCTTTACTGATGCACCTGTCCTGATAGAGAATAACAGTCACGTTCATAGCAAATAAGAAACACTGTATTTGCACTGCATTTTGCATCTGCGGTTTGACTTACGTGACGAGCAATGCTGAAAGGCGAGAAAGAGTAAAAGGCTCGGGGCAAGAATTTTGATATCCATCCTCTCCGGGAGATGGAGTCTCTATTAGATGAGCAAATCAAATGTTATCCTCTCTTCGTCACCGGACAGTACAGCATCGTTTATCCGTCCTTTCGCCAACTTTAACTCTCTCGGCCGGGATGGCGATAGACTCGCTCGCTAGAGGCGGGCGCGCGCGAGAGATAGTGGTGCTGATGCTGCGCTTTGGCGGGAGCGCGCATACTTTCATTAAACCAAATTCCTTGAAACTTGGAAAGTTGTGACAATATGGTCGAAATGCATATATAAACTCTCTGTTATTACATACAGAGGGCATGTGGAGTCGTATGGTCTGGGTAGACGGTGGACAGTCACGACTTTAGTGTCAGGGTTCGCAGTGAGGGAGGGGCGCAAGATGAGAACAGAAGGAAAAAAAGTTTTGGACTCAAGCAGTTCGTCATAGTGATGAGAAGTCCGAATCATTTCCGTGAATCGCTTCTTTTGAACAGAATCTCTTAAAATGATTCTTTTACGTAATGTCGAGATTACGTTGCTCCTGACATCCTTCTGTTGACTAGGCACACAAATTGAGTTAAGTTTATATAAATTTAAATAAAATCTAAACAAAATTAAGATTTATTAATAAGGATTCTTTATCGCTATGTGTCTCACTTAAGATTGTTGCAGCCTTGATAAGCCATTTAAATTAAATACAATTTTTTATTTTTATTACAAATAATTTTTACCTAATTAGACAAATCTTCAGTTCACTGTAAATGCTCGTTAACCGATTCCTTGAAAATATCTGACTCGATTTGTTCACAATCCAGACATCGCTCACTTTAAAGTACTGCACCATGCACCATTTCAATTATATATTTTCTAGTTGTGTCATGTGAGAAATATAAAAGTTCAGCACAGTTGTCCCTTGTATTCCAATTAGTGCTGTCAAACGATTGCATCCTAAATAAAAGTTTTTGTTTTAGGTAGTGTGTGTGTGTGTGTGTGTGTGTGTGTGTGTACTGTGTTTTTATTATGTATATATAATTAAATACACACACATACATGTATAAGAAACATTTTTAAATATTTAATATATTTATATATAATATATAATAATATGTAAATACATGTAAATATTTTCAAAATGTATACTGTATGTGTGTGTATTTATATATACATAATAAATATATACACAGTACACACACATATATAAAGTAAACAAAAACTTTTATTTTGGATGCGATTAATCATGATTAATCGTTTGATAGCACTAATTCCAATGTAGAGATCTAACAACATGGCTTTAGTTAAAATTTAGATAAAAAGCCTGCATTTGCAGTGTCTCCCTGCCCTGCAGCGTGGGTTTGCCCAGCACTAGTTCATTACTACAGTCAGTCCAACTGCCTACAATCAGATTTGTTTGTGGGGGACATTTGTACAAGGTGGATAGAAAATCCGGATTTGTGTTGGAGGCGGTCTGTCCATGATTCTGTGATATAAACAAGCTTCAGGATTAAGAAGTGGGTTTGTAGGACAGCAACAGAGCAGGGTGGGAGCAGGGGCACATACAGGGGCAGAGGGGGATTTGCAGAGTTTCTAATCAAATCAGATTGGGATTTACCAAAGTCCCTCCCTGTTCTTACAATCATCTCTTACACACATCAATACTCATTCATGAATATGAATATGCATGGGAAAGCAATCTGCAGTGCAGGGGGTTAAGATGTTTCTTTCTTTACAAAATTAAAAATAAAAGAAAAATAGGCCTAAGTTTTCTATCCTCATGCACACACACAATACAAGTTGCAATCGCTTTTATTGAGGAAAACTTCACATGATTTGTGAAAATAGATTACTAGTTATCTAGTTATGTGGGCATCTGGATGGGCAATATAAAACAACATTTAAATCATCAACAAAAAATAAAACACAAAATAAAATTCAATAGATTCAGCAAAGGATTAAGGGATAAATCCATGCATTGATTTTCTTTACACACCGACAAAATCTACTACTCATCTTGCTGGATCTGTCCGCTGCTTTTGACATGGATAACCACCAGATCCGCCTGTCAACCCTACTGGCAAAGGGCATCTCAGGAACCACACTCCAGTGGTTTAAGTCTTATCGCTCAGATAAGTCCTTCAAGGTATCTTGGAGAAGTGAGGTGTCCAAGTCGCAACATCTAACTACTGGGGTGACTCAGGGCTCTGTTCTTGGACCACTTCTCTTCTCTGTCTACATGGCATCATTAGGTTCTGTCATTCAGAAACATGGTTTTTCATATCACTGCAATGCTGATGACACTCAACTCTACCTCTCATTCCATCCTTATGATACGACGGTAGCTGCTTGCATCTCAGCTTGTCTAACAGACATTTCTTGCTGGATGAAGGACCATCACCTTCATCTCAACCTTGCCAAGACAGAACTGCTTGTGGTTCCCTGAAACCCATTGTTTCATCACAATTTCACCATCCAGTTAGGCACATCAACCATAACTCCTTCAAAAACAACCAGAAACCTTGGAGTTAAGATTGATGATCAGATAAATTACACAAACCACATTGCTACAACTGTCCGGTCCTGCAAATTTGTTTTATTCAACATCAAGAAGATCAGGCCCTTTCTTTCTGGACATGCTGCACAACTCCTTGTTCAAGCTCTTGTTCTGTCCAGGATGGACTATTGCAATGCTCTCTTGGCAAGTCTTCCACCCAGTTCTATCAAACCTTTACAATTAATCCAGAACGCGGCGGCAAGATTAATTTTTAACGAGACGAAAAGAATGCACGTCACACCTCTATTTATCAATTTGCACTGGCTACCAGTAGCTGCTCGCATAAAATTCAAGGCATTAATGTTTGCCTACAAAACCACCCAGGGCCAACCAGGGCTCTGCACCCCTTTATCTAAATTCATTACTTCAGGCTTATGTGCCCTCTAGAAGCTTGCGTTCTGCAAGTGAACGTCACTTTATTGTGCCATCAAAGAGGCACAAAATCACTTTCACAGACTTTTAAATTAAATGTTCCCTCTTGGTGGAATGACCTGCCATAGTCCTTAGCCATCTTCATGAATCAGCTAAAAACACATCTCTTCCATCTTTATTTGACCCTCTAACCCTAGCACTCTCTATTCTAATTTTATTCTAAAAAAAAAAAATTGCACTCTATTTATTTACTAACAGCTTGTTTTATATATATATATATAAACTAACACTAGCTTCTCTAATCTTTTTGTACTCTATTTGTTTTCTTTTTTATTTATTATACAATTAACAAAAGCAAAAAAAAAGTAGCCTCTAACACTAGCTTGCTCTATTCTTTTCCTATTCTATCTTTTTATTTTATTTTATTTTATTCCTGTTTTATTTTTATTTATTATATGATTTAAAAAACCTTTCTACGTGTACTGCATTAAGCTAACCAAAACTTGTTATAGTGCTTGCATATCGTTGCTCTTTTGTTGATTTTGCTTCCATTGTCCTCATTTGTAAGTCACTTTGGATAAAAGCATCTGCTAAATGACTAAATGTAAATGTAAATGTAATCTTTATAATCTTAACCTCATCCCTAAATCACCATCTGTTTTATGTGTTAATTTAAAACATTTGAGAGTAAGGTCCTGAATTCATCACATAAATTATAAAAACATGATTTGTGATAACATCTTAATTAGATAAGTCAAAATATTAATTAATATTATTGTATCAACCTGGGTAGATGCATTAGCTTATTAACTTTTATGGGTTAGAACTGGTAGAAATAGTTTCTAAAAGGATAGTTCACCCAAAAATGAAAACTATGCTATCATTTACTCACCCTTATGTTTTTCCAAACCTGTATGACTTTCTTTCTTCTGCATATTTTTTTAGTCGATACAATGTAAGTCAATATAGTAAAAAAAAAAAGAAAAAAAAAAAAAGTAATTTTAGTAATTGTATTGTGTTGGTCTTTTTTTTTTAATGTCTGTATAGTTTTAGCTATTTTAGTACATCAACTTAAATTAAATGAAAATGAAAAATAAGCTGAAATAATATGTTCAATATTAAGCTGTTTAGTAATATTTACTATTTAAAAAAATATTTTTGTTAAAATTTATTTTATTTCAAGTGACTACGGGTTTTTTTATGGTTTTAGTTATCTGTAATAACCATGATTTAGACTGTTTACAGTTTTTTTTTTTTTTTTTTTTTTGTATGTACAGTAAAGACTAGCACTACAACATGAACTGATAAAATGCCTAATATAAGCACCAGATGGCGCACACAGTTCATAGCGTGAGGTCTCCAGTGAAACAAATACCAGCGAGCAACCCTACAAACTACCACGAAGCTGCTGGTCAGACAATCTGGGACCGTCCATCAGATCCACTTCCCTTTTCTGTTCCAACCAGTGACCTCCCCAATAAAAAGAGGAAATAAAACTGTTCGTGTGACTCAGTGAGGAACAGATTTTTGTCTTTGGGTTTCTACACGTGAGGGAAGTTTCACGTTGATGCATACGCACAGCTGTTTGGTTTACTTTACTTTACTTTGGTCTCAAGGTAGTCATTCGTCAGGTTAAAGCTTAGCTGGTTCTGGTTCAGTTCTCCCTCTCAGGCTGTGAAACATCTTTGGATGGAAAGTGAAACCACTGATCGAACAAAGTGTGCTGCTTTAGCTCAGGTTACAGACTCATGCAAATAGAGGCAGTAGGAACTATACATTCAAATGTAAATGCACTTCCTCTTCATCTCTTCCACTTTGTAAATAGTGTCCTTAGAATCTGTATTGCTCTGACACACATTCTGTACACAGAAATGAACATAAAACCACACGTGCCACTAAACAGTTCTCTTCTGTTCCTTTTCCTCCCTTCAGCAGGATTTTCCTAGGATCTAATTGTTTCTTCACTGTTTATCAGACGATCTATGTAGGCCGACTTATGCATGTTTGTGGTTTTCACAGACTGTATATGAATTCCACATATGTATATTCATATTTATATCTCTTTCACACTCTAAAAACACACAAAATATATTTTCTCATACTCTGTTGTCTTCTGAAGAAAATAAAAAAAATCAAAAAAAAACTTGCATTATATAACCTCCAAGTTAATTTTGTACTGCAAAACACATAGTTTGGTATATTAGTTGCCATTTAGTTGACAAAAAAGTTTTTAAAGATCCAGTACAGACTTGCTTGAAGGTCTACAACATACAGAAACATACAAATGGCTGGAATTTATGCATGTTTATTTATGTAGGAAACTAAGTCACTGACATATAAGCTATGAAAGTTGGAAAGGGAGGGAATAGTTTAAATGTGACAAGTTCTGAAAGCATTCATTTACATAAAAGGACACCTGTATTTGTACAGTTCAAGTCTTGCAGACTCTATTAATGACTCTATAATATCATTTCCTGTTTTGTTTTGTTTAAATGGGTTTGATTTGGCAGATAAAAGTGTTTCGAATATTAATAAGTAGTGAAAAAGTAAGTAATTAATAGTAAGATGCATAATGACATCAGGACAGTAGAATCACTCTGACATCAAAAAGGCACCAAAAATACCAAAAGGTCATTTTAATTTAACATTTTTAAAATATGCTCATCAAACAGTGGTTCTCAACACCTGTAGGGGGCCTCAAGATGACTTGAAATGATTTAAGCAAAACAACAATTAAAATTAGTTGAAACAAATAACAATCAAGATAATTCTTATTTTAATTAAATCCCTCACCAAGTAATTTTTGGAGAACAAGGGTTCACATGTTCTTGGAAAAGCTTAATGTACAGTATGAGGAAGTCTAATTTTAAAAATGTGACTTTTAGGCCACAAAGTCATGTAAATGTATGAAATATTATAACTCCATGACCATTTTTAAAACGAATATCGTTTTTTTTTTTTCTGGTTACATCAAGCTCTAAAATATTTTATCAGGTAGAAATTATCAACATAGAAATATGAGTAAAACATACTATAAATCATGAACAATTGGACAAGTCAAATATTGTTGTGAACAATGCCATAGGAGAGGTGTATACAAGTCATTGCATATATGAATGACATTTTCAGTGGATTAATAGATTTCAAATGAATAGATAGAACGAGAAAAATGAGCACCATGTCATCCAGCTATTTTTGTTCTTGTCAGGTCCTGACCGTCCTGGAACACTTCAGCTGCTTTGCAGCCCAGCAGGGGCAAACAGACTCTTGAAGGTGCTGGTGGGGGGCACCTGTAGCCTCTCCATGGCTCATCATTCCCTGACAGGACAGCTGCTACAACAAGATAGCTGTGGTGGAGTTTAATGGGCAAATAAACAAATAAGTACCCTGACTACAAGCACTGGCCAGCTGCCTGACACAATCTACCACAGACAATAAAGAGAAATTTCCATCTAAAAAGAGAAAATGACCAATTACTACCTCCTACATCTGCAAATTTCCTTCAAGTAATAATCTGTTTTGGACAGTTTTGGGGCCTGCATGCAGACACCGTGGAGGTTAGCGTGCTAGCTCTGTCAGCAAGAGTTTCAATAGCAGGCGCATTAGAGTGCAAGCGGTGTAAGCAAGTATTGTATTTTACAGAGTCCAGACTAGTCCTGTCATCAAGTTCCACTTTACAGTTTTAAATAACCATGACTGCAGCTCAGCTCACAGGCTAGAATAGTGTTTGCCTTATCAGGGTGTCAATGGCCATCAACCAACACCTTTGAAATGAAATTAGCACCCATCCATTCTCTCTATGATTATACTGAAATTGCTGCAGAAGCCTAGAGAGAGATATTAGTGAATTACATGTGGGGAAAATTTGCAAACATTTGCAAATGCATATGAAAGAATGCAAAATGCTATCTGCACCCTTGCAGACACACAAGCACACACACAGTGGACTCGAACACTGAAACACAATCCTGGTTACCACTGCCAAGTATGATAGTCAGCACAGTGCTGTCAATATCAAACAAACACTTTGGCATGCAAACAAACGGACAGAGCAAACATGCAAGGCCTGTTAGACGTGTTGGAGATGAAACTGTGTGTGTGTGTGTGTGTGTGTGTGTATAGACTATATGTAGATGTTGCTGCTGTATGTCTGGGAGCAGTGAGAGATATGTCTTTTGTATGTGTCACTGTCTATACAGTAAAAAAAAATCTTAGATAAGCAAATAATTCAAATACTAGTCTGGAACTTGCAATATGGTTTTTCAAGTCAAATTATCATGCACAGCAGGTCAGCTGGAATTTTTGAGTTCAAATTGGCTATTACGAAAAATGGTTTTGTGGTTGAGTCTGAATTTCCCTTTTCCCAGAATGCTCTTGGACATGATTTATTAATATGGAGGTGTTCTTTGAGCTTTTATTACATGTTCATTATATTGTCATGTTAAGTAAGTTACTATGTTTTAAGATTTACATGTCCTACAAAAGTTTGGAAACACACTTGTCAGGTTTTAGATAATACAAAATTAGATAAGCCAAATAAATCCTTATGATGTTGCTTTGATAGAGGACACTACAAACTATGAACGCAGTGCATTACACACACACACACACACACACACACACACACACACACAAAACACACACACACACACACACACACACACACACACACACAAAACACACGGTGACATCTAGGGCAGATTTTAGTTAATTGATATAGGTTGCGAGGTATACGGTTATGAATTGTACAATAAACATGGATCAAAATTCCTCCCTAATGCTTTTCACATCAGGTAACATTATAAATACATATATCACTAACTTCTTACAATATTAAAAAAATACTATGTACAATATGTACACAGAATACCTGAGATGAAGCATATAATATATATATATATATACATATATGAGATTTCATATATATTATATAATTATATATATATATATATATCTATATATAATATATATATCTCATATTACTATTTGAAAACACATTATTTCCATTTTTAAAAATTAAACTTCATATATTTTAGATTCATTGCACACCAACTTATTTTCAGGTCTTTTATTGTTTTAATCTGAAACCATGAAAACCCAAAATTCCTATCTCAAAAAATTAGCATATTTCATCCGACCAATAAAAGAAAAGTGTTTTTAATACAAAAAAAGTCAACCTTCAAATAATTATGTTCAGTTATGCACTCAATACTTGGTCGGGAATCCTTTTGCAGAAATGACTGCTTCAATGCGGCGTGGCATGGAGGCAATCAGCCTGTGGCACTGCTGAGGTGTTATGGAGGCCCAGGATGCTTCGATAGCGGCCTTAAGCTCATCCAGTGTTGGGTCTTGCGTCTCTCAACTTTCTCTTCACAATATCCCACAGATTCTCTATGGGGTTCAGGTCAGGAGAGTTGGCAGGCCAATTGAGCACAGTAATACCATGGTCAGTAAACCATTTACCAGTGGTTTTGGCACTGTGAGCAGGTGCCAGGTCGTGCTGAAAAACGAAATCTTCATCTCCATAAAGCTTTTCAGCAGATGGATGAAGCATGAAGTGCTCCAAAATCTCCTGATAGCTAGCTGCATTGACCCTGCCCTTGATAAAAACACAGTGGACCAACACCAGCAGCTGACATGGCACCCCAGACCATCACTGACTGTGGGTACTTGACACTGGACTTCAGGCATTTTGGCATTTCCTTCTCCCCAGTCTTCCTCCAGACTCTGGCACCTTGATTTCCGAATGACATGCAAAATTTGCTTTCATCCGAAAAAAGTACTTTGGACCACTGAGCAACAGTCCAGTGCTGCTTCTCTGTAGCCCAGGTCAGGCGCTTCTGCCGCTGTTTTCTGGTTCAAAAGCACACGCCTGTGCACGGTGGCTCTGGATGTTTCTACTCCAGACTCAGTCCACTGCTTCCGCAGGTCCCCCAAGGTCTGGAAATAATAATCGGTCCTTCTCCACAATCTTCCTCAGGGTCCGGTCACCTCTTCTCGTTGTGCAGCGTATTTTTGGCCACATTTTTTCCTTCCCTCAGACTTCCCACTGAGGTGCCTTGATACAGCACTCTGGGAACACAGCAGAAAATTCTTTCTGTGTCGCTTGAGGGTGTCAATGATGCCTTCTGGGACAGCAGTCAGGTTGGCAGTCTTACCCATGATTGTGGTGTTTTGACCTTTTTAAAAGCAAGTGTGAGTTAATTAGTTGATTCAGATGATTAGGTTAATAGCTCGTTTAGAGAACCTTTTCAGATATGCTAATTTTTTGGAGATAGGAATTTTGGGTTTTTCATGAGCTGTATGCCAAAATCATCTGTATTAAAACAATAAAAGACCTGAAATATTTTAGTTGGTGTGCAATGAATCTAAAATATATAAAAGTTTAATTTTTATCATTACATTATGGAAAATAATGAACTTTTTCACAATATGCTAATTTTTTGAGAAGGACCTGTATATATATATATATATATATATATATATATATATATATATATATATATATATATATATATATAAATCCCTTTAAATAAAGAGAACAATTTGAGAATAACTTTTTCTTGGACGCATATTGGTATGTAACGATTGTAAGTCAAGACAGCCTGACATTCTACATTCAATCAAAAAATTTACCCAATGACATAAATGGATTCAACTTAAAAATAAAACCAGAAACAATGCAAACTGTTGCCCATTTTCTGACATTCTACAAACACCTCATTTTTTTCAGTACACACAAATTGAATGTAAGAGAGAATGTGTGCACATGATGTATGTGGTGTGACGTGCGAAGTAAATATTTGAAATAAAAGGGGTCTGAGCTTTAATCCACAATCCCCAGCCACCAGTGCCAGAATTCATTCCAGCTGCTTAAGGCTTTGTAAAAGCGTCAATATGACAAATGGACTGTATATTGTGTGTGCAGTGTGATTGTCTGTGAGTGCTGGAAGCTTTACTGAACTCTCCAAGCGCAAACTGATCCAGCGAGCATGTGGAAGCCCTGCCAACCCTTTGACCCACAGTCTCTTATTCTTGGCTGCCCCGTCTGTATCTTTGCGGAAGACACAGCTATACAATATAAATGTACGTATATTTCGATGTCTGCATACGTCTCCTTGTGTGCGTGTCTGCAGGCTAAGCAGCAAGCTAATGTCTTTCATTAACAGTCACAACTGCTCAGGCTTTTGACCACAATAGCTTGTAAATTCGACACACTGGTCTGATGGTTAACAGTTTGGTCCCACCTCAATACTGAAATAGGTTTCATTCACCCATATTTTTAATGTGAGTATGTGTATGTGTGTGTATTTGGGGTGAAATTGCAGGTTTCTATGATTGTTCACTGCGGCTTCCACCCTTCCCTAAAGCAAAGCAAGCCATGCTTTTTCTGAGGCCTTATGCATATGAAATCACAGCACAGTTATATGAGATCTGGGAACACACACAGCTTTCCACTCAGTTTAACAGACCCTCGGTTATTTACCCTAAATGTGCCAACATTTCTTTCCTTTTTCTTTTCCTTGCCCCAACCGCACATTGAAGTAGAAATCTAACACAAACACAGACAAATACTAATACACATTCACAAATATAAATACAAATGCAAAACGCGCGCACACACACACACACACACACACACACACACACACAAACACACACACACACACACACAGACACACACACACACACACACACACACACACACACACACACACACACACACACACACAGAAGTTCAGGGATTTTGGCAGCTCTGTACGAGTTCTGAGTACTTTCACACAGTCTAGAGGCTATAAATAGAGCAAGGCCTCTGGATGACTGCCCACCCTTTCTTAACTCTTAATAACCAGTGGGTCTACCCCACAGTTATGGGCCATGCACTTCTGCTCACACGCAAACCTGTAAGAAAGCCTCTTTTAAGAGCGCATACGCCATGTAAATTAACGTAAACTCATGCTCATAAATATGCTGGATTTTGGATGCTTTTAGCAACATTAGATGGGTAATTTATAGCTTTTTGAAGCTTGGATGAAAAAGAAAATAAGCTTGCATTTTCACCCTAGTTTACATATTATGCTCTATTAGAAACAGGTTCTCTCACACAGAATTGTAAAATAAAATGTAAATACCTTCAGCATATCAGAAGCATTGAGTTCTACACATCCCTACTTGAGTGATAGTTTATTACATATTGCAGCTAATTAATGATGTTTTAGCAGGGAATGTACAATATAATGGTAAAATTGTTTTTTGATTAATTGATTTTTAAAAAGGTTATCTATCAGTCGATATTAAAGATACTGTGTTTAAGCTGATATAGGAGATTGTGCATGCCTTATTTTTACATATAATGTTATTATAACATTACATAATTACAAATAATTTATTTAGTATATAATTTGATTAGCAGTCATTTGTCAGTTTCGCTCTTAACAACAAAATTATTTTTGGTATTGGCTAGAATTTTACTCTACTTTTGGCTGCCAAGAGTTTAGTACTGTCAGCTCAGTTTAAACTATTTTACCATGTTTAAATGGTGAATTCCACAGATTTCGACTGGGCCTGCAGTTAACGAGAGTTAAAGGAATAGTTCAATCAAAAATTTTAATGTTGTCATCATATACTCACCCTTTCTTATGTTGAACACAAAAGAAGATATTTCGAGGAATTTTGAAGAACCAAACAGTTGTTGGTCCCCATTGACTTCCATAGTAGGGAAAGAAATGGAAGTCAGTGGGGACCAACAGCTGTTTAATTACCAGCATTCTTCAAAATATCTTCTTTTATGTTCAACATAAGAAAGAAACTCATACAGGTTTGGAACGACATGAGGCTGAATAAATGATGACAAATTTTTCTTTTTGGGTGAACTATTCCTTTAATAATAAAGCAAAAGAGGAGATACAGTCAAATTAAACTAGATAAGTATCAAGTAGAAGAGAAGAGAAGAGAAGAGAAGAGAAGAGAAGAGAAGAGAAGAGAAGAGAAGAGAAGAGAAGAGAAGAGAAGAGAAGAGAAGCGGTTGGTCTTATCTTTCTCCCTCTTTAGAGTGCATATACCGTGCAGTATGAGGGCGTCTGGATGCTGGATCTTTTGTCACTGCTTGTTTTGCTTTGCCATTGTTTTGTCTTATTCCTTCTGCGCTCCAACCAACCCTATATGAATATATGTGTCTGTGTTTGTGTATGCATTCACAGATCTGCGCCTTTCTTCCTGGATATTGTTGTACGACGCTGATGCAAGACATGATAACGTCTGCTTTTGTTTATGTCCTCCTTTCTCCTTTAATTTTCTAGGCCAGTTCACAATGGACAGAAATCAGCTACTATCAGATAGCCGAGAAGTGTCTCAGATCCTGTTCTGTCACCGCCGTGAGCATAAGAGAAACATTTTTTTTGCTAAAGGAAATACCAGGAGGTTTGCTCTGAATGGCGTTAACATGAACAAAAAGAGTGGCACTTGCTTTCTTTCTCAAAAGTAAAACAACAACTTCCTGTAAAAGAGCAGCAGACTGTGTCCATAAGGGAGATGGTCAAGGGACACATACAGTGCACTTCACAGAAATGAAATGGTCTGTGAGAGTTGTTTTTGTCAGACGGATTTGGGATTTTTTAGGGGGGGAGTTGGAGGAACCAGGGTCAAAGATAGAGTAATAAAGACCATGAAGGGAGGTGAGAGGGGGTTGGGAAGAGAGGTCAGAAGTTTATAGAGAGAAAATCTCCAATGTGCCCTCTCCCTAACACCCCTCCTTCCAGAGAGATTTAGAAAGAAGGAAACACACATACACACACAGAAAGAAAAACAAAGGAGAGTGAGTTGTATACAGATAGACTTTTGAAACTATGCGTCAGAGCCTGGATTCAGAATTCATATACGGTTTAATCAGGCCTGCAGGTCATTTATTATGAAAACACTTTTCATTTACTGTAGATAGCTTTCATGAGCATTTAACATGCTCAGAGTTGCCAGATTTCAAGATCCAAATCACCATATCTGTCAACCTCATGATTATCTCATGATGTGACTTCATATCTCATATTTGAGTTTGTATCTCACAATGTTACTTTTGACTTTATATCTCACAATGTGACTGTATATCTCTAAATGACTTTATATCTGACAGTTTGACTTTATATCTCATAATGTGACATTATATTTCAAGATGTGACCGCATATATCGTAATGTGACATCATACCTCACAATAATGTGACTGTATATCTCATAATGTGATTTTATATCTGACAGTTTGACTTTATCTCAAAATGTGACTGCATATCTCACACTGTGACTTTTGACTGTATATCTCAAATTGTGATTTTTTTCTCTCATAAAGGAACTAACTTTAAAAAACCCCACAAACTAACTACATTTTTTTTTTTTTTTACTTTTTTTCTCTGAGGCACTGGAAACAGTCCTCCAAACTCTCCATGGCAAAAAAGCACAGCTAATCACAGTATTCTGCCCAGAAAAGATTTTGATTTCATTGATGAGGCAGCTTGTGCTGTTTGGTGCCACTTATATGTGAACAAACCTTCTCAGTAATAACCTTTAATAAACCAAACGCAGATATTATATAAACCACTTGTCTTTATTCTGAGTCTCCCTTTACAGCTTGCATTTCTTCTGCAGTTATACTTAAAATATACAAATATAACTGCAACTGCACCAGTGCCACAAAATTTGCCCTAAAGGCATCACTATATCCTTCTAATACCATGACACAGTGTAGTAAATGTTTGTATGTTGGTCATTTGTGATGTCCTCGACTTAGATTTACAAGGCTTCAGGTGACCTCTGACTTCTACAGCTATGAGCTATTCAGCCACATTTCAGACAAGCCAGTAAGACAAATAAACTAAGTAAGAAAAAAGTTTGGAGAATAAGGCTGCATACTAACAAAAGAAAAGAAAGAGACCGTGTAATCATGAACAAGCAGTTCATGGTGGAAGACCTTTATAGGATGAATATTATGAATTTGGTGTCTGTATATTGTCAAGCTGACTCTGGGATTGACCCTATCGTATTTCTCAAGCAGAATCAACACCTTAAGGCCTAAAATGACCTCATAGACAGGAAATGTCAATTATACCAAGTTCTGACTTGAATGCAAGTCATGAAGAGAGAGAGGAAACATGAAGCAGGGGGAAAAAGACCAACTATAATATAAGAATTTATTGCATGATTTTATGTCAGTCTGAATTAAATTTGAATTAAAATCTCCAAGTTTCACGGTTTTAATTCAGATCATGAAATTAAACATTAGAGGGGTCCTGTTATGCTTTTTGTACATTTTCAACTTCCATCAGTGTGAAAAATTGAAGGTACAAACAGAGCTAATGCAGCTTTGGGCCCCCCAACCTCACCCCCCGTTACATTGCCAGTTATATTCAATGAATTAGTAAATCAAATGTGCAAAAACACGTTATACTCGTGAAATAAAAATAAAGAAAACACAATGTGCATGTCATAATCCTATAGTAGGCTAAGAAATTATGTACATAAACAATATTATCAAGTAATAATCTTACATATCAGAAATAGGAAGTGACTAGGCAGCAGAGGATTCCGCTTGGTCTTAAAGCCTTCCCTGAGCAACTATGTTTGCAATTCAAACAATGATTTGGAAAAAAAGAATAATTCATTTGTTATTTGTATGGTCTAGGTCAGGGGTGTCAAACTCAATTCCTGGAGGGCCGGAGCCCTGCAGAGTTTAGATGCAACCCTAATTAAACACACCTGATCCAACTAATCAAGTCCTTCAGGCTTATTTGAAAACTATTCTCTCTCTTTTTTTCTCTCTTATTTGTCTGAAAGAAGTAAGTCATATACACCGAGGATGGCTTGAGGGTGAGTAAAACATAGGGTAATTTTCATTTTTTGGTGAACTGTCCCTTTAATGCTTTTATCTGATCAGAGAATTCTGCTATTGTCCTGTCAGAAGCAGCATTCCATAAAGGAATGTTATTATTAAACTATTTGCTAAATATGTCCCTGTAAATTGTAAAGCATAAATAAAGTTTCTGATTTTCAGATATTATTAATGTTTAACCCTTACAAGCATTTCAGTCATTTTTGGTCATTTTTTATTTATTTATTTATTTATTGTATATAAAAATGGTTTCCTCAATCTGAGTGGTTCAAAAATTGTAAGCTGCATGTAAAATACCCATTTGAACAGTCGGGAGGATATGCAGGCACAACAGACTGTGGCATCAGCACTGAAAACAGAAAAAATGAAGATTTAGGGTTTTTTTGTGAAAATGAGACAGAAAACTGAAAACATCAGTGTGGTCAAATTCCTCTCACTCCCTTGTATTCAGAGACAAAAGATGGGTGTGATAATGACTGTCTGTTTTTTCTTGAAAACCTCACTCTCTCACAAGCCATATATAGACACAAGTCTCCCTTTTTCTTCTTAGCGTGGGCAGAGAGACTGAGAAAGAGGGAGAAAGAGAGAGAGTGGTCTAAAAATAAAACATCTGTTCCAGGAGCAGGTCAGGTGGGAGGCAGGTCTGAAGTGCCATCACGAAGAAGATGAGAAGAGAGAAAAGCAGAGGTATAAGCCGTGAGGAAAATGATACTGTAATCTGTTAGAGAGAGAGAGAGGATGAGGAACTGACTGATAGAGAAAGAGAGATGCCAAGCAGGGGGATTTTACTGGACAGCACACTAGCTAGCCCCCTGCACGAGTGTGTGTGTTTGTGTGCATGTGTGTTTGGTAAAGCCACGGGCAGACTTAAAGACAAACACCAGGGCCAGCTTGCAGAATGATGAATGCATGGAGAGAGTCAGCAGAGAGCAGAGCAAATGAGAGGAAATGAAGGCATAGAGAGAGAGCGAAGGGAGCACAGGCACAGAGGGGCCCTGAAAAATATCATGTGTCATCTGCCTGAACGTGCGCGAGAGAAAGAGTGTGTTTGGTGTGCTTTTTGAAGGTGTGATTTATGGGTGTACATGAGTGAGTAAGTGAGTGAGCTGAGTTCTGTGTGAGACTTCAGGAAAAGAAGGATTAGAGTGGAAAGACTGACAATGTGTGTGATGGAAAAATTAAGCTTTAAGACACAACTGGTAAAAATTATGAACTCACATTGAGGAAATGATCAAATTTCAAGAAGCTGTATTTGCACGCAGTCCTGTTTAAAAACTGGATTTTTATGGGAGAATTTTGGAATTTTACCTATGATTAAATACTTAGACATCTACATAAGCCATTTATTTTATAGAGATAAGAGATAAGAGCCTTGAGTTTAAGGCCAGTATTTTTTTTTTTTTTTTTATTAGAAATTAATACTTTTATACACATTATTATTGACCAAAAATCATGATATTTTGTCTCATATTTTGTTTTTGAATATTTTTGAAAGAAGACTCTTTTTTGCACAAATGTTGTTCTTTTGAGCTCTCCATTTGTCAAAGAATCCTGAAATGTTCAAATCAGCATATTGAATGATTTCTGAAGGGTCACGTGACTCTGAAGAATGGAGTAATGGCAACTAAATATTCAGCTTTGCGTCACAGGAATAAATTGCATTTTAGAATACATTAAAATAGAAAACAGTTATTATAAATACTAGTAATATTTCACAATGCTGTTTTACTGTATTTGATCAAATAAATGCAGCCTTTATGAGCAAAAAAAAAGAAAGAAAAGAGAGTAGTCTTTCAAAAATATAATTAGCAATGGTACAATCAATGGCTGATTTTGGGAAGGGACTTCAAGAGAACAAGGAACAAGGTACAAAAAGGGACTTTTTGTTAGCCCAGTGACCGACAGCAAGTATTCCCCTGCTGAAAAAACAAAAAAACAAAAAAACAAATAACATAAAACTTATACTTAAACTTAAGCTGGTTTGCTGATTTTAGCTGGTTTCCCAGTCTGGCCCTGGCTACACACTGGCAGACCATCTTAAACCAGCTAAGACCAGCAAATCAGTGTAGTTCAGCAGGGACAGGAAACCTCTTTATGAACGATTACACAACTTATGGTTACTTTCATTGATCTTTCTTTTTTTTTTATTAATCTCTCAGCTATTTAAATTCAGTTTTCAGACTGATTTATTTGATTCATACCAACAGTTCTGATATGACCAGTTATTTCCTGGAAGAAAGGTACAATAAAACTAAATGAGTGATGTTTGTTTGGTGTCCACAAGGAGTCATTTGCTTTCTAAGTCATAAAAATATAATAAATGACAGAAAAAAATGTAGAAAACAGACATTGCACAAGACAATAAAGAGGAAGAGGGATCATCAGACCTTTTGGAAGTCACACAAAAAAAGTCTTTCTGGTGCTCTACCCTCTCCCCTCGTTCTCTGTCTGTCTCCCTCTCTTCAGAGCCTCTCGTGACAGGAGTTTCCTGGAATAAAGGAGTCCATCTGCTTTCCATTCAGGCACATAATGTGTTTCAGGAGACTACATTACCCCCCAACACACACACACACACACACACACACACACACACACAAAACACAGAGTGCTTATTCACCCCTTTACCCAGAACTTCACACTAACTTGATAATACAACTGCACAGTCTCCACATCCCAGCACTATCCAAATAAAAGAAAGGCGAATTTCACTTTGCCATTCAAAGTAGATAGCCTTTCAGTGATGACATCATAGTTTGGAAAAGGACAGATTTGGGTAAAACCTAGAAAATAGCTCTTATGTGTAGTAATCGCTAAGTAAACTGAGCAAAGAGTGCAGACAGGTTCATAAAAAAGTATAACTTAAATTTTGATAACTTAAGTAATATGCATTGCTAAGAGCTTAATTTGGACAACGCAAGGCGATTTGCTCAATATTTTGATATTTTTGCACCCTCAGATTTCGACTCGGCCAAATATTGTCTTATCCAAACAAACCATACATCAATGGAAAGCTCATTTATTCAGCTTTCAGCTGGTGTATAAATCTCAGTTCCAAGACTGCTTTTGTGGTCCAGGGTCACACTTTTTGTTGCTTTACACAAGACTCAAACATTTCTTATCCCATCACCGAATCGCTTCCATTTCCTGAAATGCCTACTTCCCCCATGTGCAGCGAGCCAGACAGTGGGCGGGGCGTGTTCTGGGCGTGTGCGTGGCGAGCCAATCATCTTGCGAATCCAAACGCATGGGGCGATTCGCCCCGCCCCTTCACTCACGCTTCTCAAAGAGCCTGCATGCTCATGTCCCGCTCCCGCAGAATCAGAGACGCGACAGAAGCCGATAAGAAGCGTTGTATTAGCGCCTCTCCTTTTGAAAGTAGCTGTGGGATAAAACATATTTTATCATATCAGTTTTTCTCTAAAGTTGGACGACGTATTTGGATATATCCCGCGTGATAAAACGCGGTATTGTCAGTTGTCCCAAACGAAATCGAGGAGTTTATTCAGTCGGATCAGCCCGTTTCCTGCGATTAGACAGACTCCATCTGTCCCATCTGCACGACATCACTGCACTATTACGGATAGAAACTGGACGACACGCCGTGATTTGAATGCCTTTGCAGGGACTTTGCTGGCTTGTGTGCTGCAGACAAGGCTTCAGTTTGCTGGCTCGGGATCATGGGGAGAAAGAGGAGGAAGAGTCTTTTGAGTTACGCAATCAGGACGAGCACACACACACGGGACGGGTATGTAGACAAAACTAAAGCTGTGTCGCAAAAGCCAACAGACTACCTAGACAGCACAGTATGATATCCAGTCTGCTTCATTTCTGTAGTTCAAACTAGCTGATAGCTGTTCTGATGCCACGTTTACTTTTTGGAAAACGTAACAATATTTTGTATACTTGTTACTATTTCACTAGTCATGATCCCATACATAACAAGTAACTTTTATTGTTTTGAAGTGAAATAAAGTAACATATAGGCATTTCCCCCCATTCAGTTGTATTGGGATATGTGGTTCAGATCCTTTTTATTTGATAAAAGTACTTTTTGGTGGGTGTTTACTAGTAACTAGTGCTGCTTAGTACTTATTTACTAGATACATGTACATATTTATCTAGACACTAGTATCTATCCCAAGTGTCACTAGCTACATTACTTGTCTCACTCAATTGTTGTTTTGTTTGTCATATATGATTAAGTATATTAGTTTCTATTTATTCAGAACTAATAAAACTAATTATTAGTAGTAAAGGAACCAGTGTTCATGTAAAGAATAAGTGTTTGTGGATTATTAAATAGCTTTTAGTCACTATTGGTTTAAGTACTAATATGTAATGAATAAGCACCAATGTTTAAATAAATGGATGTTACTAGTGAAACTGGAAAGGATACTCATTGTCACTACTGGATTATATACTAGTAACTATATAATACCATAATGACAGTCATTCTCAAACACTCTCTACATGTGTATACTGTAATGCTCAAAGGTAAATCGATTTTTTTAATATTCATACATTATAGACATATACAGACATATTTTTGAAGCACTTACGTGCAAATTGATTGTATTGATTTCTCAGTTTTAAGTGTTAGAAATGGTGTGTGATAAGAACACCAAGGTTATTCTAGCAAAACTAGTTTTTTTGGTCATATTTTGAGAATCAAAGAGAAGCGCTCTGGTTTTGCATGCTAAGATAGCAATGCTTCCAAGGTATTATTTGTGAGCCATTAATACATATGCTCACTATGTACATGGTTTTGAGAGCTTTTGTAATTCTAACAGCCATGTTAGAGGGACACCATGAATGTCAAAAATATTTAGTTATAAAATATATAATTGTCCTTTGTCTGTAATCCACTGATTTATGCACAAGATCTTATTTTTGAGGTGTTTAAAGATTAGCTCCTTTGTCTGTAATCCACTGATTTATGCACAAGATCTTATTTTTGAGGTGTTTAAAGATTAGCCCATGTGCGTTAAAAAAGGAAGGCACAAATCATAGTGAAGAACAGAGATGAAGGGTTCCTATGTAATGAACAGTGAAGGACATTCAGCTGAGCCAGCACTCAGGTTTCCCATCTATTTTACGCCTCTGTGCCACTGCAGCGGAACACATCCGCATGATCAAATATTTAATAATGGCTCCTCTGTCAGTAAAATCTCTGGTATTGATCCCCTTTTGTACACTAAATGAGTTTTTCAACAGCCAGCGAGCCTTTCTCACACTCACACAAAGGCAGTTTTGAGCATTTCTGAATTAAAGCAGAAATATTCCCATCTCACACTCAGTGGACCCTGTGTACTTCTTCAGATGGCTAATCGCCTACAACTGAAAGTATTCCACACCCCTATATGACCCAACACCCACATGTAATGCTGGCTTACCTCAAGTGTACTGTCTACAGTTCATATCAGTTCTTTGATAGGCGGGTATAAAGACATATTGACGTGTCTGGACATATACGCATTACGCACACACTCTTTACGAGACACCCACTGGTTTTCTAATCGGTTACATATTGTGAAACCGTGTTATACACAAATGCACTGGGCCAATCAATAAGAAACAGCCTAAGGGACCTTTTGCGCCAACCTCTTATGGACTGACCTCTTATATCTCCCTACTCCCTTTATCCCCACTCCATCTATCCTCTATGGACTAATCACCCTGAGATCAATAATCCCCATATTTCCTTGCCGAAGTCTTATACCATTAACCCATTTATGGCTCTGTGAAGGATTTCTGTGTGCGTGTGTGTCAAGGTAATGGGGGTAGAATATAGGAGGTTAATAGGTCAATGCATCCCCCTCTTTCCCCAGGGTCATCATGCACCTATTTTTTTTTTTTTTTAAAAAGGCACCAGTGTGAGTCCTTGGAGCCAACTGGCAAGAAAAGACATGACCAGGAAGAAAGAAAAAAACACTTTTTAAAGTGTTGTAAGATGGGATAGTCTAGTAGTACAGACAAATTCAGACATGTGAATGGGTGATTTCGGACACAGACTTTCAGAGAAACTTAGTTTGAATTTGATTGGATGATTAAATTTGATGAACTTGATCCACTAAACACTGCCAGTCTCCAGTATGTGATGTAACCGTTAGATAATGTTACATAGTCAACTGAGTGCATGCCACATCTTTGGGTATCGCATATACAGTAATGAAGCAGCTTTGAAGACTTGATAATCAGCTCTAACTATATGAATGGCTTTGTAATATGAGTTCCCATTTGCTGAGTCATTGTTTTAGGGCATTCAGAGCCTGAACTTTTAATATGATTTATCAATTTTTTTCTTGCTGTTGCACCACCACAATTGACTCTTGCTGTTTTCACTGTTGCCACGGTGCCTTTATTGATTATTGATAAAAGATATTGATATCTAGAGTGCATCTGCAAAGCCCGGCTTCCTCTTCATGCCAGGCAGGATCAATAGTCCAAGCAACAACCTTCAATTGTCCTTCCTAAGTCAAACTAAGTGGTTGCTGCTCAGGTCTTGGTGGGTGGCGCCTGTTTTTCTCTTTATAATTAGAACTCTCCTGTTTTGGTGGTTTGAACTATCAAAGCTTATTCTTTAAGGACTTTGAAACTTGTTGGAATATTAAGCTTAAACTGGTAACTGTGTTTTGCAACATCGGAGCTGGTTTCTAACTGGACTAAACTGGTGATTAAATTTGATCAGCATAATTTGCTGGTTGACTAGTCACCATGTGCCACCAAAAACCAGAGTCCAAAATTGTCTACCAACCCATGATCATTTTGGATTTACTAATGATTGGCTTAAGGTGCAGTCACATTTACCATTATTCAGGGAATTTCCGAGTGCAAAATTCCAGGAATTTCATTAAGAATCCACACAAATGGGAATTTTGTGTAAGGGCAAAAGATTTCCCCATTCAGATTTCACATCTGGTTTAAGTTGGTCATGTGAATTCACCTCATTGACCAATAGAAAGCTAATTGGATTGAAAGTGACTTCTGTGTGAGCAGCTCTTGTGCTTTGCACACAACATTTCACTGAAATGTGGCTAATGTGACCATATTTCTATCACATAGATAAGGACTTAAACTGGATTTTCAAGCTGGGAATTTTGCTGGCCAAATCAGTCTGGCTTAGTTTCATTACTTTACCCATTTTGCTTGATTTTTGCTCTGTTTTGATAAAGTATTAGCAACCTTTTCCCCCAAATCAAACTAAAAATCAGATACTTCTAGAAGTTGGGCTTTCACTGTCAACTATTATTGTCGAAGAGGATATGCATCCTTGGAAGACACGGAGGGTACAGAGAGGCCTGGTTTGGCTGAAGTCTAGGAAAGCCCGCTCCGGAAACATCCATTGACGTGTTTACACAAAGACCTCCTCCATTGCACCCAGCCCTCTGTAGGCCACACACTCAAGCAGGTGGTCAGACCCCACAGACGTGTGTGTTTGGATACTTCCTCTCTGCAGCGACTGTTAACGGTCCTTTTGTTTGTGCCGCAGGAGACCGCAGTTGAATGTATCATCTTCACGGATCCACTTTTAATTCACACGTACATCTGCACTATGCTGAAACAAATTGTACATTTTGTTCTACATTATATGTTAAGCTAATATTCAGGCTTATAACTTTATAACTTTTACTTTAATGCCAACTTTAATGCTTTTCTCAGCCTCATGTTGTTCCAAACCTGAATGACTTTCTTTCTTCTGTGGAACACAAGAGATATGTTTTAACAGTTTTTTTTTGTTTTGTTTTTTGTCCAAGTCAAAGAGGTCCAATAAACATTCTTCAAAATGTCTCATTTTGGGTTTCAAAGAAGAAAGTTATAAAGGTTTGAAATGACATAAAGGTCACAAACTTTCCCTTTAAAGCCTTCTTAATAGCAAGCATGCAGCAGTGCAATGCTGGTTCAGGGATCTGCTCTTCTGACGTCAGCAGCGTTCCCCAATCAAGCTGGCCAAACAGACAGCGGGAGAGCTGAAAGAGAGCTTCTGTTTGTCCTGCACGCTCTTGCTCTTCTCCATCTTTCCTATTTTAGAGTGACGAACATCCATTGCTTCACTCTTCCATATTTCTTAGGAGACAAAGAACTTTCTTTCTTTTTGTTTTTGACATTCACGCTGCGCCTTGAAGATGTTATGACACCATGACACCCGCCCACTGCAGCTGTTGGGGTGAGGAGCAGGGCATCCTGGGAAAAAAAACACAAACTGGCAGGAGTTTCTGGCACAGCCTCAAAGCTGTTAATGTATAACGGTAGAACCACAGAGCTTTGAGATGGTATTTCCCCCACACCCTCTACATGAGCCAAAATCTTGCGCTATGCAGGTTTAAATTGAGGTTTAATGTTTTGTTGTTGTTTTTGTTGGAGCGATATGGGCAAAATAAACCAATTTTCCATAACGCTACATTTGTTTTTTTTCCCCTTATGTTTTCACTTTTCAGACTTAGTTTCCCAGCAACACGCAGTAACTTTGACAAACTGTTACATAAACATAAAAACGGATTGCATGATACCTTGAAATTCAATATAAAAAGTTAAAGTGGTGGTCTTTCAGGCCACTCGGAAAATGTAAAAAAGTAAATGAAGTTTGTTTCATTTGGCTAATCCTGCCTGTCCCTAAAAGTCCCCTCAGGGTAGAAGCATAGAAAAAAACAAAAAGCACACAGACGAACATCTGCTCCAGAAGCCCGTGGTTGGCAAAGCAGCGGCATTTCCACCCGCTTACTCAACCCCATCCCTTGGGACACAGGAACGGAAGTGAGCCACGGAACGAACCCATCACAGCATCTCCTGCCCGGATGATTCATCCGGCTCCTCATCCCGGAACGCTCTTGCCAGAGGTCCCGCTCACACGCCATACCTTTCCCAGCGTTCCTAACCATCTCAATCCCCCGATTAAGCTTTATTAGATATTATTTGAAACAGACAGACTAATTTTCGGTGTTGTGAACTCTTTATATGTCTTGGGAAGGGGTTTTTAGTGGAACATATGACATTGAACAAGAATTCGGATGTGTGGTTTCCTGAAATTCATCTGGATTTGAACTCTGATCTGATCTGTTTTTTTTTTTGGGCTGAAATCCTACAGGTTAAAAGGACATCTTTAACATATGAAGAAATTCATGTACACCACATTAGCAAATGAATGAAAAGCCTGGGCCATTCAGAGGTACCGAATGGCAAAGAGAGAGCAAGAGAGAGGTTTAATGACACCTCTCAGTCTCTCCTGCTGAGCCTGTCCAACATTTATGGTGCCTCTCCACCCTGGTTAAACATTAAGCGAGTCTCATTATACACACCCCTTTTCTCTGTAACCCTTCTTTCTCACCTCCATCCTTCTCTTTTAACTCCCCTCTTCCTCTGGCAGGGACCTCAGCCAGTCCATCTCCCTATGCCAAGTGGACTTACAACTTTCCCTACTCCCTACACCATCATTGTTAATGTGTGTGCATATGTACTAAACTTAGCAGCTCTAGTTGTAAATTGTGGCGTGCTGGTTGTGAGGCGTATTGCCGCTGACTTGGGTAGCGTTTCATAGATTTAGCACCAAAACTGTCACATGCATCTTGGAGAATACAATAATATTTCAATATTTATCTAACAGCAATCGTTCTTCGTTTTTTTGCATTCTTTTAGAAGCTTTAGAACCTCTGTACTACTGTTCAAAAGCTTGGGGTTGATAAGAGTGATTGGCTTTTTTTTTTTTTTTTTTTTACCAATGGAGGCACGGGAGCTCCTCTTTCCACCGGCCTCCCTTAGGCGGTTGTAATTACGTCAGCAGATTTGTCACATTCGCGATAGAAAAGTGGTGCTTTCCCACTTCAGTAACATGTGGTATTATAGCTGTGAATTTACAAACAAAAAGTACACTTTCAGAGACATGAACTGAAATGAATTGTGAATTTTATTAACATTAAATCGTCCTCATTTTCACCTCAAAATTTTGGAGAAGCTGTGCCTCCCCTGATGAGCCGACACTGTTGACAGCACTGATACACTGAAACTTAAATACATTTTTTTCAGGATTCATTGATGAATATAAAGTTTAAAAGTAATCATAACATTATGAATGTCTTTGCTGTCTCTTTTCATCAGTTTCATGCATTCTTGGTGAATAGAAATAATATTTTTGTTCCAAAAAATCTTACTGTCTTAATGTATACTGTATATTATAACCATTGATCAACCTAGAAACTAGACATTTTTATGAGTATTATGGTGACTCATATGGTGATTTCTTTTTAAAACAAAGAAAAGATATGGCCTAAAATAAGAAATAATTACCAAAATATATATATATTTATTTAAATTTCGTCTCACTCAAATGAAATGTTTGTTGTTTCTTTGAAAGAGTTTGTGTAAGAAAAGAACCGTCTTCCTGACTCTTTAGCCTCATGACCCTCAGGAGCCCGCAGCCCGGCACGGAACGTTCCTCCGAGGCCATGCCAGAGCCCTGAAACATGATGCCACAGAGCGGTGCTGACTTAGTCGTACACACATAGAGGTGCGTGTCTGTGAAAGAGGTCAAGGTGGGGGGGGCTAGAGTTACAGCTGATGTGGGGGAGTCAGACTGAGTCAGTTTACAGCCGGATCGATTCTGATAGACCTTACTGAGTCACTGGACCAAAGGGCAGAATCAGAGCCAATGCATACCAGTCATTAACAAGAACCCGCAGGCGAACCAAGCGTGGCACCGCAGCCTGGGCCTGCCAGTGGGTGGGCGGTTGACAGGGGTCAGATGGTCATCTCAGTGGGTAGAAATACACGGTTGTGTAAATGAGCCTCTTTGTAATTTTCCTGGAAATCAACTTTAACTAGAATCCACTCATAAACAGTATTTATTGCAAATTGTGGTGTGCTTGCTGCCTGTATGGCGAACCACTGCTTTTATTGACTACAGGACCGTTCACAAGAAAATTGCTGGCAAAACGGTAGGAGCCAACTAATCTTTCACGACACTTTTGTACATTTTTTTTTTTTCACCTTCCAGAAGGTATTCGAGGCTTCACTTTGTGTGTGTTTTAGTTAATAGTGTTGACAGAAGCAACACAGTTCAAACCAGGAAATGTTTCCCTCTATGTCTGATGTTGGTTTCTCTTCGTCCCTTCCTCATGTATTTCATTTATGGGATAATTCACCCAAAAATGAAAATTCTGTCATCTCCCTCATGTTGTTCCAGTCCTCTATGACTTTCTTTTGTGGAACTCAAAGATATTTTTTTGTCTATACAGTGAAAGTGAATGAAGAATGAAAAGTCATACAGGTTTGAATTGCATTTTTATTGTAATATTCAGGCTCAAGTACATGCATGCCAGGTGGAACAGAGAGGAAACTAAAGCTGACATCAGATCTGTTTGCAGGGAAGGACAGTGTGGATTTACTGTCCAGTGTGTGAAGGGTCTGAGTGCTGGCTGCGGGACAGAGTTTGTCCAGAGGGGCTGGGTGGGGCAGAATTGGGTTGGTATTGCATGTAGATGGATTGAGCACAAAAGTGCTCTATATGTCTTTGTCAGTTCTAAGAACAGCCCTTATTTCGAATTTTATGATCAAGTCAAGTGCCCGCGACTGCTAAGTGTTTGTGTGTTTGAATTCACTGCCAAGTACTACAGAAGAGGTGCTGTTACTAAGTGCACTTGTTCATTGAAGTATGTTTGTTGGTTTATGACCTAGTTACTAAGTGTTAGCCAAACTGCAAAATTCAAATGCAAAAATGGTTTAAAAAGAAAGAAACTAAATAATGTTAAATTTTTGGTCATTTAGTGTTGATAAATGGTAAAGTTCCAGCGAAACGGAAGTAGCGACATATCTTTTATTCTGCATTGTGACATGGATTGACCCTTCACAAAAACTGCCCTCCTGTCGGCAGCGATAGCCTTGCTGTTGTGCTACAGACACCCCGAGTTCTAATACCGACCCTAGGACCTTTTCCAATCCTGCCCCCTATCTCTCTCCCACTTCACTTCCTGTCAGTTACGATCTGTCCTATCATAATAAAGGCAAAAATGCCAAAAATAAATCTTTAAAAAAACTGCCCTTCTTAGTTACTGTTGCTATGTTTGACAAGCCATGTCATTCTCACACTACACATCATGTTCTCACGCAGTAAAAAATACATTGTGGAGCAAAGGGGAAACTGACAACATGCCGACAGTCAAGACAGCGCAGATTTCTTCTGGTATGAAACAAGGTCTCAGCTTTTAAATTTAGTAAGAAATTCAAACAAATGTTACAGTTTTGTGGCTCTTTAATGTTTCATGACAGATCGCTGTTGCAACTCAGTTCAAGCAGCACATGAACCGATCATCTTTTCATATTTACTTAGAGCATGAAATAAACATGTATGAACATCAGAACATATTTTACTTCAATTGCAGAAAGATGTCAGTACAGACAAGTTTTCAAGTTTAAGTCCAGCAAAGTTGATCTGTTCTCTCCTGTCTGATTTGTTTGTCAGACAAGATGGCGGATTCAGTGTTATGATTGGTCAGAGGGCCTGTCAGTCAAGCTCTTTGTCAAGGGTCAATTAAGATTGTAGAAGTCCCACATAATGTACGTCACCAGAGACATACATTAGTCTGCTGTTGCACCCGAAGATCCAGAAAAATTAAACAAAGACTAAATATTATGGCATGTGTTTGTTTTTAGCGTGATTCTGTGCAGTTTCTAGAGTGTTCTGGCTGTTTTTAGCACATTACTGTGCAGTTGCTTGGGTGTTCCGGGTTGTTATTAGTGCATTGTTAAATGGTTACTAGGTTGTTGAGAGTTTCTAGGTTGTTCTGCTGTGTGATTGCTAGGGTGTTATGTCTGTGTTGTAGAACTGTGCAGTGTGTTTTTACTGCATTGATACCAAGTGAAAATTACTGAAATTGTAAGTCCACTTATATGAAATAGCACCCTTCTTCCTGTTAAGCTTTGTGGTTTAAGATATCAAATAGTGGAGGCCTAGTTTAATACCTAAGGGTTTATTCAAATACGTAACTCTAAGCATGAGCAGTAATGGTGATGCTTGGCTTATCTATTAATTTAAGAACAATAAAGGTCAATGGGAAATCCAAATTTAGACTGCTAGGTGACTGTGTGTTTGTGTGTGTTGTAGTTTCAGAACATGACTATGTATCATGTAGCAAGTAGGAAGTGTGGTCAGTTTGGTACCGTTCCGGTTTACATCTGCAGATGGGGGTTTCTTTAACCAAGGGAGACTTTTAGAATCCAGTAAATGACCTTATGACTCACAGCATGGATTAGGTATTTGTTTTTTGACAATTACCATACAAATTACATGACTTAACTCATCATTAGTTGACAATTATGAACGATGAAACACCATATAGTCGGCTAACTGCCATTATGACCAATTGCTACATTTTCTTTTGGTTAGCCACGTTGAGCCACATCAAAGACTTTCCAGGTCATTCCGGTTGACCTTTCCTGGACCCCTGCTGCAGTCCAGAGTGCTTTTCTCCTTCAGTCTTCCTCTCTTTAATATGAGCTCTGAGATGGGGAAGGGGAAGCCAGACCTGAGGAATGCACTAAAGAATCCAGACATCACTCGAACCGTAGTCTGCCATGCTGTCAATCATCTGCGCAGGCTTCAACGGCCAAAACATCTCAGACAGCTAGTTTTTGAGGCCACTGTTAGCACATTGTGCAAGAGTGGAGCTGAATGTACGGTTACTTTGAAGGTTTTCACCCATATGCTGGCTTTAGATTTTTGGTATAATGCCAAGCCATAATTATTTATAATGATTCATAATTAAAGACCAGCTGTTTCATGACAAACCTATTTTTTTCCAACCTGGAATGGCTTTTTGTTATTTTAATATTTAAGGGAAACACATATGACACTAAAATAATTCAAAAGTATTAACTCATGTACTGTATATAGTTTTACTTGCAAAAAGATACATTTGACAGAATCGTACAATAATGTTACATACAGTGTGATGCTAAACTATTTACAGTTTTTCACCATATATGGTAATGTAACTTACAGCTAACCAATTAACAGGCATTTAGTGTAGAATTATTTTTTTCAGTTGTTATTGACCACTGAAATTTTGGTATCATAGCAACCCGAAACTAAAGTACTAAATAGAACCATATGATGTGTGTTGAATATATCGAAACAAAGGAAGTGAAAGAGACTGAATGTTCTTCATGTTCTGCACATCCTTCGAGAATATCTAGCAGAGTTTACTGGAAGGCAAGTGAGAGATCAATACCTGCCAGATGCCCATGTGTTCTGTCCTTTCTCTTTTACAGGGGCAACTAGAGGTCACTCTGTCTCAGCCCACTCGTACAGCCAACGGCACACCCTGGTGAGTTCAGCCATTAATGATGTTTAATAGGGTGTGTGTGTGTGTGTGTATCAGTCCTACATCTCCCTCACAAACGGGACAGATAGATTTGTCAGTGCATACAGTACATATCCTTACAAAAAACTACTGTGGCGGTACAGGGATTGTATCAGATGGTAATACCATCTTATTTTGTATAAAGAATTAGTTCTTATGCTCACCAAGGCTACATATATTTGATAAAATAAAATGTGAAATATTATTACACATATAATATAAAATATTAAATAAAGTATTTTTTAAATAAGTGTTTTCTGTTTAAACAGATTTACAAATATAATATAGTTTTTAAAAATCCCTTTACTCCAGCCTTAAGTGTCACATGATTCTTCAGAAATCATTTTAATATGCTAATTAGTGCACAAGAAACATTTCTTATTATTGTACATTTTGAAAACAGTTGTGCTGCTTAATATTCTTGTGGAAATTGTGTTACATGCTTTTTCAGGATTCTTTGATAAATAGAAAGAATAAAAGAACAGTGTTTTTTTTTAAATGTACACACTTGTTATATAGCCACTTTTAAGATAATGGTATGTGAGGTAGCCTGACTGCTGTATTATGTCAGCTTTGGTTGTGTCACAGCACAAAGAATCAAGCACACTCACAAAATCTTTTACAATTAATCATCAAAAACTTAGTGCAAATGAGCGGTAATTTTATTATATTATCAAGATTGTGAAACCTTGAATTTAGAGGAAGTGTGTGTGTGCGTGTGTGTGTGTTATAGCAGGTTTAGGTTTGCAGGAAACCTTCAGCTAGACGGTGACTCAGTCTTTTTTATCGCATGTAGAGGTCGCTCAGTCTCATCACGGATTAGACACACACGTGCTGTCATCCTGAGAGCTCTCTGTCTCGCTCGGCTGGCTGGATGTGGAATGTCTTGGCACAGTATTCTTGAGTAAACTGTATTATTTTTAGCAGAGGTCAGAAATACTCACTCCATCATACTGTTCTCAGTCACCATAGCCGAAAGAATGCATTGTCTTTGTATCTGTCACTCTTGGTTTATTTCCTCCTGTCTTTTTTTAAAATCTCAAACAGAACATTTTGCTCATTTTTGGCTTTCTCCTGTTGCCAGCTGTTCTGTACTGTCAGTCCATTAATGGGTCAACCTGACAGGTCACAGCTTGGTCCTAATGTGTTTCCCAAGTTTTAACAGCTGAGCGCTTGGACATTCATGGTTAAAGTCTGTTGTTTTTTGTTGTTGTTTTTGACTGAAATATTTTTTAACCTATTTTTTTAAAGGGGTCATGAACTGGGAAACCAAAATTCCCTTGAACCTTTGACAGATAAGTACTATAAAAACATCCTGTAAGTTTCAGAACTCAAATCTTTCTCGTTAGTCTAAAAACAGCTTATATTGAAGGCTGTCTACCAAAACATTAGCTTGAGAAATGTACGACTCTATGATGTAATAATGTGGATAAGCACTGCCTCCGCAGAAGATCAACGCCTCGACATCCCTGCCTGTTTGGCCCCGCCCACCGGTTCACGCATGTACTGAGTATTGATGCGTTTCTAACCTAAATCACAGCAGCGTCCCTCTGTGAAGGATGTAGGCTGTCAAACATACACAGCTGTTAGCCAATCACAGCAGTGGCATTTACTTCTGAGTCTACAATCTGCCACGTCTACTCAAACAGAGCGGTCTCATGAGGGGGTCAAAACAGAACAGAAAATAGCTTATTACTTCTAAATTATGATGCTTTTTTGAAGTGGCCCTCAGAGAACAGTATAAAATAAAAAACAAAGGCAGTTCATGACCCCTTTAATAATCATTGTAAATAATCAATTTTCAAATTTTAAATTTCAAATTACAAAATATAAAATTTAACCTATTCTTTGACACATAAAATGACACAATGACACACTCACACAACACACATCTCTCACACACACACACACACACACACACACACACACACACACACACACACACACACACACACACACACACACACACACATAACACACAATATAATTACTAGAAACCGTGAAAGAAAACTTTTTAGAATAAAATGAGGGCATTCCAGAATGTCCTCAGAGGGCTTTTTTCACATTTACTTTCTTTTAAGGACAATTTTGCTTTCCAACATGGCTAAGTGCATATATGTGTATATACACACATACACATATACACACACACACACACACACACACACACACACACACACACACATGGTCTAGTGTGTACAGGTCTTCCAGCAAGTAAACTGCATAAAAAACTGCAATAAAATAAATAATACACTTCAAAATACAACAAAACATACCACAAGTGTACTATAGAGAAGAATGTTATAGAGATTAAGTGTACTACAGAGAGAAGTATGCACTCACAGTGTAACAAAGAATGAAGAATGCCTACTTCTTTTTTGTTTGTTGTCTTAATAATGCTATGACAATGGGGGAGTTAGCAGTTAGCCTTTTCCTCACAGGCTAGCTGCCTAAAAACTGATATTGTGTTCCTGTAACAAACCAGTGATTTATTTAAATCTGGGAAGTGTGTGTATAATGGATAACTGGCTTATATTAGCTTTTATCATGATTGTGTGTTAACCATTGATTAATCAGGCTGTTGATGTCTGTTACTGTAAGTCACGTGGAATTGGCAGTAAAAGTTACACACAAAATAATCTCCTTGATTCAGCAGACATTTATGGAGGAACACATAAAATATGTTTCCCTTCTTTTTACCCTTCCTCCATCCCTCCATTTCTTTTATCAGTTTCCTGTCAGTGCGGGCCACACAGCTGGTTTGGGTTAGTGAGCTTATGCCACCGAGAGCGTCAGAGAGGGAGGGTTACACACACAGTGCTACTTTACCTTCATATGAACCATTCTGCCTGGCAGTGTTACCAACAGGAGTTTCCAGTTCCATGACGCTATTCCACTGAAAACATACAAAACATTTCAGTTCATGTCTCCAACCACAAAATGGTTTCATATGGCTACCTCACACCTTTATCCTTAAATCTGCAAATCAGTCTTCTTTGGCTTTTAATATTAATCTTTTTTTTTTCTTTTTTTTTTTTCACATGCTGCACAACTACACCACTTCTAACTGAAATACAGATTTCTATGTATTTTTACAGTAAGTTTGTATAAGATTTTCTTGATGTTTTTGAAAGAGGACTCCCATGCTTTGATCAAAAATACATAAAAAATGGTAATATTATTAAATATTATTACAATTTAAAATAATTATTTTCTATTTTAATATATTTTAAAATGCATTATATTCATGTGATGGCAAATGTATGCTGATTTGCTGCTCAAGAAAAAATTCTAAATGTTATCAGGGTTGAAATGGGTTGTGTTGCTTAATACTTTACCTGAAACTGTGACATTTCAACAAAAATAAATTAAAAAAACAAAATTAAAAAAACATAAAATAATATATACAAAAAAATAAATAAACTTCAAATTTCTTTACCAACACAATTGATCAATTTAATGCATCCTTGAATATAAACATTAATTGTTATTTTAAATGTTTCTTACTGACCCCAAACTATTAAAATAACTTTGTGTATTGTAATTGTGCTTATGAAAGAACTTCAGTTACTCAACTGGTTTCCAGGTCATTTTAGTTTGAGACTCTCAGGCACAGTTTTGTACTTGTAAAGTAAGGAGAGAAGGTTTTGCGGCTGGACTGCAAAGGTCTCTCAGAGTGAATTTGCTTTCACTTCCGTAAACAAGCACGATTTGCTTATTTTCCTTTCTTCCCCTAATCAAATCAGTGCTCAGCGTGTTGCATTTTACATCTATCACCACGCTACATTCTCTGCAGCGCTTTCCACTTTCCCTTCTAAATCGTCCTTCCTGTTCTTTCTTCCTCTCTCTCAATTTCTTTAACCATCTTATGAGTCGAATTGATGTCCGTGTCTCTATCCATGTGTCAGCAAAGTCAACATCCCACTTGACTGACAGTTTGGTTTAATATTTGGTCTAGGTTGCGTTATCTTATATTTTCATTTATTTGTATTTCTCTCTTGGTGTTTCTCCCTTAGGGCTTCCATGTCTAGATTTGGAGAAAGGCGCACTCATTTTCCTCTCCTCCTTTTATTATTCCTGTCGTTTAATCCTGTGTGACAAATTGCTTCCTGCTCTGCTCTCCCTCTTACAGGAAGTCGACTCGCAGGCCCCTCTTGGGGGCCACTGCTGTGGACTCTGGGAAAAGAGTGGGCAGCAGTGGGTAGGATTGGGATGGGTTTGATTGGACAGCCATGGAAACCTTGTAGACACACACACACACACACACACACACACACACACACACACACACACACACACACACACACACACACACACACACACACACACACTTATCTCACAACCCTCACCTCTTTACAGATCCACTACACCAGTCCAAACCTGCGTTCCAGCTGTGACTAATGAATAAACCTCTACTTTACAGTTTCCAGACATAAACTTCAAACACGTCTCCACATCTAACACATACTCACTCACACGATCACACAACACAAATCCGTCTATAAACTTCAATCTTCAGTCTCACATCGGAAAGAAAATGACAAATGAGACCTCTAAATGTCCCAGTTGATTCTCTTACATGACAACTTTAAATAGAAAGAAAATTGACATTTTTTTAAATAACAGATCTTAGCAATAGATATGTTTACATCCAAGTTAAATTGTGTTAAATATTTCTTAGGAAATTCTAACATTATAGAAATGGAGGGAAATTGGCATAGAATAGAAATGGAAGTGGTATACACTGGGGAAGCCACTGTGGCTCTTTTATTAAATGTGATTAATTAATTATGTTTTAGAGCACAATAAGCAACTGACAGTAAATACTTTAGAAAGCAACAGTGAAAGAGCAGATTATTTTGATAGGAAAAAAATTAAGATGCGAATTGTTTAGTCATTTGGCTTGTTGAGACAAAGTCTTATGACTTTACCTAGGAATTTATTTGGTGTGTTTCTATTGTAGTTTATGCATGTCTTCTAACTAAATAAAAACTGTATCCGCCTCAAGGGAGCATATCCTTTTTTCCTAGCATTTATCCACATCATGGAAAATTTTTAATATCAACATCACTTTGAATTTAAATTCATCCCATACTGAATTACAGTATTTGAGCTATGCTGTTCACATACATTTTATAGTTCTACAATTAAATTTTTATGTGTCCAAATTAATTGAAGGAGTGACATCTGGGAAAAAGTTGATACTTATATGAAACGCAAATGAGAATTCCATAAAGTCTCTTTAAAGCAATCACAGATCAGGCTCTGAGCAATAAAATATTAATTTGGGCAAACATATCCACACACTCTGTAAACATTCATGATAACTTCATCATGATACACATTAATGGTTTAAAATGATCGCACGCATCATCATTTAAAACCACAGTCAGAATGGCAACGGCTCATTCATCGCATGTCTTTTTCTATGGAGCAAGTATTAGTTTCTTCACCCTCATTCAGCTGACAGGAATGGCTCAGTCAGGGTGCAAAGGTTTGGCGTACAGCCATGCTGATGTCACTGTGCGCCAATCTTATCCTATATAATGGATCAAACAGTCACACCATGCCAAACCCTTTGGGCTTTATCAGTGCCTTTGCGTGTAGGTGTGGCATTTCAAGTTCAGACACACAACAACTGCACTGACACGTGTGTGTGTGTGTGTGTGTGTGTGTGTGTGTGTTCACTATTGCGTATATACATATACTTTGGAATGAGACGTGACCTGCTTCATGTTAATCGGGAGCTGGTATTGTTAGGTAATCAACAACATAATTGTGTTGCATGTTATCTGGCTTCTGGGGTCCAAGGTGCTTATATTGATCTAGAGTGGCTCATTCAATCAGAAGGGCACCACTGTTTAGACAGCCCAAGGCCTGCTACTGTAACCCTCACTTCCTGCCTTTCTTACTGCTTTCTTTAGCCACAAACTATATTTTCCCAGAGAAAAAGGTAGATAACAAGGTTTTGTGTTCATGCCTGAACTTTAAACAAAGGTTCTTCAGCCCCATTAGAAACCATTCTGTTATAAAGAGCCATTCTTTACAGTGTAGGCGTCTTAAGTTGGGTATGTTATAGTTCTTATCTTAAGTTATCTGTCTTATCATTTTTGACCATCTTTCATTCTATCTATTAATCTGTCCATTGCTTTATCTATGGTTCTAAAAACTAGTAATATATTTAAAATAAATTTATCTATCCAAGTATAGTTTAATTCTATTAACATATTTACTAACATATCACTCGATACTGACTGATATAAAAATTATAATTAAACTTTATTTTGAATGCAACTTGTGCACAATGCACATTTCTTAATATTAAATGCTTGGTTCACTTCCAGAATAAAAATTTCCTGATTTCCTGGTCTTTTTTTCAGTTGAAAACAAATTAAGGTTTTTTAGGAAAATAAATTTTCCAGGATTTTTCTCCATATAGTCTATACTTTTTAACCACAAATGCTCATCTTGCACTAGCTCGACCTCACGCATTACGTAATCATGTTGGAAATGTCACAGGTGACGTAGACAGAAGCACCAACCCAGTGTTTACAAAGCGAACGTGCAAAGACAGTCTAGCGCCCTTAACAAAAAAAAAGGTAAAACAACGATGTTGGCCAATTTTGAAGTTGCAGATGAAAATGTGATGAAAAATTTCGCGCTATCCTACCTTTTTGAACCGCACTGTATCCGTATACCAGTTTAGTATATATCTATCAATCTATCTTCTCCGCTATAACTATATTCTCCATTGTGACCCAGAAATCACTTTTTCTACATGAAGCCACAGCTCTTATGTAGCAAAAACATTGGCAGTGCATATTGTGAGTCTGCTTTTGCAGTTAAGCCGCAGTGCCAATGCATGTGCTTGCTGTTGGAAACAGGCCTTGGATTGTGAGTTCCTATTTTGTAGTGCACACTCTCTTTTGAGTATTACAGGCTCCTGTACTGTCATGTCCTGAACAGAGGTAAGCGATAATCCGATGAGTCAGCGTTTCATATCTGTCTATAGCCTTTAAGTGAAATGAGGCGTGCGTCGACCTGGATCAGTCATCGCCTGCTGCTCCGGTTTTTCTGTTTAGCACCAAAATATCTGTCCTTTTAGGTCACCATCACAGACCTCTCTCAACTCCATATTCATAAAAAACATTTTTAGTTTTACTGATAGTCTAGACAGATAGTAAAACAGTTCTAGCCCCCCGAGACATGAGTCATAAAGCTCCTCTCAACTTTTATACCCCATATCCATCCATAAGATATCTTACTGCCCTCTAAAGTCTCTATATAGCAGAGCATGTTTGTCCGTATCTGCATGCTGGTCTCATTCCAGCGGCCTCTAGCAGAGATAGACCTCAGCTCGTTTTATCTGTGTGTGTATGTGTGTGTTAATGCTGTCTAGATTAGGATGAGGGTTATTCTCATGCCTGCGGGACAGAGGAGGATTTTTTGTTAAAACCGGATTCTTGATTCTGCTCTGATCCATGAACCGGTTCTGGCAGGTTCTGACTGGCTGATTCCAGCCCTCACAGCTCCTGCGAATGGAGGCTTCCTCTTTTTGTGCTGCCTGCCTCTCTCTCTCTCTCTCTCTCTCTCTCTCTCTCTCTCTCTCTCTATCTCATTCTCTCTCTTTCTGATGGATGTCTGTAAACTCTTGACTCCGTCTGAGCTTCAACTTAAATTAGAGAGTGATACAAATCCACAGGGATCTACCACTGCATCTCTATTACACGCATACACTTGTAAACAGACCTGTAAATAAATGTACAGAACACTGATAGGGTTCAAGATATTCAAAGAACACAAAAAAATATTCCGACACAGCTATCGTATCTGAGGTCAATGAAGAGGCAACATACCCTTAGACCAGATTGGCAGGCTTCAAAATACAGCTTTAGAATGACTGGAGCCAGAATGTAGAGCAGATATTTAATTGTACATATTCATATTGTATTCAATTTCTGTACATTAAAATGTTGTGATGCCTAAATTCACGTTACATTTAAAACAGTTAGTGTTAGATTGTTTGATTTAGCTTTTTCAGCATTTTGTTACCGATCATATCATGAAAATTAGCATATTGATATTGTCCAAAATATTAATATAAGTACACATACTGTGTGTGGGTGTGTGTGTGAGATCGGGCTCTTCTATTAGAGACACTAGGCCAGTCAATGATCATGATCTCTGGTTACAAACCATGATGTTTTTCCAGAGCATCAGCATGAGGAAATGAGTTTTCAGAACTCTCCATTTGATTGACTTAACAAATGGCTAATTTGGTTGAGAAACTAGCAAGTCCAGATAATTAGTGCCAAATGAAGTTCTGACTTTAGCTAACAGGAGATTCGGGAATGTCTCATTTGACATTCCTCCTTTGCAGCCCAAAGTGTGTGTGTGTGTGTATGTGCGTGTGCGTTTTAGACTGTCTGAGTGCCAGTGTTATCAGAGTGATTATCCATCCATCACTGTCTACTTCAAGGTACTTGTGCTCCCTGCATTCCCCAAAACATCTATCATTTGTTAGCTAATGACGTCCTCTGACTAATCTTTTACCTGCTAATTACAAGCTGTTATTCTGTTCTTAACAAGAGTCTTTTAGTCCAGGTGTACAATTAGCCATTCACTGACATCTTGATTTTTATCCATGTTGATGATGATATTGCAAGAAACAACCTCAGCAATTTGTGAAATTTCATCCCTGCTGAAAATTCCACTGTAAACCATAAAGCTGATTCGATAGCTGAGGAGTATCAAACTTACAGCAGCAGTTTAGCCGTGAACCAGAAGACCACGTCAAATCACAGAGCACTGAGGCGCATGATGCGTAAAAGTTGGAAATGCTCTGCTGATTCGATAGCTGAGGAGTATCAAACTTCTACTGGCAATAATACCTGCGCAAAAACTGTGCGGCGGGAGCCTCATGGAATTGGTTTCCAAGGCCAAGTAAGCCTCAAATCAATGCCAAGCACCAAATGGAGTGGTGTAACGCGCACCACCATTGGACTCTGGAGCAGTGGAAACCTGTTCTGTGAAGTGACGAATCTGGCTTCTCTGGCAGTCTAATGATGGATGCTAGGAAAACGTTCCCTGTCTGACAGCATTGTGACAATTGTAAAGTTTGTTTAAAGAAGGATAATGGAATGGGCTATTTTTCAGTGGCTTGGCCTCTAACTTCAAGTGAAGGAAAATCTTAAAGCTTCAGCATTCCAAGATATTTTGAGCAATGCTTCCAAATTTGTGGGAACAGTTTGGGGAAGGCCTTTTCTAATACAGCATGACTGTGTGCACAAAGCAAGGTTCATAAAAACATGGTTGGATGAGTTTGGTGTGGAAGAACTTGACTGTGAGCCCTGACTTCAACCCCATTGAACAAATTGCAAGGCCTTCTCCAACATAAGTGCTTGACCTCACACATGCTCTGCTAGATGAATGGGCATAAATTCCCAAAGAAACACTCTAAAATCATGAGGAGTGTCCTACTAAGGTCCTTTATAGTATAGTGCATATTTATTGAGCCCCAAGGGAAAGTAGACCCACCCATGACATTTTTGTCCCTGTGAACTTTAGTGATGACTACTTGACAACTATTTTCTTGTTAGTACCTCTAGACCACTCTTGTTCTCCTAGGCTCTTCCTAGTTCTCTCTTTGCGTGCGAGTGTCCTTGGCGCCTCTTAGTCACGTTTATTTTCAGTCTTTTCCCTGGCTGCCAGACCGATAAAGCTCTGCCTGCCTGGCCATGGTGGTGGAGGGTGGAGGGATGTGCGTGTGTGCCTTGTTTTTGTGTGCGAGATGTGAAATGTCTGCATATGTGAACTGGTTTTGTGCTATGTTGGGGTCTGTTTTAGCAGGAGAAGTGTGATGTTGACCCCAACTTCCCTCAAGGGATGGGTGTGCATATGTGTGTGTGTGTGTGTTTTGGGGGCTAGGGGAGGGGGTCGTACAGTACTTACTGGGTTACAGTAGGCACACTGCTGACGTCTGTGTTGTGTTTCATGTTGTTCAGTCTGTCAGGAGTTCCTGAGGAGAAGAGAAGTCTCATCACACTGAAGAGCAAGATGACGATGGATGAAGACCCTGAGGTGCTTGTGAAGGGTGAGGAAGAAATTCTTCTGCTTGATAACTCTGATTCACCAGATCAAGTCATATTTGTCATTATGGCTGTAAAACTAAACTGCTTCTTTGCATGCATTGGTGCAGTTGTGTGAATTATGCCCCCCTTTTTTATTGTGCTGGTTACTTGGAATCCTTAATGTGAAGTAAATTAGATTGATGCTTGTTTCAGTTTTACAGCATGTAGATTACAATTTCAAAGGCTGAATTGTGTTTTAAACTTTATGACACTCTGGTAGCTTTATCTGTAGTGAGTTCATCTTAAATCTGAACCAGGGTGCAGCAGGCTGAACAATGTCTACACACACACACATAGCCATCTAAATGAAGACATACTATATATTTCTACTGTCTTTACATAAAGATAATTATAATTAGTATAAACTAACCCAAATGGACTAACGTAATAAATTAAGCAATATTGTTTAGATATTAATATTCAACTTAATCATTATTGGTAATTATCAGGTGTGTAGATAAACATGCAACTGTTCAAAAGTTAGTTATTAAATAGTTTTTGAAATGTTTTTGAAAGAAGTCTTATACTCACCAAGGCTGCATTTATTTGATCAAAATTTTTCAAAATATGAAACAGTAAAAGTATTATGAAATATTATAAAGTAACTATTTATATTTGCATTTGTCATTGTCAGTATTTTTGTGAAAAATTATTTTACAAGATTATTTGATGAATATAAAGTTCAAAAGAACAGCATTTATTTGAAATGGTAAACTTTTGTAAAATTCTAAACTACATTCAGAATTTACATTTACAGTAATATTCAAGTAATACTGTGTCAATAAAAACAGAAACTAAACAATATTTATCAGTTGACAACACCTCGATTATTTAACACTTAAAAATAATCAGTATTATTTTTTGTGTTTGGTCAGTATTGGTATTTCACAACAATCTGTGACTCCTATACCTACTATTAAAACCAAATTTTCCATTAAAAAAACTCAAATGTACCCAAATGAAGTTTTTGTCAGCTTTAGCTCACTTTCGGGAAGTGTCTATAATCCCCAGTACACACACACACACACACACACACACACACACACACACACACACACACACACACACACACACACACACACACACACACACACGTGCATCAGTTACAGCTTGCAGTATTATTGGTGACACACAAATTGGCTTACACACTGCACACCAATTGAGACAGTTAGACATCGTTAGCCAACACTTAAGCTGCTGACCACAGATTTAACTGTGTGTGTGTGTGTGTGTTATTCAGAGTCGTCCATGATCTCAGAGTGTGTAAATGTGAGTGCTATGCAGTATTTGCTGCACTGGAGTGGTAATAATACTCAATCACATGTAATGAGTAATAATAAGCAGGGCAGAGTAATATTAGTGTAGAGGGGTCCAAATACTCCGCCAGCCTGTCTCATGCTAGCCCGCAGAGCTGCTAAATAAGACAGTCTTCCCCCAGTCTGTCTGTCTGTCTGACTCACACACACACACACACACACACACACACACACACACACACACACACACACACACACACACACACACAAATATTCAAAGGGAAAGGTAGCAGGTGCAATGCATCTGCAAGCAGCAGTGGAAAAAAGGTAACATGGTCTGAGTGTCATGAGGGTTTACTATAAAAAAAAAAAGCACTTTTCCCATTAAATGTTTCTTGATTATTGGTTCAGATACACATTTGTGCATAGACAACAATGTTTCTGAAGGTCTGGAGGGAGATTTTATCCCCAGTGTGACCTTAACACAACCCTCTATTAAGTTGGGTGAGTGGAGGTTTGGTATCCTGCTCTCGGCTGGATGTGGACGGGCTGGTTTCTGCTGTTTCGCCTTTTTCCATGATCACTCAGTCTGACTCTGCATGAGCACTGTGAACTAGCTCTCAAAGAATGACACATCGTTCATTTCTGTCAGGTTTTGAAATGGAATCTCCGTATTCTTATGTGATTGGTCTGTTACAGTATTTATCGTGTATAATATGGGTCTTTTTCTCTGTTTTGTTTTTCAGGCTGGCTCCTGCGGGAGGTGCAGGGAGGTTGGCTCCGGCAGAGGAGGTTCTGGTTTGTGCTGACAACAGACTCTCTTGACTACTACAGCGGCCCGGAAAGAGATGCTCGCAGACAGGGCACGCTTGTACTCACATCCCTCTGTTCAGTGCTGTGGCCGGATAAACACACCTACAAACAGACAGGTAACACACCTGCAATTAAACTAGGACAGTCTAGTCTTGTATACACTCTCAGAACTCTCTGTACATTTAGGGGTTCAACAGCTTGTCACACTTAAAGGGAAAATATTCTGCCTTATGGCACCCTAAAGGTACATTTTAGGGATAAGTAAGGTATCAGTCAAAGCATTTCTTTCTGTTTGCACTGACAAGAGCATAAAACTAAAACCACGTCCTCTGTTTTCTCATGACTTTGGTGATGATTTTAAGGCTATTTTGGTGATTTCTACCATATAATATTCTTTTTTTCTTTTTTTTTGACATTCCACAATCAACCTCTCCATAAACATTGTTTGACACCATAAAAATATACTGACAAAATTTGTGTAAGCATGAAGGAAAACCCCTGAGGAGATGACGGTTACATTGTATAAAAAAATACTGTTTCAGTTTTTCTATTTAAAATGTAATGTTTAATTGAAAGGGTTACTTGCAGCTTTTTTGTAATTGCTTGTGAAATTTACTAGCAATTTTTGATTGAAAATGGTTTGTGATTTTTTTTTTTTTTTTTTTTTTTTTTTTTTTTTTCAGTTTTCAGTTTGGTTGGAAGTTAATTGTGTGCTTCATAGACTCATTGTTTACTCCCTAGAGGTTTACATTAGAAACCCAGGATGACTATTTGTTTGTCACTTTTTGTCCTGGTCAGGAAATGGTGTGAGCCAGGATTCATAGTCCAGTCAGTGGAATATAAACACAATATTTCACTCACTATTTTAGGGTTTGCATTCACAGTGACATCCATATTTTCAGAAAGAGCTGATCTTTTGGACAGATCACAGGCACAAAGTGGCCGTGAGACCTGTTGATCTCTTGTCAGCATTGGCGTGAATTCTTTCTTGTGGGAAGACTTTGATTGAGGAAATGAAATGCAGGATTGTTTGAGAAGATCAAAAAACCTAAAGAGAAATGAAGGCAGACAAACGAGAGGCATTGTTGTCTGGGAAGATGGTAGGGAATGACCAGACAGACTCAGAGGCTTAGTCATACTGTACATATGTGTGTGTGTGTGTGTGTGTGTGTTTGTGTGCGTGTGTTTTAACCAGCACCGTCCACAAAACTCAGAACTTTTCCCAGATTAACTTTAGGGACTTTCCTAGATAAAAGTGTGTATGTCTGAAAGTAAAGCTTTGTGTGTGTGTGTGTGTGTGTGTGTGTGTGTGTGTGTGTGTGTGTGTGTGTGTGTGTGTACAAGGGCAGCAGTTGGTCAGGAGTCATTCATTATCCAGCACAGCGGACATGATATACAGTTTCTTCTTTTAACAAACAAGTCATATAATATCATATAATATCATGGCTAATTCTTTGGCTCGTTCACAGAGTAAAACAGATCTGTTAATGAAAAAATTAATGGGGTACAATTTTCACCTAAGAAATCAGAGATGTTTACAGTTGACACCAAATATTTTGGGCTGTAAATTTTAGAACACCCACTGGTTTTGAAAAACCTGGAACTATCAGGGAATGTAACCATGAAATAATCATGTAAATGAATTTCCACAGTGTATATACATTGTTCTGCTGTAAAATATTTAATTTGCTAGATATTGGTCTTTGTGAGTGCTTGTGTAGAGCGAATGCTTGCCCCCAAACAGTTTAGAGAGATTGGTGGACTTCATGGAGATTGTAAAGAAATTGTGTGTTTTGAACCTCAGTTTTGAACCAAAGCTTCATTCTCATGACTGCCAAAGTTAACAACAGGGAAGAAATGAGATATTAGTTAGATCCTCATAAAAGATCTAGATCCAGCTCTCTCAGAACATCTGAACACATTTACTGCAGGTCAGACACGTGAAATATGAGGTTGTCAGAATGCTGGAGATCTAGGACAATTGTCTTTAATCAAAAACAGTATAAGCATGTGTTTTATTGCATTTTTTTTTTGTTTTAATTTATGTTTTCTCCTAATTGTTAGGAGATGCTATTTTTGAATTGCTCCACTTTGTTGAATGACACTTTTTAAAGAGTTGGACTAAATATGGGCCTCTTTGATGTGTGTGTGACAGGTTACTGGAGTCTGACAGTGTATGGCCGCAAACATTGCTACAGACTCTTCACAAAGCACTACAATGAGGCGGTGCACTGGGCATGTGCTGTACAGAAAGTCATAGACAGCAAAGCGCCGGTTGAGACGCCAACACAGCTCCTCATACGAGACATTGAGGTGAGAGAACAAGCAGCAACGGAGATGAACATGACAGCATGTCAACATGTATCAAGAGGGATTATATATGTTGCATGCACAAACTTATTTAGAAAGGAGGCTTTAAATTGAACACAATTGACAGTAAAGGCTTTTATAAAAGATTTCGATTTCAAATAAATGCTGTTCTTTTGAACTTTCTTTTAATCAGAGAATCCTGAAAAAAAGTTTCCTTAAAAGTATTAAGCAGCAGAACTGTTTTCAACATCAATAAGAAATGTTTCTTGAGCAGCAAATCAGCATATCAGAATGATTTCTGAAGGATCATGTGACACTGAAGACTGGAGTAATGATGCTGAAAATTCAGCTTTGCCATCACAGGAATGAATAGCATTTTAAAATATTTTAAAATAGTAAACTGTTTTTGTAAATTCAAAAGATATGCACCCTTGGTGAGCATTTCAAAACTTTTTCAAAAATATTTAAAAATCGTATTGACCCCAGATTTGGGAAAATAGTGCATAATGTAAGATAATATAATTTTTTGTATGTGTGTGTGCATATATATATATATATATATATATATATATATATATATATATATATATATATATGGCAGCTTAGCTCCTAAAGACAAGTTCAGGATGGCACACATATACAGACACAGTGTGTAAACCATCTAAACCCCACCCACTGTCATCTTTCTGCCTCACTATATTATTCTTAGTTTGTTGGCTAGTGATTTTACACTTATAGATGTGCTCCTCGGTATCCCGTGTCTCTGGAAATAGTTTCGAAAGGCAGCGAGTAGCTCTTCAGAATAACCCTGTTGTTATGATGTAATGCTGGTGCTCTTGGATAGATCTGTATTAATAGGATGCTAGTTGCTAGCCCACAGAACTCCCCGGAATCCCATTGAGGTTGCACATAAACAGACAGACAGACAGACAGACAGGCGTGAAAACCGCAGTGGTTAAAATGTTAAGTGCCCAGACCCCTAAATGACCTTGCTGATTGCTATATATCTCTTATAGATAACATATGCATGGATATTAAATATTTAAACAAAATGATAAGAGAGGCTGTGCTTTATTCTCAATATAGTCTTTGCTAAAAATGATAACCATGTAATAAAATAAGCTTTGTTTTGATGAAAATGTTGTAATCTTAAGTTTATATATGTATGTACTATTTATTCTACCTCTCACAAACTCCCACATACAGCACATAGTGGTTGCGGCAGGAGGTCTTGTCACGTTTAACTGCTCTTAGGTTGGTTTATCATGTCTGTTATAAGCAAACATCCCACAACAAACATGAACTGTCCTTATTCACCCTTGAAATGTACATAGCAGCTTTCATTATGCACACATACACAGAGCAGACCTTGACCAGAGCTGTCAGGTCCATCTGTAAGTTGAAATCTGTTTCCCTTTCATTCATCCCCCCTCAGCCGTTTTCCCAAACACAACATTTCCATATAAAACATCATTTCATCATTTCATTACAGACCCATAACAAAGAGGTCATGTGTTTATGGGGATATAATGATACACAGCAGATATATCTGTCTTGTTTATTTATATATCAAGGGGTTTAATTGACCTTGCATTGCTTTATGTGTGTTGTTTTTGTTTATTTATATATCAAGGGGTTTAATTGACCTTGCATTGCTTTATGTGTGTTGTTTTTGTACAGGAGAATAAATTTAATCCAGAAGTTGTAGAACACATCTATGAACATAATCCCATCCTGAGGTACACCCAGAGCCCCCTTTACGCCCCACTGCTGCCTTTCCCCTATGGCAGCCTCCACCACACACGTGAGTCAAACACACACACACACACACACACACACACACACACACACACACACACATACTTACGTTACATATAGCACATATACACACCACTGCTCACATAACGAACATTTCAGTGAACCAATCAGATTAGACACACCCCTCTTTCTACAACCCAGCTGTTTTGGTGTAACCATGGTCACCAAGCAATATATTTACCTGTCAAGCAGAAGGAAAGCAAACTCAGCATCTGTTTTCAAGTGCTTTGAAGCTCTCAGCTTCCTTAAAAAACCTTTATGAAATGAAAACCTTTACTGATGTTTTTTGGTCTTCTGTTTTTTTTTTTTTAATTCGCCATGAAATCAGAACTAACCATTCTTATTTAAAAATCTGACTTTTCCGTGTTTAAGTGCTACAATTGTGCCCCCGGTGCATCTGCTAACCCAGAAAACGTCAAAAAGAGTAACCCAGTTACCTTAATCTGTAAATTCCACCCACGGTGCCACCATTTGTGTTTTTGCAAGCGACAACGGTGTTCCAGTTTTAACACCATGGTGAAATATCAAGCAAAGCATCTGTCTTCAGCTGCACTGATGAGCACAGAACACTGTTTAGAGTCCCAGCCTCAGAGGAGGTTTATTAATTTATTTACTGTATATCACGCTGCTGCCACACAGATCTAATATAAACATGTGGTTTCTTTCCCAGCTGTTTACCTTCACAGACATAACCGGCTGTTTTTGTAACTCAGTTTATGTTTTTAATATTTGACAGTTTAAGTGCAGTAAGACATGAAAGAGAACTTACATGCTGCGTGACAGACGCTTTCTGATGCGTTGTGTGAGCTCAGAAAACTGTATATTATAAGTTTAATCTAATATGCTTTAAAACGCAAGATTTCAGCATAAGAGACATGATGATCAATATCAAACTGATGTTTTTTGGCAGAATATCTGAGGAACGAGCTGATGACATTTCCCCTCCAGCAACTTGCTGACATGAGATTGCAGCAAATAACAAACAACCATCCAATGATCAAATCAATTCCCGATGGACAAAATCAAGTCCCGTCCTACCCCTTTTTTTTTTTCTTGATCAAGCAGCTGTTTCACTCAAATATACATCACAATAGTAAAGAAATGCAATCACAATTTCTGTTCAATACTGACTTGAATGACATTTGGCTATACAAGCTGTTCCCGACGCATTTTGCACAGAATTCATGCAAAATGCTTCAGGTTTATTTGTCTTGCTCTCAGCATCTGGCTTTCTATATATGAATTGCCACTCTGAATGATTGAAAGGCAAAAAAGCACCTCAGAGGCATTCTGATTGGGCAAACAAAGAATCTGACCATCAGCCACTTTTATTTTACAGAGACAAAGGTGTAATATTCCAGGACAGTGACTACATTTTTAGTGACTACAAAATATATATACACAGTTAACACCTTCTCTCACTTTTCTTCATAGATATGGCAGGTAAAGGCTACATGTCCATCCGTGAAGAGGCGGTGAGGCTTTTTAACTGCCTCCAGCAGTTGGAGTCGGCCCGCGAGCCCATTCCTCTCATACAGGGGATCCTCCAGACCTGCCTCGACCTCCGGCCGCTCCGAGATGAACTCTACTGCCAGCTTATCAAACAGACCAGCGTCACCAACTCACATGTCCAGACGCAGACGCAGACACAGCCGAATCCGCAGCTCAGATACTGGCAGCTTCTCACCTGCATGAGCTGCACCTTCCTGCCCAGCTGCAGCATACTCAGATACCTACGCTTTCACCTGAAGAGGTGGGTTACGCACATTACAAATCTATACAGAATGTGTACAGTACATTCACAAACCAACCCACCAGCCGGATCTCAACATACACACATAAACATTACCTAGAAGTCCTTGAGTATAAAGACGCACAACTGCCTCCGGTCCTGCGGTCGAGTGTGTAAGAAATATGGGCTGCCTGAGGTTAACTGGATTGGAAAGTGCACTTCCTGTTCGCTCGTTCTTTTCCTCTCCTTGAGGGGTTGGGAAAGAGGCACGATGCTTTTTGCATCCCATGGCTAATTAACTCTTAAAGGACTGCCAGGCCCGGAGGATAGACAGAAAATAAGAGAATGGCTAAATAAATGAGTGTGCCGTGAGGAAATGGTGCGTTGACCACAGGGCTTTGATTACAGAGGCGGCTGGTGTAATGGAGACTGACGAGTCTGTTCTCCTGAGGCCCCCAGACACTTCCCGCATGTGTTTACTTAACACAAATAGGGCCTCCGCCATGCATGTGATTACCAAGTGGCTGACACTTCATATCGCAAATAGACAAACTAAACAGAGAGGCCACACGATTTCCCTCTGATTTATTTGGAGGGAAATTTTGCGGTTTAGATGCGAAATTATGGAAATGGTCCTTAAAATCCCTTTCTTTCGCTATCAGGGTTCAGAGTTTGAGTGTGGACCCGGAGGTGGAGAGCTACGCGTCCTTCATAGCCCAGGCTCTGGAGAAGACGCGCGGCCGTGAGTGTGTGCCCTCGTGGGAGGAGATCCAGGGGCTGATGGGAAGGCAGGAGATACTGTGTACTGTGCACTACCCTGGACCGGGCTGCTGCCAGATACCGATCACCTCGCACACCACGGCTAATGAGGTATTGCATCAACTGTTTCCTCTATAGCAGGGGTTGGGAACCTTAAGCCCATGTGCCACCATTGGAACACAAAGGATTAATCATTAGCACGCAAGTAATAAGAACCAGACAGATGTATTTATTTATAAGTGCATTTATTTTTGTACTGTTAAATTATGTTTTTGCAATTACCCTTCCACAAAAATGTACGAATGTGTATTTATCTGTAAATTTGCTCTGTTACTTTAACATGGATTTTTCTCTCTTTCGAGCAGTTGTTGTTACTAAAACTAAAATAATTACTTAACTAAGTGGCTTAAATTTATGCACTAAAATGACTAAACAATTATGGAGAAGTTATAATCCAAATCTAAAATAGAAAAAAAATAAAAGGTAAACAGAAATATACAATTAGTAAACTAATAAAATGATTAAACTAAATTCAAAACCGAAAACATAAAAATAAAATCTCATTCAAAATATGAATAAATACTATAATAGTATATAATACTAAAATAACAGTCTCACTCTTATTTTCTCTGTCCAGGTCGTGAGGCAGATGGCGGAACGCCTCGGACTGCAGGACAGCCGAAACACATTTGCTCTTTTTGAGCAGAACTCGTGCTGGGAAAAAGCTATCGGAGGCAGCACCATAATCGCAGATGTCATCACCAGATTTGAAAAGTAAATATTTTTAATGAATATCGTCAACCTCTTGTAATATGTGTAATACAACTAATGTACTGAACCTAAAGTACCACAGCACTGTAGTTTGTTGGACATGGAACCATGCAAGTACCATGTCTTTTGACCATTAACCATGATAATACTATGGTATTTTTAAGTACTATGTAAAGACCATGTAATCAATCAGTACCATGATATATGTCAAGTTACAGTGATATTACCATTCACGATAGCACCAACGTACAATACAGTGAAGATCTGTTTTCATCGATTTATTCATTTTCCCACCACTTTAGCACAGTTTAACCAACCCCCCTGATGCACACACACACACACACACACACACACACACACACACACACACACACACACACACACACACACTGTGAGAATGGACAAGCAGCTCTTTATTAGTATTCTGTGTTCCAGTAGGCATCTCAAGGTGAGACTGATGTCATCAGCATTAACTGATGTGAAAAGCAAACTGAAGGAGAGATAAGCCAAGCCAGCCAGAATTCAAGGCATCCACTTTATTCTGGGAAGAGTGTTTTTGCAAGTCTCAGTGCCAACTCTTCCCAGAAGTGGGTTCATGGACACATGCTTAGTCTTTCTCTCACACTCATACACGTGTACACACAAACAAACCCGCGCGCACAAAACTGCACATGCAGCCGAAAAAGCTTAGCAAATCAGGGTGAGTCATATGTTTGGGAATGATGACGTCGCTCTGTTGGGGTGATTTTATTTGTGTTTAGGAAGCGTTGGCAGATTTTATGTGTTGCCGCCTTGCTCCGCTTGACAAGTCTCCTGAACTACTTGAAGACTCATAGTTTAAGACAAATACATAGTTTTAGGGTGCTTGAGAAGGGGTTGAATAATAATCCTATAAGAGTGCCGCGCCTTTTCAGATGTGTATCTGATTCAAATGCATTTTCCATTAACGAATCTCTCTCTGTCTTCCAGTTTGTCAGCTAAAGATCCCGACTCTGACTGCCAGTGCCGACTCTGCTTTAAACTGTATTGTCTGCTGGACACCGACAGCATCAGTACAGACAACATTGAGTACCTCTTCCTGTATGAGCAGGTAAAACAACAAGAGACGGGCGGAGATGAGCAGAAATGAAAAAGCTATATTAGGGGTAGGCGATATGAACAAAATCTTATATCACGATGAGTCATTTTATTTCACTGTAACGATATTTATCACCATATAGCTATTTTTGCTTTAAATAGGTCTTTATATAAAAAAAATTTTTATACCATAGAAATTTAATAATTCTTGTCACCAGTATCAGTATCACAAGAGACCATTACCAGCCCCTAATTAAAAAAAAAAAGCTCACTGAAGACAAGTAAACAGTCAGCGAGTAGAACAAATAAGAAATGATACATTCATTGTATAAAGTAATCAAATGTATAAAAACAGTGCAAATTCTTATTAAAGTTACAAAAGTGATTGTCAAGAGCATCAAGATTTTCTCTCTTGTTGTTTGATTAACATTAATGAAAGACAGCAGGATTATTAGACTGCTGTCACTTTAAGAGCTGCCCGGATCCAGTATACTTACTATTACACGTGTCTTCTTTCTCAGCAGTTTGCTTTCACTTAAGACCTTAATTAGTGTGTTTACAAAGATAATTACAAATACCAGTATTTTGACAAAAAAGTGTGTGTATTTGAGCATTTAAGGCCTATAAAAGCGGCAATATTAACTTGAGTATTCCAGCGCTCTATGAGCACGTCTTCACATGTCTCTCAGACAGCACGTACATATAGCAAAATGAGTTCTCTTTCACTGCTGATTGCGTTTCAGTGGCTTAAAATCACTTGTTTTTAGACCGCAATACGTTTTTGTGATCGCGTAGCACAGCAACATCACATGAGCGTGTAACCATGATAGAGACGATAATCAAAAATCTCTACTGGTTGACAAATTTCTACCGGTTAATCGTGTCCAACATAATATCGCCCACCCCTAAGCTGAATGGTGATGATTGAAATTCATGAGTTTTGCAACATTCACACTGTTAATGAACTGAATTAAATGAATGTTAAACTGAATTGAGCTGAGTAACAACATGTCTTCAGTAGAGCTACTTACACAGATCTTTACACAGTTATTGAACTAAAATGAATCAACACTGAACTGACTGAAGCTGAATAATGACACTGTTGTCTGGCTACAGCTGCTTTATGGCAGAATTTGGATTTGCCTCATTTCTGGAGTTACTTTCCTGTTCAATACTGTGAAAAACTAAAGGTGACTTGACTTGCGAAAAAGAAGCCTAAAAGAGAAGTGGCCTATAGTGGAATGTGTTTTATAAAAGGCTAATAATGATAATGGATATCTTCCTCTGAACCTTTAAAACAGGGATTTTCCAATTCTTCCTCTCTGTTTGTTTAATGCCAACTAGTTTCACACTTGTGTGCATAACGTCTTTATCAGTCAAATGAAAAGCAAACATACAAACACAGCACACTAGTGAACTCTCCTTCGCTTGACTTCCTCCTCCTTCCCTCTCTTTGTCTCAGTGTCATGAGATGGTGGTTCGTGGGCAACTGCCAGCCTGTGAGGATGACCTTCTTTCCCTGGCAGCATTGAGACTGCAGTGTCTTCTGGGAGATTTCAGCGCCCTCTCGCCGTACCCGCCCTTGGAGCAGCTCTTTCCGGCTGAAGTGGTGGAGGCCCGGGCCCTACTGGCCCCTGTCGATCCCCCTGGTTGTCCGTCATTCCCTGGGGGTCTGCTGGCTGGGACGCTGTGGGGACACAAGCGGCGTCAGGAACAGGACCAAAGACTGCGGGCCAGACTAAGGGAAGAGGGAGCCGTGGTGATGTCAGCCATTTTGGAGCGCTGGAAAGCCCTGGCGGGATACAGTCGCAGAGACAGCATGGCCGCCTATCTCACCATCGCCCAGCAGTGGTCAGGGTTTGGCTGCACGCTCTATGAAGTGGACTTTTACATTGTGAGTAATGATGCATATTTTAAAATATGTTAGAAATCAGTTATTTTAAATTGTAATAATTCACAATGCTGTTTTTACTGTATTTATCTATTTTACCAAATAGATGCAGTCTTGATAAGCCTAAGAATCTTCCTTCAAAAACATTGAAAAGTCTTAAAGGTTTTAAACGTTTGTACCACCAGACAATCAGAGCTGTGCCTATCTTCCTCCTGTTTCTCATAGAGCTCGACAGGAAGCTTCTCTCAGAAGTTGTGGCTGGGCGTGGCGGCTTCCTGTGTGTCTCTGTATCGTCAGGGTGAGGCTGAAGCGTTGGAGTCTCTGCCGATTGGTCAGATCTGTTCCTATGGCGTCTCTGATAGCAACACATTCAGGATCACTGCGGGAGACAGAGATCTGCTCTTCGAGACCTCCAAGGTAAGCGTGCAACATTATATCCGCAATATCCCTGACTGGTGTCATAACTAAACCAATAAAGGGACTAAAACTAAAATACAAAAAAGCTAAATAGAAATATGTTTTTATATGAAATATGTAATTAAAATGTATACAAATATTTTTAAAAAGTAATAAAAAGAATTACTAAAACTTGGACTAAAACTAAAATGAGAACCAAAAATATAAAAACAAGAGGCAATTTAAAATATTAGTAAATGTTATAATAGTATATAGATAATACTAAAATACTGGCAGCCACCAAACCACTCACAATATCTTTGCATTAGGGAAACACCCCTCACATTTCTTCAACAAATCTAAAACATTTAACAAATAAAACTAATGCCAGAGTATTTTATATACACAGATGGCAGCTCTACCTGTAGTTTTACTCTAGCAATAATGGTGAGATGCAACTTGGCCTTCACGTCAGCATCATGCATGCATAACTTTAGGCCAAAATACATCATGTGTATGTTATGTACATTTAAGAGTTAACATATGAAACATGTGACCTTCAGTAACCTTCAAAACTAGAAAGACGTTGACGTCAAAGTGTTTGTATCATGCGTACTACAAACCTCTTTCCAGTACTCGAACAATACAGGTCAGACCAGCTGTGTGTTTCTGTGTGCTCACATGTGGAAACACTGAGACAACCAGTCTATCTTCTCCTGATATTAGCTGCAGGCTCACACCCATCCTGTGCCGTCACTCCTGTGCACTTTAACCTGATGAGGCTCTGGAGTTTTCATACCAAACCGCTCGACTTCACGCCTGCCTGCCTGCCTTCCGAGTGATGCAAGAACATCTGTTCACACATAAACTGTTAATAACATCCAGTCATTGTCAGTCATCAACAATCGCCTGTAGCTATTCTGATCCATAATCCCTCTTATGGAAGTCAATATAACAAATTAAAAATGTTAAATGTGATAAGTGCAACTGTCAATTTCTGTTGGATTTCATTTAAATTAACTTTTCTCTCTTCTCTCTCTTAAGTTTGGTGCACAAAGCCTTCAAGAGTATAACCAAGTGATTGTACTAGTGTAAAATGTCTGACACACATTTGACAGTGGAAATTTACTCAAGTCATCTCTCTCTCTCTCTCAGCTGACTGAGATCATGCAGCTGATGAATGCTTACTTCAGTGCCACCCGTCGCCAGCTAGGCAAGGATGACTGCATCTCCATGGAGACAAACCCTAAGCTCCACCCCTCCCTACTTGAGCTCCCCTCTCACCCGGTGTGAAGAGAGAATGACTCGCGCGCGCGCGCGCACACACACACACACGTGCATATGCAGTCCTGACCGATTGCTTCCCTGTGAGGAGCTTTTGCAAAGAGGACGAACTCAGATGAGACTGAAAGGAGCAGATGCTGTGGAAATGGAGGAGGAGTGGAAGGTGTCCAGGAGCCACAAACAGGAGAGCAGGTTCAGGAACTCACTTGCTACACCGCCAGCCAAATCCAGGACACGGGGCCCTAAACCGGCCCCTGCTACCTGGAAGCCCGCCAAATATCACAGAGAGCATAATAGCCTGACTTCAGAGAGCAAAAATTGTTTTCTTTAGCAGTATTTTTGCCTTGTTTTTTAAATATTTAAACATCCTTAAAACAACATTAATTTATTTTTTTAATTGCTTTGAAAAATGTAAATACGTTTAATTTTCCTATAATTCATCAAGTATTAAGACTAACTTTTCAAGGAAGTTTCTTTTTCTTATTTTGCATCTCATGTAAATTTACCTTGTTTAAAGGATGTTTCTGTTTATTTTTTTTTTTAATTGGAAAACATGACAAAAATACTTGATTATTTTTTTTCTTTGCAGCGATTTCTTTGTATTTCACTAAAGGAAGACAACACAAACACGCTGCCACTGCACTCACACACAAACACTCGCTCAGCTTTGAACGTTCCTTTCCTGACTCCTGCCTGGATTGCCATTAAACTCATTCATCAAACCGTACCTGACCTTGAAATGAAAACAGGTGCAAGTCACTTTCACGTCGACCTTCAGAACTCTCCAATACTGAAGTGACGGTGCTGCGTGTGTGTGTGAGAGACAGATTTGAACATTTTAAGCTGTAGAAACCAAAGGATCTTTAGCTCGTCTCTATGATGTGAGTGTATTTGTGAAATGCTTTGAGCCCGACCTGGTGCTGCTTGACTGCTGTTAGCTTACAGTCTCTTAACTCTGCACTGTGCGTCCTGTAGCCACAACAGCCTCAGATCTTTAGATCCGGTTAAAACCAACTAACTTCAACACCTGTTTGCAACCTGTTACCTGTGAAGGTAAATGACATTGACATTTGTTTTAAAAAATGAATACAAATTTTGGTTCAAACCAAGCTTCCCAGACCTCTCAAACACTGAAGATAGACAAATAATCAACACTATTGATATGCAACATTGTCATGTACCCTAAAGATAGTACATTTCCATTTAAGGGATAGTTTACCCAAAAATGAAAATGTAGTTATCAGTTACTAACCCTTCTTTCATATTGCTGAACACAAAAGATATATATCTGATATTTTCATATTATGAAAGGAAATAAGGTCCAAAACAGCATCACTTTGGACTCCATTGACTTTCATTGTAAAAAAAAAAAAAAAAAAAAAAAAAAAAAAAATATATATATATATATATATATATATATATATTATATATATATAAATATATATATATATTCTTCTGTGTTCCACACAATAAAGAAAGTCATACAGGTTTGGAACATGAAAGTATGTAAATGATGACCTTTGAGCATAAATTGTAGCCTCTGTCAGTTGTGCTTTATGCCAGCTTTTTTTTTTTTTTTTATCTGCTGAGATATTGTCCTCCTTTAATGTGTTACTTTTCACTAGTTTTATTTATGGCTGTCTGTTGTATACATTGTGTGAAAGTGACTTTTGTTCTTTTTACTTTTGTTTTATATATCTTTCATAAAGACCTATATTTGTGTTTTAGTGCTTGCATTGAAATAATTACAAAAGAGCAGATGACGTCATAGTTAAAATATGATGTTTATTTACTTTTCTGGTTCTTTGTCATATATTTCCCCCGTCGCGAGAGGTCTACATATGGCAAGTAATCCGTTTTTGTATATCCAGTAGGATTATTGACATTTTGTAATAATTAAAAAATGAAGAGTCATTCACCCCTTTTAAAGTCACATGGACCAAATATCTAGGGGTTGTGGGCTTTCCCCCCTTGTTTTCTTTTATTTTCCCCCATCAAATGACTGCCAAACTATTACAGAAGCAATAAAACCTGCCCAGATGTCCCGAGTATGAGCCTATTTTGAGCCTAAAGAGGAGCCACTAGTGCCTGTCAAACAGTCTGTACAATCTTTAATTCACTTTAAATTTTTTGGTTGTGCACATCTTTGCTCTAGGGCAGCTTGTCTGCCTGAATACAAATCTGAGAAAAGGTTACCAGCTACTTGAAATTCAAAGGTGGAGGGCAATCACATCTTCAGTGTTGTTTATTTTGGTTTTTGTCTTTTGCTCCTACAGCCCTTGTGACGGCAGTAGCAGTTGTTACGTGCTTTTGTGTTCTCTTCATGTCACTCTTTAGCTGCAGGCAGCTCCGCCCACTGTCATACATGTAACATGACTCGAATGACAACCTCTGATGCTTTAGATGGTTTGTATGCTGCATGGTACCTTTATGTTATACGTGTAATAGTCAATTGCACTATTGTTTGTACAGCTAACTTAAATGTGCAATAATGCAAAATGATGAATACTGTATGTAATAAAAAGCAGCACCATTACAACATCACCTGAGTGTCAGATATGCTGTTTATGTGAAAAAAAAAACTATATTAATATATTACATATTTATGAAGTAATACTACATCAAAAAGTCTATATTTTACAAAAAAAGAAAAATAATTAATTAAATAATATATATATATTTATATATAAATCACATCAAAAAAACAAAAACATACAAAATACAATTATGTTTGTTAATTTTTGTTTATATTACAATTTGTATTCGCATCCAAAATACAAAAATATATTTTTTTGTTTATGTTTGTTTATTTTTGTTTATATTACAATTTGTATATTGTATATACATATTTGTATAAAAAGTTTTCTTCAATTGTAACATTTCACACTATAACTTTTTAATTTTAATTTTTAGTTCCAATCAAATAAATCCAACTTTGGTGACTTCTTTCAAAAACATTTAAAAATGTTATCAACCCCTAAACTTTTAAACAGTAGTGTACATATTTGATAATTTGTGATATAATTTCATTAGTATAGTGCTTTTCACTCCATATGCTTACTATTTTAAAGCAGATTTATAGAAAAATATAAGAATATAATGTCTTAATTTATTATATTTAAGTAATAATAGACATGTAATAATATTTAGAAATGTTATAAATAACTTGTATTGCCTGCTAACAGTTATGAATAGTCAAAATCTAGATGGTTTTGCCTGTTTGTCATGTTTTCAAGCTTTATTAAAAAATTAAATGCATTAAATTAAACAAGGTATCAAGATCCTATAATGTTGAGCAGAAAAGAAACCAACTGTTGAAAATAAACATGGCAGTTACAAGGAAAGTAACATGCAGTTCTGAGAAACGGTCACTTGATTTGATATATGAAATTACATTTTGGGACCAGCGTGTCCCTAATAAAAAAATTCCACTGGAGAGACACGAAATGTCTGCAACAGAAACTGCTTTGGAAGACACTTTGGAAGAAAGTGTAACTGCTACCATGTGGGGTGTCCTATCCTGTTCCTGGAGGGCTACCATCCTAATTAAACACACCTTAAGCAGCTAATCAAGGTCTTCAGGATTACTAGAAACTACCAGACAAGTGTGTTAAGACAGGTAGGTGCTAAACAAAGCCCTCCAGGAGCAGAATTGGACTCACCTGATATAGTGTATGTCCTTGACTCAGCTTATCAGTATCTGTCGCAAGTATTGGAATATGAAACGAAGACCAAAGAGGTAATCGAAGGTAAAGGCATTAATATCAGAGACATTTCGTGTTTTAAGGTCAAATGACAAATGTGAGTGACTATGACATGAGCACAGACGGTTTTGAGGGTAATCAGTATTTGGAAACTATGTAAATATTTATTCAAACTCATGAACTTCAAGAAAATGCATCAAGTCTGACAGCAAACTATATACACAGTATAACATTAATAAAAATAACATGTGGTAACCGAGGAAAAAAAAGCATTGAGACTTCAGTTTCACTCCAGCACAAGGAAGACTGGAGCAAAAGAGGAAATTATTCAAATGAAGAAACATGATGCGTTGGGATTGATTCTGCCAGACTTTGAGGTAACTTCACTGATTTGATTGACTAGAAGAACCCGATGAGGGTTTGCCGATTGGATGGATTGAGGTACAGCATAACACTTGACTTTACTGATCCACTCTCAAAACTCTTCGAGAGTAATCCGTGACAACGAGACCGAGAGGAAAATTGATTAAATCGCACAATCATAGTCTATCCCCTGAAAGCAAGCGCCTTTTGTCTAAAAGCATGCATGCGTGAACATGAGGGAGTGAGATGGTGTATTCATAAGCTGCTTCTAGTCTGATCTCTTCTTAGAGGCTTAATCTTTCACACTCCCTCCCTACAGTTACATTCATCTGAGACCACCCAGTCTTATCGGTGTAGACGTCCAATGTGTGTGTGGTCAGGGAAGTCTGTGTGAAGGCCACCTTGAAGTAGATTGATGTAGATTTTGTGCAGAAGAGTGCAGAGTGCAGTACAAAAATAGATTAAGACAGAGCCATAAATTCTCTGATCAAAGAAATCAAGGAGATCGGGAGGAGAGGGAGAAAGAGTGGAAGTTACAGCTCAGGATAGAGGCACCAGGTTATGAAGAACTCTTCTGTAGGCCCGTAAACATGACAAATGACATGTATATACATATGTGAGTGGTTCTCACCACAGCGGTAATGCAGAGAAGCCTCTGACAGAACAGTATGGAGGTGCGTTCACTACTGAAATTCTGTTATAAGCTACTGGAGTCATTGTGTATTTTACAGGATGAGTTTCCGCTCTAAGAGCTTTAGGGAGTGAGCGGAGGGGGTTTCACTACTCTTGTGTGCCCCAGGAGATGTAGTCGGGACGTGTGGCGGCGCTGTATTCGTCCACGAGCTGCTGAACCACCTCACGAGAGTTATCCAGCTCGTCGAAGTTGTCCTTGAATATGTCCTCCTTCCTGAACTGCTCGAGGAAGGCCTCCCTCTTCCTCAGCTTATCGTACTGACGACAGGTACGCTCAAACAACTGCGAGTGAGGGAGAGAACAACAGAGATTAAAGAGTCTGCTCAAATCTAGCCTTTCTACATACAAGACATCAGGCTTTTCCCCACATCTTTGACCGATTCATTTCCATGAGTTTCCAATCATATGCAATTACTGGATATGGATTTTTAAAAATATTTCATAGCAACTGCACTCTTGGACAGTCTAGCAGATGAATTATTTTAGAGTTGAGCATGACCAGACAAGCTTATATTTGCTATAGAATTTTTCCAGGCCTGGATATCACAATTTTCTAAATTGCTTGATATTTCCTGTTTTTTCATAACAATGGAAACCCTGTTCAGTGGTGTTTGGGGTTCTGAGAAAAGAACTAATCAACATAATTAATTACTATGTTAATTATAATTGCTTAAAATAATAATTCTCCTTTTATGGCTGATAATGGACAAGGGCCATTCCACAGAATTGGTGCAAACTGCTGTCCCACACATTTAAAACGCATTTAAGTATTCAAATCTTAGATGGTTATTAGGATCCTTCTATTATCTATTGAAGCCCAAAATAATATTTGAAACATTAGAATGCTTAATATATAAAATCATAATTTATTGAGTACTTTCAATTGGGAGGTGGCTGTCCCGAACCCAAAGCCCTTATGAAAATGATATTGAAATATATTTTGTATTTTTTTTCCATTGCTGTTTTTAAAAGTATCTTTTTGATTCTTTTAAAAAGTGAAGTTCAAGAAAAAGTATATCTTTTATTTTCTTTGTATTTTTTTTTTTTACACTTTTTTTGTAAAAAAAAAATAAAAAAAAAAAAAAAAAAGTGTCCCGGATTTTTCATGTCACTACTAAAACGTCCTTTGTTTTTTTTTTCTGTTATCCCATGGAATTGCCACTACCGAAACGTCATCATTGTTTCGGTAGTATCAAAAGGGAACACATAATCCTCATATTTGGGGTAAATAAACAAATGTTTAGTACAGTTCAATTTTTTTTGTTTTAGTATGCAAGTTAAAATTCTGTAATGTGATTTGGTCGCTACCAAAGCATTACTGTCCAAAAAACAACCAAAATGTGCAGTCCCTACCGAACCATGGGATGTTTTGCCAAAAATAAAGTATACTGTATTATCAACTAAGATGTTATGATAGTTACTGGTTCAATGTATATTCAAATTAATGAATCCTTAACTTTGAAATCAGTATGATCAACTTTTTGCCTTTTATAAAGAAAATTTTTATTCAAATCTCATAAATTACACTTGAAATATTGTTAAAAATGTAATTGTAATTGATTTACCTCAATACCTTTTAATAAAATAGCGTCATATTTAGTGTCACAAATATTTAGCGTCACAATTGCTTTCAACATCAATAATAAGAATAACTGTTACTTAAGCACCAAATTAGCATATTAAAATGATTTCTGAAGGATCATGTGACACTGAGGACTGGAGTAATGATGCTGAAAATTAGGGATGCACCGATACCACTTTTTTCAGAATGAGTCCGATACCGATACTTTAATTTTTGGTACTCGTCGATACCGATACCTGTATTTTCACAGCATTTGTCTTTTTTTTTTTTTTTTTTTTACAAATGTTGGCTACAGAGACAAAATAATAATAATACAGGGCTCCAAACTGCGACTAAAACAGTCGCATTTGTGACCATAAATATTAATTTGCGAGTGACGTTTTTGCTGAGGTCGCCACTGGCGACTACCCGCCGAAAGCTCCTCAGGATTTAACCACTAGAAAAGTTTTCTCAGGCGGATGATTTGCTTCATTCTAGCAGCGCCCCGTCTGTGATAAAACGAACTCGGGGCCGAAGGTTCATACACACAACTACACCGAGTGTGGACCTGCCGCGTGTACAACAGCTTTCATCCGAGATCGGCCCATAGAGAAAAAGCCGTCCTGTCAGCCAGAAGTGTTTTGTAGAGTCGGCGCGGCTCTGGTCCATTATCTTCTCACCGATGCCGAGACTGAACCGACAGAGACGCATTTCAGCCAGATTCAGCCCGAGTGTTATTGCTATCTGGGTATATATTTACGTTATAGCTAACTTAAAAATTTGAATGTAATGCCTTTTTTTCCTAATTGTTTTGCGATCAAATCTTTTGTTATGTTCACGTATTAAACTGATACGATGCGCATCAAAGTTTTAGTGGAAAAAGAGAGTTTCAGACAGTACTCATCTCTGCCGCACATCAGTGCTGACGCACACAGTCTGATAAACGCAGCTCTGCTGTGCAGCGAGAGATAAATGACGGAGACGTAAGAAAGGAAAGTGCAGAAAATACAGCATCTATTTCGTTGCACAACTTGAACAAACTAGAACAGGTAAAGCTGTCAGCTGTGTGAATATTGGCAATATCGTTAACAATTCTCGTTTATAATAATTACTAATATGGCTTCTTCTAAACAAGATCTTGGTTTGTGTTCTTTAAATGCGTGAACTTCATTGTTTGAAGTGCAACTGCCGTCCAGTAATCGCAAAAAGCTCTGTGCTTTGTAACTTTTTAATAAAAAGTACCAGCTTTAAAATTTTTCCGAATTCATAACGAAATTCAAACAATACAGTTTTGGCGCTCCTTAATGCGGCAGGCGCGGGTCGCTTTAGCGCCTCAGTTCAAGGTCAAGTGAACCCATTTAATCTTTCTCTTTACTAATATAGTACATAGTGAGCATAAATTAACATCAAAAGGTAGGCTATTTTATAAGAGATCCTACAGTACAACTTACTGAAATGCCTCATGTAGGAGGAGCCCAAGCTACACTCAGTGGTCAAGTGATGCTTATGCTCCATGATACTGGTACAGACTCTGTGTAATGAACAATTCTTTGTGACTGTAGATTTCAAGCTGGAAAAGACATTTAGTTCCCACTTTAAGTGAACCTTAGTTCCCAGGTCATCTACAAGATGGATTAAAATGCTGATAAAGTCAAGAAAAGATGAGACAAAAACATGACAGTATGACTGAAATGTTAAAATGTAAAAAAAAAAAAAAAATAATAATAAAATAAATAAAACCCGTTTATTCTGTGGCACCTAAAAAAATTATTTTGTGCCTTACATTTTTTTCTTATAGGAGCCAATGGCTCCTTACTCGATTTTTTTGTTTGGAGCCCTGATAATAGTAAGAAGAAGAATCATGTTAGTTGGCTTCATTTAGATATTTCCTTCAGTTATTTCCACATTTAATTATACCTGTTAAAATGTATCGTATAAGCTTTTGTTACTTTCACTGTTCATCTTAATGGTGCGTTAAAGCTGCTCCATTGCAGAAGCTCAATAATACTGTAATCACAAAACATTTTCCTAAAATAATGCAGGGGACCACTCGTTATACATTATAAGAGTACGGCATACTATTTTGGTGATTTAATTTGCATCATGCTCACTGTATGCGGACCCTCACGTACGGCGGACCCCCGTGTTAACGAATAAAAACCATAATTTACGCTTGACATTTAAAATAAATCTTGTTTATAGTGAATGCCCAAGAGACACTTCTAGTCTAGTGCATTTCACAGTCTGCTAGTTTCACTTTTGCTTTAATCGTGTACGCTTGACATTTAAAATAAATCTTGTTTATAGTGAATGCCCATATAATTTTTGTTTGTTTTATATTTACGATTCAGTTTTAATCCAAATGCATGCGCTAATGGAGTGAACACAATCACGATCATGCAACAGAAGTGTGTGCTCTCTCTCTCTCTCTCGCTCCCTCTCTTACGCATCTCTCGCTCTCCTCACCGTCAAATAACTTTAGTAACTTGTGCACTGTTTTGCTTGCTTGCTTTTTACATATCCGACCGAACTACAAAGTTTCCAGTGACTACTCAGCGAAATCCACTCAACAACACCCCCAAACCCTCCATACTCCTGTACAATCTACAGTCGTGGCCAAAAGTTTTGAGAATTACATAAATATAGTTTTTCAAAAAGTTTGCTGCTAAACTGCTTTTAGATTTTTTGTTTCAGTTGTTTCTGTGATGTACTGAAATATAATTACAAGCACTTCATACGTTTCAAAGGCTTTTATCGACAATTACATGACATTTATGCAAAGAGTCAGTATTTGCAGTGTTGGCCCTTCTTTTTCAGGACCTCTGCAATTCGACTGGGCATGCTCTCAATCAACTTCTGGGCCAAATCCTGACTGATAGCAACCCATTCTTTCATAATAACTTCTTGGAGTTTGTCAGAATTAGTGGGTTTTTGTTTGTCCACCCGCCTCTTGAGGATTGACCACAAGTTCTCAATGGGATTAAGATCTGGGGAGTTTCCAGGCCATGGACCCAAAATTTCAACATTCGGTCCCCGAGCCACTTAGTTATCACTTTTGCCCTTATGGCACGGTGCTCCATCGCGCTGGAAAATGCATTTGTTCTTCACCAAACTGTTATTGGGTTGTTGGAAGAAGTTGCTGTTGGAGGGTGTTTTGGTACCATTCTTTATTCATGGCTGTGTTTTTGGGCAGAATTGTGAGTGAGCCCACTCCCTTGGATGAGAAGCAACCCCACACATGAATGGTATCAGGATGCTTTACTGTTGGCATGACACAGGACTGATGGTAGCACTCACCTTTTCTTCTCCGGACAAGCCTTTTTCCAGATGCCCCAAACAATCGGAAAGGGGCTTCATCGGAGAATATGACTTTGCCCCAGTCCTCAGCAGTCCATTCACTATACTTTCTGCAGAAGATCAATCTGTCCCTGATGTTTTTTTAGAGAGAAGTGGCTTCTTTGCTGCACTTCTTGACACCAGGCCATCTTCCAAAAGTCTTCGCCTCACTGTGCGTGCAGATGCGCTCACACCTGCCTGCTGCCATTCCTGAGCAAGCTCTGCACTGGTGGCACTCCGATCCCGCAGCTGAATCCTCTTTAGGAGACGATCCTGGCGCTTGGCTGGACTTTCTTGGACGCCCTGAAGCCTTCTTTACAAGAATTGAACCTCTTTCCCTTGAAGTTCTTGATGAACCTATAAATTGTTGATTTAGGTGCAATCTTAGTAGCCACAATATCCTTGCCTGTGAAGCCATTTTTATGCAACAAAATGATGGCTGCACGAGTTTCTTTGCAGGTCACCATGGTTAACAATGGAAGTGATCTCCTGATTTCAAGCATCACCCTCCTTTTAACATGTCAAGTCTGCCATTCTAACCCAATCAGCCTGACATAATGATCTCCAGCCTTGTGCTTGTCAACATTCTCACCTGAGTTAACAAGATGATTACTGAAATGATCTCAGCAGGTCCTTTAAATGACAGCAATGAAATGCAGTGGAAAGGTTTTTTTTGGGATTAATTTAATTTTCATGTCAAAGAAGGACTATGCAATTCATCTGATCACTCTTCATAACATTCTGGAGTATATGCAAATTGCTATTATAAAAACTTAAGCACCAACATACCCAATTACCAAAAATTATATAAATCTCATAAATCCATACTACCCCCATACTCAGCGCACTCTGCTTATCACCTCGCGCACATCCGCTATACTTCTGTACGCTGTACTTCATAGACATCCTCAATCTCTAATAACTCCATTCTACTCTCTATTGTTCGGTTGTCAGTGTTTCTTTTTCTGGACACAGCTCTGTTCACACGCTGTGTGGGTATTGGCTTTTGGTATGGGGGCATTTTTACGAGTATTAGTACAGAAGGGCAGTATCGGGACCAATATCGGTGCATACCTACTGAAAATTCAACCTTGCTGCAACAGGAATAAATTATTTTAAAATATTCTAAAATAGAAGATTTTTTTTTAATTTTAAGAATATTTCAAAATATTACTGATTACTGTATGTTTAATTTAACAATCGCTGATGAGCATGAGACTTCAAAAACATAAAAACAAAAAAAAAATCTTACTAACCCCAAACATTGTATATCCAATACCAATTGATATAGATGAAATTAAAAACTAAAATCTCTGATCACAATATAGAACCTAGTTCAAACCCTTTTTTGAACAGTATAGACATGGACAGTTTAGGGTCAGGTCTTACTGAAGAGATGCTGGTGTGATTAGCCATCATAAGACCACTGACACGATGAGCTGAGGGCAGGTAGGGGGATCGGCGGGACAGTGCCACCTGAATACTAGCCGGACCCCATGGGATAAAATTAGCTAGCTTCCTCTCCCTGATTCTCTGTAGACTCTTGTGGACCTGCAGGGACATGTATAAAGATATAAAAATGAGGACATGCACAAATCACTTAAAATAAGCTGGGTATATTAAACAAGCTCACACCTGTGTGGGGTCCACCTCTCCCTGAATGATGTTGAGAATGGCAATGTAGCAATGATTGGTCTGACGGTCTCGGCCTGTGGACACCATGACATTCTTGGGCTGCAGGAGTCTCCTCATCACATCAAGAACTGTAGTCTTCCTCACACTTGCCACCTGAAAAGATGACGTTAAATTTTAAGAAGAATATTCAAACCAAGATAGTGGACATGGAGGAGAAACTAAATTAGAAACTTCATGTCTTTCCTAATGAAAAGAAAAAAAAAATAGACCGGCAGGAAGAACAATAGACAGATGGGACTGACAGATCAATCTGATATAATTAAAAATGAGTCATTTGTACTCAGTCATTAACTCAGCAACATGCTAACATAAAACTACTGGAATCAATAGTGAGTTGAACAAAGAGTTGCAACTGACTTTGCATTTCTGCAAAGGATCTTAATGCAAATTCCTACGTTTGACCAACTTACGGCCTGATCGGTGGTCAGCGGTGTGTATCCAGTCATGAGGAAGTGGAGGCGGGGAGTGGGGATGAGTGATGCAATCAGACCAATCAGATCATTGTTCATATATCCAGGGTAACGGAGGGTTGTTGTGCTTGCTGACATTATAGTGGACACCTGTTAAAGAAAAGCACATTTGTCTTTTGATAATCCAAGTGGGTGGGGAACAAAAATAGACCAGTCTGCTTTATTTTCATTTTATATTGTGTTGTCCTAATTATTTGGGTGTGCTAATGGTACACTAAAGGTGTCGTATATGTAAAAGCAGCTGGTGTTTAAGAACGCAGTAGCCTAGACTGGTGAAACAGGTTTTCTATTTGCACTTTGGTCACCCTTTACAGAAATCTACACACCATATTGTTAAAGTTCACCAGTTCATATGACCGAGTCTATTAGAGGTGATGAAGACTGTGATGGATGAGTTGACAACGTGAACTACTGACTTCGGAGCAGGGTGCTATAAGAATGGGCGAATAAGAGGAAAGCATAGGAGAGCGCTGCACAGGATGTCACTGGTTATTTATTACCAACTCATTAGAATGTGACACAACAGCATGTCAGGCTGCTGATTACACCTTTCGGATCAGGCAACTCCCCATGTTTCATCCTCCTAAAAAACTGACAGGCTGTGCTATTTCAGATTTTATGCAGAGAATACAATACGGCTATGATAGAACAACATTTTGCTACCATTTTGTGGTTTAGCTTATGCATTTTCTTGACATTTGCATACACATATATACATACATACATACATACATACATACATACACCAAAATCATTCTCCCATTTGTCTCATTGCCAAACAAACTCACGGCTGGCTTCAGTTAGGTTGATTTTCTGATTGTCTGGATTAGCGCCCAACTGTGATTAATAGACTAGGAGTGACTCTACTGTCCCTACATGAACCACACCAGGCCTGTCCCTCTATCTGCTGCAGGGATGGGCTTTAAAAGTGACACTCTCTGGGTTGGATGCTTCAGCTCAGGACAGATGAATAGGGGCCTGTATTTTCACACGTCAATTTGTAAATGACAGACTTTTTAAACTCACCAGTTGGTTGATCTGAGAGAATGAGGGGTTCTGAATGTGCAGCCGGTCGGTTGCGATTCTGTTCAAAGCTGTATTGTCCAGCACCACCTAAAAAAAGGGACATGGAGAGAGAAAGAAAAGGAAAGAGATTTTTAACAACGTCAAGATGTTGTAGGTCTACATTAAGATCTGTAGCCAGTCTGAGTTGACAAATCCATTTTGAATGGAATTGACAGTGCTAATTAAATCTGAATTGAGATAGCAACAGTATTTAAAATTGCCATTCAAATTAGAAAATAGAGAATCCTGCAGAACTAAGCAACACTCAACCGGTAGAGCAAGACACTAACATTGGCAAGGTCATGGGTTTAATTTCCATAAAAACTGAAATACATGCAAGGTTTGTCTTAAAAACACTGCAAGTCGCTTTAGATAACAGTGTCTGCCAAACAAATAAATGTAAATTTAAAGAAGTGGAATCAGAATGAAAGAAATTCATTGTTGTGAGAGTTGTATCAAGAATTGCCATCTTGCTTACAGTCACGGTGTAGAACAAAGTCAATATTTATTTTTCCAACTGAATTTCATATCAATATTTATTTTCATCCGAAAACAGTGTAGTTAAATATTATGTGGTATGGAAAAATTATACACTCTTTTGATGGCTGCAATAATTTTTTGACTGTGCTGATGATTACGTTAGAATTATTATTTATTTATTTTTTTTTTTTTTTGCAAACCTTGTTGAGTACCAGTGAATATTTAAAGTTCAATATGATGTATCTTGGCCAATTTTATTTAAATTTCAGCTAATGAACTGAAAGAAAACGGAACCTTAAAGGAACAGTTCACCCAAAAAAGAAAATTTTGTCACTTATTACTCACCCTCATGTCATTCCAAACCTGTAACTTTAAGACTATTTTGGTTCATCTTTGGAACAAGATATTTTTCTGAAGATGAACAAAGGTCTTACGGGTCTGGAACGACATGAGGGTGAGTAATTAATGACAGAATTTTAATTTTTGGGTGAACTATCCCTTTAAAATTAACTTTGTCCTTAATTTGTACATTTATACAATATATCTTGTAGAGGTACAATATTTTTGTAAACAAGCCGGAATATTTGGGTGAAACTGACTTTTTAAAGGAAGAACAAAAATCTTGCTCGATTTCATTTAAATTTGTGTTTGAAGATAAGCAAAAGTCTAATGGGTTTAGAACAAAACAATGGTGAACAAATTATGACAGAAATTTCTTTATTTTTAATTAAGGGTTAAGAATAATGCCTCAGACTTGGCGTTAACTCTAGATCTGTATTCTCATCAAAGAAAGACAGAAAGTCATCTACCTCTATTAACCTCCTCATCTTTTGTGCTGACTTTCTGATCTGACATTATTATATCTGCCAGAGATAATAATGAAGCTAGCAGACAGCTGCGAGAAATGCAATATGCATAAAACAGATCTTACCCTTTACTAATGACATTTGCTCCTCTAAAGCCCAATCTATTCTGAACTGCCGCGGCCCTCACACATAGAGATTAGCTGGAGATATAAATAATGATGTAATGCTTTAGTCTTTTGCTATGGTGATCAAACCCATAAATCCCTTTAAAACTCAAATAAGGATATACAAACACAATTACTGGCTCCTCAGAGAGTCAATAGGATGTGTTTGTTGAATAAATATCTGCTCAATCATGTGCTGATGGATATCAGTATGAAAGTAAAATAGAAAGTGTTGTTGACATATCTATAAACTTACAGTCCAGATGTACAGATATGACAGTACTCTGCATGGTTTATGAAATGAACCCAGGGACCAAGCTATTGTTAATAAGGAGGAAATGGAAGGAGCACACAGCACTGACCCTCTTTTCTCCATCCGCTGCTGTTTGGGGAATGAAAGCAGCAGAGGAAGAAAGAAGGTCTGTTTGGGAAGGTGGATTGTGTAACTGAGGAAATGTGCAGTTAAAGTAGCAGGCTGTATATGAGAGGGGCTCTGTTTCAAATAGAAACACATTCATTTAAGATCCACAACCCTGGAGTGCGTGTGTGTACCGGTGTGTAACACCTCCTCCCGAATTCTAGGCCAGCTGAAAAGGTTAAGAGAGAGTATGTGTGTGTGTGTGCGCATGTGTTCATTCACTCACCACACAGTCTGCATTCTGGGTCAGTCTTTTTAGCGTCAGTAGAGAATTATACGGCTGTACGACAACATCACTCATCTCATCTTGGTTAGGAAAGACAGAGTAGGTCTGAACCAGTTTTTTAGGATACCTAAAAAAGACAGAAGAATGGCTGAATGCTTAAGGCACAAGAACACGTGCCCAGCTGAGCGCCGCTGGTGCCCTTGAGGTTGCACACGCAATGGTATTAAACACACCCCTAAAGAGAGGTAATTACACCCGGTGATGGCCGCTGCCGCCTGCATCTCCCTCTAATTACACTGACTGCCACCCAAACGCTTCATAATTGCAAGTCTAGACGAACAATGCAGAGGGCGTGGATCTGTGCTTCAGGAGAGGGAGTGTGGACTGCAAAATCAGTCAGAGCAGCAGGATTCAAAGTCCTGTATCAGTGAATTGTGTTTTCGTACCTGTCGTTCAGTCGCTCCAGTAGGTAGGACCCGAGACCAGATCCTGTTCCCCCAGCGATAGAGTGGCAAAGCACAAACCCCTTAAAAAAAAAAAAAACACAAAAACAGAATGTATAACATATAAAACACATCTATAGGAGTACAAAGGTGTTTTAGATGCTAACTGTGACAAGAAAGAATAACTGTTCTTTGGTCTCAAATAGCTTAACACTGTGCTGCCCACTATGTCAGTTTATCAATGGAAAAATTGCCCTCAGGAGAGTTCTAACAATTCGGACATTGTGTGAATCAGAGGTAGAAAACTAAATACTGTTCAGTTTCTTGCACAGACCGATCGTTTTGTGTCTTTACACATCAATGTATCGCCACGAGCCGCAGGGTTTAATTTGGTTTTGTTTGTGTATGTTTTTTTTTTTCAGCTTTATTGTATGTTTTAGCCGTGACTCACATCCACTTACATTATAAGACTGATAGACTGCTAAAAATCTTGGTTTGTGTTCTACTGAAGAAACAAGGTTACCTACATCTTGGATGCCCTGGGGGTAAGCAGATAAACATCAAATTTTCATTTTTAGGTGAACTATCCCTTTAATTTTTCTTGACTCCTTTTAATAGTTTAATTAAATTTTATTAATCAAAAAGCATGTCTAATTAATTAAAATCATGAAACTTATACATTTTCACATCAATTTATTAAAAGTATAACAAAAATTACATTTAGGGCCCATGAAATGTTTTATTTTTTCTCACCATATTTTTTATTGTTACCAAATTCTTTATTTTAGCATGTCTAATTATGTAAATGCATAAAACAACTTAATTTAATATTTTTTTTCTTAAAGTAGCCTTATGAATTTTTTTTCCCTCAGAAATTGTGTTGTGTTTTTACATTTTTTGGTTATCAAATGAAGCCATAAAACATTAATTTCACTTATCTTTTAATTACTGAAAATTAATCAAACTTTACTTTTTTTATTCCTTAAAAAATAATGTTTGTTTCATTTTACTAGTAGTAGTAGTTGTAGTAGGCCAGTGGTTCCCAATCCTGGTCCTGGAGAACCCCCACTACTGCACGCTTTTGGCTTTCTCTTATCTCACACATTTGAGGTATTGGAGTCTTCACTAATGAGCTGATGAGTTGAATCAGGTGTGTTTGAATAGGGAGACATCTAAAATGTGCAGTGTTGGGGGTTCTCCAGAACCAGGATTGGGAACCACTGTAAGTAGGCTATGTACATTCTACTGAAAAATAGGAATAGGAATTCCATGTCTTCAAATCAAACCAGACTTTTATTTTGAAGGGTTGCTGTGACTACATTTACAGTTCTGTGCATGTGATATGACACTAGTTTTACTCGAATCAAATGGTCAAATGCTCATGAAGTGACTCTCAGAGCAGTTCAGTATATGTTTTTAATAAATTAAAACCACCTCACGCATGCTTATGTATATGTGCAATGTGAAAACCGCGTGTCTGCGCCATTCATTAACAGAGACACGCAGAAGATACAGGATTCATATTTAAATAGACTTTTGCGGCTTAATATTTACAGATACTAGCCCATATCGCGATTTAAGTGTAATGACCTACTTTTTGATTAATTCATTACAAATTTGACAATTCCGTGACATTCCGTGTTAAACTGTGAATTCTGTTTTTATGACTGGATTCCGCGATTCCCTCTGCGCCCTACTTTTGATGTATTTGGCAAAGTGTCCAGTAACACACCTAATGTATGCCAGTTCATAATTTCTGTTGTGGGGTTTGCGAATAATGCCATTAAAAATAATGACACTTCTTAGCAAATAATCAGAATAATGAAAATTGCATGTAAACTGGAATAAAGAGGTTTGCACGTGTCATGTAAACATTTCACTACAATTAAATCCTTAAACTGATTGGAAATAATCACATTATTGGTGCACATGTAAACACATTCAATAAAGACAGTTATAATATTACAAAACATTTATATTTCAAATACATGCTGTTCTTTTAAACTTTTCAAAGAATCCTGAAGAAAATATCCACAAAAATATTAAGCAGCACGACTGCTTTCAACAGTGTTTAGAAATGTTTCTTAAGCAGCAAATCAGCATATCAGAATGATTTCTGAAGGATCATGTGACACTGAAGACTGGAATAATGATGCTCAAAACACAAATAAACAACACATTAATAAATTACATTTCAAAAACGATCATTTCAATTATACTAATATTTCACAATACTACAACTGAATTATTTGACTTAATATTTGACTTAACAGGGAGTAAGGTTAAATAATATTTTTTTGTTTAGAAAAAAGAAACACTTAGCTGGAACATATTTTAAAGGTATCATTAAGCCAAAAATAAACAATATGGTTAATTCTATCACAATCTTCCTTTCAGAATATTGTGAAATATATCACATGTTGGGTAAACTGAGGGAGTGTTTTTTGCACACACGTTTTAAAATATCTAGGGAATTTTTTTGCCCCAAGCCATAACTAGTCTTTGTGACAGTCACTCACCTTTCAGCAGTTAGCATGATATGCTACACGCACACACACACACACACACACACACACACACACGCATGCAACTAACTGACTGGTAACACCATCCTCCAAACCACTCCCTAATCTCCAGTTACACACAAGTTATACATGTGCACGCACACACCAGTAATTGAGGGTAATAAAGTGAATGACACAGATTATGAAGGGAGGGCTGAGTCTGTTGTTTTAATGGGAAGAACATCTGTATCTTGTAAATTAACAGTGCAAAAAAAGGCATAAAATAGCACTTTTGTATAACCATCTGTGGACAATCGTATACATACGGTATATATAATATAAATTCAGCTATATGTATACATAGGTCTATGTATGTCTGCAATCTAAAAAAGAACAGAGAGAGCACCGTAGAAAGGGGTGCAGGAGGAAAAAAAAGCAACGGAAAAAAATGAAGTACGTCAAATGGTACGTCACTTTACCATCTGGAGATCATCAGAAAGTGTTTTACTTTGTTTAAAAACTGAATCTGTTTAAAAACCCAGATGGTCTTCAAAAAGTGAATAACACGCAACTAAAGGGTAAAAACCAACCCATTCATCATAATACACAAAGAAGAGTACAGTCATTGAGAATCATACCTCCAGACTGTCACTGCCATCTGCCTCTCTGTCAATGATGTCAAAGATGTCCTCATGGATTTTTTCTCCCTGAAATGAACAAATATATTGACCACAATTTTAATTACCAAAACAAGTTAAAAGTTGTTAAACATGAACCTAACAATAAGTCTAATTCTTGTACAATTATTATATATCTTTTGTTTGACCACATCATAATTGAATTTGGGAAATGGCATAATTTGTTAAGAAATTATATCACCTAAATATTTAATCACTCAATGTGTGCCTACAATTGATGCAATGTGCTGAATAATATTTATATTGTTAGAAAGATACATACATTTAAAGTGTACAACTTTTGCTAAATGATTAAATGGGGTAATTTTCTTGTGCAGCTGCTTACACAACGTGAAAAGGCGTTAGCTTTCAAACTCTGAATTTATTTGAATTAAAAATGAAACCGGAAAAACAAAGTGCAGTCAGATTGAGTTTTGTGTTGTTCATCAATATCTGTTAGTGTGAGCCTGTGCTGCTTGTGGTTTTAAGTCGTCAATAAAGAAAAACATCTCTGACACATTATTTAAGGGTGTTCTGTTCATTCGACTATTAATATAGGAATGGTACATCATCCCAATTGTAGCAAATATAACTGGTATCACCGAGTCTGTTTTAATTATCAGCCTTCACACTGTCATAGACACAAAACTACAGAAATTACAGTCTGACAGAAAGATTTCAAATTACTGATTTGAGCTGTTTGGAGTAATTTGCTAGTTTAACCTAAATGCCATCGAATAAATGTTGCATTATAAGTGCAAAACTTGCAGGGAAGAAATCATGTAAAATCATGTCCAGTTTCTGCTATCACAAACCAAAATTCAGGCCCCGGGACACTGCATTAAATATCTCTAATAGTCATTATTAATATCTAATTTAAAAATGAAATTGTCATACTATATGAAGAACAAAAAAAGTGACTAGGCATAGTGATAAACTTCAAAGGAATGATGACAAGTTAAAATATAACAGAAATTTAACCTAAAATAAAAATGATGTCTAACATCACTCATTGTACCTGAGAGAAGCCACTGGCCCAGTTGTTCCCGGCTCCACCGCCATGCTCAGACAGGTAGATGTTCTCGGGGTTGTACAGGTTGGCGTAGGGAGAGTTCAGGATGGTGTGGATGACTCGGGGCTCCAGGTCCAACAGCACAGCACGAGGGATGTAGTGCTCATCATCTGCCTGATGGGGGCAAAACAGAGGAGAAAAAGATCAATGGAAATTACTTTTCCATAAGTGCTTCTCAATACTCCTTACCAGGAAAGGGCAAATGGATGCTCAATTTCAAAAATGAGAAGTACTCAAGATGCTTATGATTACTTGTGCAGCTTGAGACTGAAAAATGAAAGCATCTATGAGAATTCCTAAATATATCTTACAATGTATGATATCAGTAGTAGACATTGTGGCTGAATGATATATAGGCAAGGCTGATATATTGGCAGATAATTGGCATCTTTTACTTATCGGCATTGATCAACAAATCTTTTCTGTCTATAGTTGTCAAAAGGGAAATTTTATTTCGACAGTGATGACAAAGCCAGTGCACTAATAGAAAGGCAACTGCCATAGCACCTTCTCATATCCAAGCAAATCCACATAATTTAAACAGGTCTTTGAATATCTAATAAATATTTAATTCCACAAACCACACGTAAGTTTGCAAATATAGCAGTTAGTGCACATTTTATAGCCAGACTAAATTCTTTATTTGTAAAAATACTATAATACGATTCTAGAATCAAGACTTTGATACAAAGAAGTATAAATCTGTTTATTTGACAGATTTTGCATATATTCCACACACATATAGACACCTTTCATAGGCCACCCTGCTCTCTAAGATCAAAAAAAAAAAAAAAAAAAATTATATATAATTTGATATATATATATATATATATATATATATATATATATATATATATCAGTAGATCACTAATTTACATACCACACAGCTAGCCAGCAGTCTCTTTGAAAACATTAGGATAACAATTCACTTTCAAAACAAAAAAATAACACTGCACTTTAATTTGAATCCAAAAAGTGGACCCACAATAACTGCAAACAATTAAAAATAACCTAGAAGCTGTGCCATTTATTTCAAAGTAGTTTTCCTTTAGATTGTGAAAGGCCTCCACATAATAATTGCAGAGGGATAATGGACTCACAATAACTGCACACATGGAAACCTAGCTCCACCTGGTGGTTAATTATGTGACCTCCTAACTAACGATGAAGAATCTTAGCGAGATATTACATTTTATTTTAAAAGTTTTTCATATTATATACACTATATTTTATTATGTTATTTTATTTATTACTTAGACCGTTGCTTTAATAGCGTTTGTATTGCACTTGTTTGTTACTGTAGTATTTATTTTGCTTGATATTACCTTTTTTGTGTGTAATGTTTTGGCAATATTGTATGCAAACACAATCATGCAAGTGAAGTACTTTAAAATTTAAACTGAAATTGTTCATACTATTCTGTTGTTGCTTGTTGTCTTGATGATAAGATAGGTGTCTATACATATATCACTGAATAAAACATAGCCTTTGGAGCAGCAATCTTTATGTGTTGATTATGGTTGATGATTGATTAGCTCCAAATGCCTTAAGTTATTAGTCTATATGTGTGTACCTGATAGAAGAAGACATCTTTCCGGTCTGTGCCCTCAGTGGCAAACTCCTCTACGATGCCCTCCGGGCTGATGCCATGCTCAGCACACAGCTGCTTCCAAAACTCAAAACCAACTGCACAGAGAGAGAGAAAAACACACCATTCAGTCCATTGATGCTGGATTCTTAACAACACTTGTAAAAAGGCTGTAAACTATTGTCATGTCATTATATAGTGGTGTGACTTAAGAATATGAACGTAATGGCTATTGTTTACACCACATATTTGATAGAAATCAAATCTTGTACTCAGTGATCATTTGCCTTCAATGACCAAGTCTGACACAGTCTCAGCTCACATGAGACTCACACAGCATATGAACCCCATATTTCTCAGAGTACAAGACAAACACAATCAATGCAAATCCCTCTAGCTAAAGCTGCCAAACGTGACTGTAAATAATACAAAGCAGCGTTTAGAATTGTGTGCATACATAAACACACTAAGTTAGATGGTCAGGTTGGTGACATTACAATTTGATTCATTACAGTTATCTCCAATATCTCAAATAAACAACAAAACCCTATTGACTGTATCTGTTGTGTCATTTCAAAGCTCTCCAGTGTGATGATAGCTAGCTAGCTAGCTAACTGTTTATGTAGACCATCAAATAGAGCGTGATAATACACAGCGAACGGCTCACTCTGATTCCCGCACTGTCCAAGCTGCAGGGTGATGATTTCTCGAGGCATGCTGTGTTGTTATTTCAGCTGTAGGACCGTTAAAGGTGAGAGATGTGCTGCTGTCAGTCAACCGCTACGCGTATTCCCGCTCCAACAGCAACGGCCCAAAGGACGCGCGCGCTGCGCATGCGCGGACATCGGCCCTCTATACTTTCACAGTGTGAAGGCCAGCAAACGTGAACCGATCGATACTTGCTGAAAATGTACCGAAAGAACTCTTTATCGAAATAAGTGAAAAATAAATACACAAACGAGCAGAAAGAACAGACAGAGAGCATCACCGACGTAATGCATGACGTAGGACGTATGCGTTTACACTAAACAACATCAAAGCTGCGCGTCAGTTGCGCAAACAGAGGAAATTCAGGTCAGATTTAAATTGCAGGTTATTAAATTTCTCAGTGTATAGCAACTTTTTACATTTTTATTTATTGCCTTAATTTAATATATTGTAATAGTGTGATAACTGTAGTCACTAAATCACTGTTGGCAAAATGCAACAAGTTTACCATTTATTTTTATATAAGGGTTTTCAAATAAAAAAATACCAAAAATAGTAAATGGTGTTTATCTGAAAGTGTAACAATGCAATGTTTAGGGTTAGGGGATAGAAAATATTGTTTGTATAAGTAATAGAAGTCTATGGAAAGTCCCCACAGTTCATAGAAACAAACGTGTGTGTGTGTCAATATATTTTTTTTTTTTTTTTTCGCAATAAAACTTACCTTTCTAATTCAATAGATTTTGTTTGTTTTTTTTCGCAATAAAATGTAGAAAATACTGGAAGGGTTTTTTTTTTTTTTAATGAAAATTTAATTTTGATATAATGTAACATACACTGTTGGCCCTCGGCCCTCAAACAAGTTGGATTTTTGGTCCTTCATAGTGGAAAATGTGGGCACCTCTGCACTCAAGTATAATGTATAAACCTTTAAAATAAAATCCAAAATATGTTTAGTATTTATTTTACATAAATACTAATTATGAGAGATATTTGGGGTTTTATTTCTTACTCATGGTTACTGTCAAATCTAAATCTTCCTATCAAACCTGTATACTATGCCATTAATCCATGTGACAGTGTTTGCGGCGTCTGAAGAGAGAGAGAGAGAGGTGCTGTTGTTGTTCTCGAGCTCTGACTGTGATCATGATGTCATTGGCTAGATCAAGTCCGTCCTCCGCGGCTCCCGCGACAAAAACAACGACTGGACATGACAACAGCACGGTGACAGCATAACAGAGGACCCGTGCAGACACTTAAACGTATAAACATAGCAACCCAAACCCAAAAGATGGGTTTTATTTCACATTCGCTCTGTATCAACGGCGGCAGCCTCGCACGAGGTCTGTCTTCTGCTGTTCTGCCCTGAGCGGCTCCAGGCTAAAGCTAGCTAGCGTTACATACATCCAGATCGTTATTAAAGCACGGGGCTTATTTTCAGCACTCTGTTATACTAGATTTTGTTGCTATTTTTGCTGTCACGTTTTCCCAGACGCGTAAGTATGGCTGGAGCGGAAGACGCGGCTGAAGGGAGCGGTTGCGCGGGGAGGCTGCGCTCTCGCGTCGGCCTCCGGAGCGGCTCGTGCTCCGGCGAGAGTCAAGAGCAGCTCCGCGCCGTGAAAGCAACGCTGCTGGAGCGGCTGGGACCCCACGAGCGCCTGCTCGCCTATCTTCAGTCTGTGTTATTGTGGGAGAGGCCCTTTCACAGCGTCCTGCTGTACACGGCCGCCAATGTCGTGTTCTGGTGAGTGGATGAGCTTTATCTCCATGGATTTAACGTCATCTCCACTCGGGCTCTGTTTACAACCTAGTGCTCTCAGCTGAAACGTTTACATTATTCATGAACATTTTTGAGGATCTTGTATAACTTAAGCCTTTCTTGTTTTATCTGGATGCATACGTGTTGACTTGTTCCAGACGTTTGCCCCTTTAATTTAAGATAAGGAACAGAAGGTCAGGCTGGGTACCTATATTTAGACAGTGAGCGCTGGCTGTATTGGTGCTACTGTTAACACAATGCTGAGTGCACACACTTTGTGTTTTTGTGAATAACGTTGTGATTAACTTGACAATAACGTTTAATCTTGTATTAGGTGCCATATTTGACAGCCTTTACTAAGGCATGTTAAGCAGAGCCTACTGTTATGTTGCATGTTGTCTTCCACATCCTACTGTCTATGCATGTCTTCCACATTGTGAATTTAATTATACGTAATATATTAATCATTATGTCATTAATATTTAATAATATTATACCACTATATCAGTAATATATTAATCATTATGTCATTAATATTTAATATTAACTTTATTAAATGATTTACAATAAATATTGTTATTTTGTATTTGATAAAATATAATAAAAAGGCCAACTAACGTGTTATATTCCCAAACCGGTTTGTTGGGCCTGGCCTTACAGTTGTATGATTTCTTGTTCATGCATTAAGACTTTTATCAGGCCAGCGTAACTTGGGAAGCTGTGTGCTGTTAGTACACGCTTTTGTGCTTTTAAAAAATTAACACAAGTTCAAAGCGGACCCTGTTTATTTGCTTAATGCATGTCCTGGTCTGTATATATGTATATTTAAAAAAAATTGTTATGAGTCATTTCATTTGTGCAGTTACTACAAAGATTACAAAATGTTTGCCTCTGTAATCTTTAGTCTAGGGCTGCAAAAACGATTAATCGCATTCAAAATAAACGTTTGTTTTACATACCTATATGTGTGTGTGCTGTGTATATTTTTATGTATGTATATAATTACACACACCTCAATGTATATTTAAAAAAAATTGTATGTGTATATATGTTAATACTTGTATATAAATTATATTATATATAAATATAAATGTTTTATATATTAATCTATCATTTTTCCTTAACATATACATGTATATGTGTGTATTTATGTATAATGAATATACACAGTACACACACATTGTATGTTAACATAAAATTGTATTTTGAATCTGATCAATCGTTTTGCAGCCCTACTTTAATCAAAATGTAACAATGTGCCCTTCCTCTGAAATTAATATTTATATAAGAAATTAATAAGATTATAAGAATTTGTTATGCAAATTTGCATTAAGGCTCCATACTGATACGTAACACACACTTTGCCATCCTATTCAAATCCTTAATGGATAAAGTCCTGATAACTTTGCCTCCTTTTATGGAAATATGCAACATTTATAGAAGTAAAATTAGTTGGGAATGAGATTTCATGTTGACTATTTGCTATAAAGGATGCTCAATTAGTCTGACTCAGGAGGGAAAGATGTGCAGGGAAGAATCGTTGTAGGTTTGATGGCTCACTCTCTTTTTCTTTATCGTTCAGGCATGCAGTCTTCATTCACTTAGTGCAGTCACTCTCTCCATCAGAGAAATATTCTCCCTGATCTTATTATCTCCTTTTATTTGCCTCAGTGAACAGCAGAGGAACCGTTTGTGACATTTCTGTGCTTGTAAAGATGTTTATTTATAATTTTTTAACCATAGCCCATTCAGAAATAAAGTCTCACCACCATCTCAGAACATTTCAACCCTCTGCTTAAATTTGGTTGTAGTGGTTTTGACGGGTCATGTGTGAATGCTGTTTGATCCAGTCATCAAACAGCATTCGCTGTCTGGTTCCACACCGAGAGATCAGTAGAATTCAGCCTGGTCTCAGTGGCGCCTCACCTTTTGGTCAAGTACTGTAGCACATGGCAGTAATTAGCCATGCAGCGAAACTGTCGGAAATCACAACTGCTGGTGCAGCACATGCTGTCTCCTAGATTTGCACAGGAAGACACTGGGGCCGGAAACACCTGTGTAACAAAGGTTTCCTCATACATTCAGGATGATAAATGTGTGACGGATGCCATCACAAGGTTTTGGTCAGAGATTCCACAACAGAGCTGCTGATGCAGCATAAAGCACACATTGTAATCCATAAAAAAGAAAAACAATGATTCAAGACACTTCACAAAAATGATCAAAAAGCCTTTGTTCAAGGTTATTTCATGAAGAAAACATTTAAAAAGAGAGTATAAATATGGACTACAGTCTTTCTGATCTCTTCTCAGGTTTTTTGCTCTGAGCTCTTTGAGGTTGCTTTTTCTGCTGGCATCAGGTCTGGCCCTGGCTGTTTGTGTCGACACTTGGAGGAATAAGATCTGGCCTAAGATCAGAGGTACAACTGACCTTCCTCTATTGCCTGTCTACAACTACTACCTTCAAGACCTCATCTTTCTTCCATCTGTTTATTATTTTAATATGAATCATATTGGCTGTAATTAAAATCTCTGTGTTCCCTGTGCTGTGACCCACTCAAGATTCATTTTCTCCCTGCCCATTCACTCAGCTCCTGGCAAGTTATGAAACTGACAGTTACTAGTGCATTTCCAGGAGGAGAACAGTATCGACCTGAATCAATATTTTGCGTGTAGCTGTTACACAGTGGCTTATTAGCATTTGATCTAATCTAATGTCTACCTGACATTGTTTGTTTTTGTTCTTTTACAGTTAAAAGGCAAGATGAGAGCGAGAATGAAAGGTAATGTCAATTTGTTTACTCTTTTTCAGGTTTTTCTAGTGGTGTGAGACTTGAGTTGTTTAATTTAATTGTTATTTATTAGTTCTCTCTGCTCTTCTCTGATTGGCTCTCAGCTGGGGTCTGGTGCAGCCTGGGTCTTTGAGTGTGCCTGAATTATGCCACCACCTGGCTGAAGTTTGGGTTATGGGCTCTTCCTGTGCAACAGATATTGTGCAGTTCAAACAGAAAAATCCAGGCAAGGTGAGATTGCGTCAAAACCAGAAACTCAATTAAAATCGACTTTGTTACAGTTGCATAGTGACGTTATAAGCCCTATATTGTGTGTGTAGCCAGACTTTTGACTTGCGGAAAATAGTTTGTTCCAGTTTGCAATTTTTTTTTTCTGGCTCACTTAGACAGGAAGAGACTTTCCAAGCAACATGTAAAGTGACCAACCACAATGCATTTTGTTGTGCATTGGTGTCATTGAAGGCCTTTCATTATTATTATGGCTTTTATGACTGCTTTATGAGGTTGAATTATTACAATGTTGGTATAATATACAAAGTCTTTTGTTTTAATGCTAAACATTTATCAAATCATGAAACTCCATTGTTTTACAGTTTTGTATGCTGGTTTGTGGCCTGTTCACGTCAGTGGCCATGGTGGGGCGCTACATCCCTGGACTGGTGCTGTCATACATGGCTTGTGAGTAGCAGAAATCCTTCAGGGCTTCCTCATCCTCTCCAGAGACTTAACAACTGCAAAATATTTACTTTCTCTCTTTCTGTCCCTCAGTGCTGGGTGTGTTGCTGTGCCCATTGGCTCTGTATTATCGGCTGTGGCAGCGTGCATGTGTGAAGCTGGAGCCGGCCCTGCAGTGGCTGGACTTCAGCGCCAAAGGATATATGATGTCAAAGCCTATAGACAACCAGTGCAAGTACACTGTAGAGCTATACAGTTTGAGTCCCATAAAACTGATGCTATGCTAAAGACAAATTTAGTCTTTTTAGAGTTGTATTTTAAGGACTATATCTGAAGATGTAGTTTAAAAAATTGTGGCCATATAGGTTCATTGTGTATTGTTAAAAATGTAGTGATGCACAGCTAACACAGAAGTTACTTTCAAACCAAGCAGCTTTCTGTTGGTCAACACAGCGAAGTTGCATGTAAAATTTGAACACAGTGCAAAATCTGCATTGGGGAAACAAAATTATGATTATGTGGATTCCTGTTAAAGCTAAATTTCCTGCCATTTTAGCTCCGAAACACAGTCTTCTCTATATAATTTAGCTCTTATACTACAAATCTGTGCAAAACAACTTTTCTTGATGTTTGTTCAATGTTTGTTTTATAGACATGAAGACATTCGATATTCATATGACATCTTACCTGACTAGGGTCTATTGCATACTAAAGCATCTATGTGATGTGCAGTTGCTTGTTTGACAAAATTAACACAAAATGATTTTAGCTGAAGAATGAATCAACACATAAGGTAATACTGAATGTTGTACAGAAACTTTGAATTACTTAGACTCAGTTTCTCAATTGTATTTGACAGTTACATGTTACAATAAGTATTTGTGAACATGACCAGTTGATGTCTCTTGTAGCTATCTTTAACTGTATATTACAGTTTTCAGAAGTTTAGATAAACCGAACTAATGTTTACCCTTCTGTGTTTGCAGTTCTTCGTAAGCCCTTCAGAAGCGGGACCTCAGATGACGCAAGTGACAGCGAAGAAGAACTGGCTGCATTCTGCCCAACGGTGAGCCCAGAAACAGGGTTATTTATAACACAGGGATTTAGAGCAGCTGCATGGTCATGAGGTTAGGGGGTCTGTAGAGGTTCATGATAGTAAAAAGCAAATTGAAAGATCATCGTTTTTTTTCTAATACACTCACACTTCTCTAAATATTCTGCCCCTCTAGTTTGATGAAGCAGCAGTTGCTAAGGAGCTGGCACTGACTGACTCCGAGCACTCGGATGCTGAGGTGTCATACATGGATAACGGCACCTTTAACCTCTCCAGGGGTCAAACACCCCTCACAGAGGGCTCAGAGGGTAAGACACCTTGACGTCTTTTTTTCAGTCTTTATATGTGAGTCAATGACAAGATTGTCTACAGTAAAGAAAAGAAAAGTAAAGCACAACAAATCCTTATAAATGTGCATTTTGTATTCACGTTGGTTTCACACGGTACTGAAAAACCGTTATAATATTTTAAAGAAAATCATTTTAATGACTCATGAGGTGCAACGATCAAGTAAAAAGTAATAAAATATTTCCTCACTCATTGAATATATGTGAGTGTACACGTAATCAAAATCATAGTTTTTTTAATGTGTGTGTGTATATATATATATATATATATATATATATATATATCATGGTTAAAGGTTATTTTGTTTGTGTATCAGTAAGTTGAATAAACAAATTAATTAAAAACTAAATATCAGAATCAATTCCAAAATTAAATTACTGTATGCATGAATTCTGTTTTTCATACAATATTGTTTAAAAGTTTGTGGCCAGTAAGGATTAAAAAAAAAAAAAAAAAAAAAAAAATTATATATATATATATATATATATATATATAATATATATATATATATATTATAATATTAAGAAATGTTTCGGCATATCAGAATGATTTCTGAAGGATCATGTGACACTGAAGACTGGAGTAATGGATACTGATAATTCAACTTTACATCACAGGAACAAATTACATTTTAAAATATATTATAATAAAAAAAATTATTTTAAATTGTAACTGTATTTCCCAAAATTACTGTTTTTTTTATTTTTATTAAATAATCAATTACTAGTAATTAATAAATAGGACAAAAATGAGTAATGTCGATGACCAATGTATAATTTTTTCCCCATGCTATAATATCTTAATCTTTATTTATTCACTTAATAGATCTAGACAGACACAGTGATCCAGAAGAATCATTTGCCTGTGGGCTTCCAGACTTCCCCTCCATCAACCCAGATGCCACCCTGATGGAGGATGATGATGATGTCAGCATCGGGCTGCCCAGTCTCAACTCAGCTGCGCCCTCTGGCCCTCGCGGCTCTACCTCTGCCCTGCTGGACCTGGACACCCAGATGGACTCTGATCAGGAAGACCTCGACCCCGAGATCTCCCTCGGCTCCCTAAATACTACCTCTGACCTCACTAGTAACCTTGCAGGGGTCATCGCCAGCAACATGATCCAGGCAGCCATCGCAGGAGCCATGCAGCCCCGCCCACCGCAAGGCCCTCGGAGAGAGAGCGGCCCACGGGCAGGAGCCGCTCCAAGGGGATACAGGAAGCAGTCGAGCTCGGAGTTAGACACAGACCTGGACTTTGATGGTGAGGACTTTGAGATGTTGGATCAGTCCGAGCTGAACCAGTTGGATCCCTTTGGAGGTGGGCAGGGGGGCCAAAACAGAACCCAGGGATCCAGTTTCCTGTCCAACTTGCTGGGGAAGCCACAGTGAGCCCATCTTGCAGATACTCCCTCCGTCTGTCAGCTCCTCGTGCTCCTCGTGCCCCTCGCACCTTGTTTCGAGTAGAAGTTTGCAGTGTTGGTTTGAATGTCTTCTGAGATGCTTTTGATTTATCTGAGTGACTGCGACGGAGAGAGAGTGTGTTTGTTTTGCACTGTTAATGTCATATTAGATTCACCTGCCAGGTTTCCTCTGCTGGCTGCAGTTGATATCACTGTGAAGTAATCTTGTTTGTATTCTGAATCTTCTCTGTTTCTGCTCGGTGAGCTTCCGTGTCCTCTCTCATTAGTGTGTGTGAAAGACTCCGATTTACTTTGTAGGCTAAGCAATAGGACAAAAATCATAGAAACATTTAAAAAGATCCAAAATCTCTTTAACTTCTTAGAAACCAGCAAAACGAATACCAGATCTTTTAACCACACCCAAGTCTTATAGATCTTTCACATCAATGGCTGTATTGTTTGTGTCTTCAATAATAACACACGGGACCAAATCGGACATTCCATCATCAATGCAAAGTCAAGACCCTTAAGGTATACAGATATGAAGACGCCTGTAATAAAGAAATATACAGTCAAGATGTCGCTGAGCAGAGGAGTCTGATGAAGTAGCAGTGACATATTAAGGCCGCAGCCTCTTCTCTTGTTTTTAAAGTGGTATTTCAACAAAAAAAATCTAAATTCTGTCACCATTTATTCACACTTATGCCATTTCTAAACCATGTATGACATTCCTTCTTCTGTAGAACATACAAGAAGTTATTTTGAGATGGAAGTCAGTGGAAACAAAAACTGTTCCGATTCCAACATTCCACAGAAGAAAACAAGTCTGAAGGGTTTGGAACAACAAGAGGGCTGAGTAAATGATTGGCATAATTTTCTTTTTTGGGTGGCCTATCACTTTAAGACTCTGAGACATGAACTTTTCTTAAGGTCACTGAGTGATAAACAGCAGGCAGGTTCTCATTTTGCCATATAGGGGTGAATTCAGGTAAATTGGGATGCTTTTTGTCATTGAAACGACTGGGGAAAATGTCCCAAATAACTTGAATTCACCTTGTTTGCACCTGTTTTCCCCCCATTTGTTTATTTTTTTATGTGGTAACTGCACATCATTTTTCATCATGTCTATCTGATGGCGATGAAAATTTCTTAAATCAGGAGTAATATAATAAAATGTATTAATTGTATATCATTGCCCAGCAATTTTAATCTCAGCAAGATTTTGAAAAAAATTAGTAGTCAAAACATTTCTTTCACAATGATATTTACATTTAAGTTCATACAGGCTGGATTTTTTTCTGCATTACTTGAAAACCACGTTAATAAATCACAGTAGCTCTTTCCTAAATTTTGAAAGACCTCTGTTGTAAAAATAGGGAAAATTACAGTATATTGTCTTTCAAATGGCTGTTCTTTGTCTGTTCATCATTCAAAAAAAAAAAAAAAAAATAGAAATCAAACAATTCCAACTTGTTTAACAGCTCAGCAATGCTGTTCATCTGGATAATATGGCAGTACATTAAATTTGTTTGTAATGACTCTACCTCAAACAAGACGTTTGGCTGTAACGGCCACCTCTTTGTGGCAGTTACAGCACCGCCTCCTCTCTTCAAACACGTCTTTAACCGTTCTGACTTTATGCGGGAACTTTTATACAGGTAGCAGCAGAAAAACAATAGCTCTCTGCATCCTCTCTTTTCATCTGGTCTGGTCTGGTATGAGATTTAGGGCAAAGTCTTACATTCAGTACAGTACTAAAGCACAGAGGATTCCTTTCTTCCTTTCTTGTGGTATGATGAAGCTGGTGGAATTAAATGAGTTGAATTTGCTGTTTTATTTGCTGTTTCTTTAATAGATGCTGAGCATTATTTGTGTTACTGCACTTTTCCCAAGTGAACTGTTTCTGTTTCTGACCTAATGCTAATGAGACCATCATTGCTGGCTTTAAGCTTTCATTATTGTGTAAGCTGGAAAGTAGGAAACGTACCGGAAAACTGCTGTAGCGATAAAAGGCATTCTGTTACCAGAGACCAGTGAAGTGTTTTCTATTTTCCAAGCATACGTTGGTTTTCTCATTTTAATTTAAGGCAATGGAGCGTTTAGGAATTATAAGGAAGCATCTTATCTTTCTCATGTGTATTCACAGTCTGACACTTCCTGCTATTCCAGTTTATTACATTTCAAACCCAAGTCTTACTTTATCCAGCCAACTTGAGTTAGGTTAGAAGAGCAGTACTGTTTATTGGAGTGATTTTACCACTTTTCTGTGATTTTATTCAATCTCTTTTTTTTTTTTTTTTTTTGGTTATGAGCCCTAATTACTGAATTGCTGATGATATTTTTTGGATTGCTGTGTTAAAAAAAGATTTATTATTATGATTATTATTATTATTTAGGTGTTATATGTGACATTGAAGTGTAATGCAAAATAGGTTCATAGATTGGAAAGCCTTTTATTTCCCCTCCTTTTTACTTTCATGTTTATAGTTAATACTATTATTAATACTTAACTGTTTATATGGACACACTCTTTTATGAATATTGATTCATTTGGTTTGCTAGATTATCCAGTGGAAAAAAGCATGACAAGATTTTTGTTTGTAAGTGTGTCGGTGTGATTACTATTCAGTGCAAAAATTCTTTGGCCGTTTTAGCCATTCATCTTTTTGTGGTCAATTTCAACAAAAATCACCAGCAATTCAAATGGGACAATGCAGTGGTGGTTTATATATTGGAAGAAAATTATACCCAGCGTCATCTATGGATGTTGTATTGATGTTAGTGATTTAAAACATAAATCAGTTAACAGTCTACCATGTTGAGGCAAATGCAAAATACAGAATCACTCGTCTTTTCTTTATTTGTGCGAGCATTTTACAGGAGTCTTTCTGTAGCTGGATTCTGGAGTGATTTTTATTTCTGTACAGAACTATTTCACTCTTTCATTCTCTGTAATTGGTTTTTGATAACTTTTGATGTGCAAGACAATAAAGAGATGAATGAATATATTCTTTAAGTAAAACATTTGATTTTTCGTCTATTAGTTAGGCCTATTGGATACATTTAATTTAGTTTTGTGACCTATTGACCAAAGAAAAAATTTCTAGGCTTATTTGCAATAACAATGACAATTATTAACAGAAATAAACACATTTTAGTAAGATTAAAAAAGAAATCTGTTGTGGAAGGCTATACAATAATAATCAATAAAAAATAAAAAAGTGAACATGGTTAATCTTAACTAGCTCTACTTCTACAGAAAATTGTATTTACAGAATGAACAAATTACAATCAATCAACTTTTTACATGAAATTGGCAAGTTGCTTTAATTCATTTAGAAATATTATAAACCGTATGGATAATTTGAAAAAAGCCTGCATTAAATGTTTACCAGTATAATAATATACTATTTTTAAGCAATTATATGTTGTCCTCTAAAAAGCGAAAAAGCTAAAGATGCAGAAGAATGCATTAGCGAAGGGCATTTTAATTAGAAGTTTATATACATTATACATAATGTGTATATTATACATTGTAATGACACAATGACACACACATATGCATAACCAGAAGATCCAACCATAGACAGTAAAAGAGATCCAACACAGACCACCAAGATGACGTCTTCAAGATGACGTACGTGTCGTCGTCACCGGTACTCCCACAATTCAACTCGGCGCGCGAAAGCTGACTGAGGTAAACAACAGAAAAGTGCAGCTCGCTGACAGATCTAGACCGAGTAACTGTAAACAATGAGCAAAAAAGACAGTGCTGGTACGTGATGCTTCTTACTGCACTACTGAACATTTTATGGCTTAATTTTGTTGTGATTTCATAAACGGTAACGTAACGTTATAGCACAACGCTACAATACAATAATCAGCTGTATGCATCAGATTTCCATCTTTGTCTCCCACACAGGTGTCGCACAGATCCTCGCCTACCTGAATGAGAAAAACAGACCCTATAGTGCTCAGGATGTCTTTACAAACCTACAGAAGCAGTGTGGTCTGGGTAAAACGGTAAAGAGCAAAATTACATTTCAGATTTAAAACGTTCTGCTTTGATGACATCTGTCCAGTAGCTTAAAGTCGGCTTGAAATCAAAATTGACCATTCTTATTTTTTGATGGAATACTGTAGTGTTTATTATAAATAATTTATCTGTTCACTTCATTATTTTTTTTCAAATTCATGTGCCCTCATAATCTTTAATCAAACACCTTAACCGCAAAATGAAAATTTTGTCATTAATCACTTAAGTCACCCCCATGACGTTCCAAACATGTAAAAGCTTTGTTCGTCTTCGGAACACAATTTAAGATATTTTGGATGAAAACCGGGAGGCTAGGTGGGCGTGGCTTCAGCAACCAGCTCCCGCCTCTTTGCCCATTTCCGATTATCCAGGAGTGACACACACGGCCAGCTCCACCCACTTTAGGTTTAAAAAAACGCTCTTCAGAAGCCTACGGGTGATGTCATGGACACTACGTCCATGTTTTTATAAAGTCTATGGTGATAATACAAGAGCGCTTTGTGGTGATCATCAACATTGTGTTAAAAGGTTAGTTCATCCAAAAATGGACCCCAGGCAAATGTGCAGGGGCGGATTTAGTGAATTGGGGGCCCCAGGCAAATATAGGAATGGGGCCCTATACATTTGCACACATTTACCTAGATCAACCCTCGAGGTCCTTTTTTTGTTGTGATGCTTGCTGCTGCACAATGGTGCCACATTGTTGTGTCCAATGTTTCTACATTTTTTATGTACATGTTCTAATGGGATTCTTTTTAATTTTACATTTATTCATTTAGCAGATACTTTTATTATTTCATGTTGTAGACCACGAAATAGCAATTGATTTACCGTTTTTTTTTTGTTTTAACCATAAAACAAAATAAATTATAAAATGATAAACCTCACAACTGAAACTTTATATTTCTGGGATGAGTCAGAAGTATAAATTATTATTATATTATTTAAAACAGATTTATGTGAGTGAATATTCGCATTGGTCTGAACACACAACTGCAGACTGGATTATTGAAAATGCACATTCATTCTCTGCCAGTAGGAGGTGCTTTTGGAGTCAGAAAATATAGTGGTTTCCCACTATAACAGCTCTAAACAAAAACAGCTCAGCTCATAAATGGGACTTTATCAGGTAAAATGAGAAATGTGAGTTACCAGCATAAGCCTACATTTTATTTTAGTCATTTTAACTTAGGGCTGTCAATCAATTTAAAATATATAATTCACAATTAATGGCATGATTGTCATGAGTTAACTTGTGAATAATCGCAACTTAATTGCACATTTTTATCTGTTCTAAATGTACCTTAAATGAATATTTTCCCCATGGTTTCACAGACTAAAATGCATGTTTGAGCTGTCTCAGCTGAAAATATCTTGCTCTGACATATCTTAAAACTCATTGTTCTGTGTCAATATGCACACCTGTAACACTTTCTTTTAAGGCATTTTTGTAATGCAAAAATTAATTTATGCAATAAATGTTTATTATTAGTGAAACCAGTTAACAGAGCATGAAGAGTAGACATGTTTCATAGGTCATAGATGTTTTTCAAAGAACTTGTTCATGTCTATTAGACACAAAAAAAAAAAAAAAAAAAAAAAAAAATACTAGCTTCCTATTACTTCTCTTTCTTTGCACTGAGCACTTTACACAAACCTGTTTGCATTTTCGCATGACAGGGCAGCTCACTTCTGAACATGCAAAATGTACATTTATTATTTATTATTACATTTGTTTGCCTCTCTGTGCCACATACTGTATTTTGATGCAGCTAAATTCTCAAAAATGTTTTCATTGATATATTGTTACTGTCAGACAACGGGATGAATATAAAATAGTGACTGAAACGCGACTTGTTAAGACTAACCAGCTCTCTCTTCCAAGATGTTAAGATGCACAAAAATATATATAATCGTGCCGTCGTCTGATAAAAAAATCAAATAGGCTACAGAATAGCTTGAAGACAATAGCTGTGCTGTGATTTCAGCTATACTTATATGTAAAATTAGAGAAGCAACATATCAGTGTTTTAACTGAAAAGCGCAGCTCCTTTCAGCCGCGCGCTGAACGCAGAGAGAGAGAAGTGTGCGCGCGCTGGGAAAGAGGGACCTCGCGCTCGTGCGGCAGTCAGCTTTAGATGCATAAAATTTTATTTTGCTACAAGCTGGATACACAAGAAGCACGTTCAACTCGGACGCGCAGACGAATGTCTTGCATAAACACCGTAAACAGCAAACCGTTCGCGTGTTCCGCGCTTAATGCGCATCTCCTATATGAAAAGCATTAGGGGGCCCTTGGCTTTTGGGGGCCCAAGGCAGTCGCCTACCTTTGCCTAATTTCCAAGCATCCATGCATGGTCGTGACTTATTTCTTTCAGACGAATCCAGTCGGAGTTATATTAAAAATTATCTTTGATCTTTCGAGCTTTATCATTGCAGTCAGCAGGGGTTGCATTGCTTCAGTCCAAAATAAGTTAAATAAAAAGTGCCCATCCATACAAAAAAAAAAAAAGTGTCTCACATGGCTCCAGGGAGTGAACAAAGGCCTCCTGTAGCAAATCGATGTGTTTTTGTAAGAAAAATATCCATATACAAAATGTTATAATCACTTTAATCTAGCTTGCGCCAACAGTTGTACACAGAAGCAGTTCCGGGAGCCTGACATATGAGGTCAGCGTTACGCATTTTGTGATACTAAACACCTTTATTTTCTCAGGCTGTGGTCAAAGCAATGGAGCAGCTGGCCCAGCAGGGAAAGATTCAAGAGAAAGTCTATGGAAAGCAGAAGATCTACTTTGCAGATCAGGTTGGTCTGATTAGGATGGAGACAGTTTGCTGTTAATATGAAGAGAACTGGTGCTGGGTAATCAGCCTGACAGATGTCCTTTCTAACCCTTCAGTCTCAGTTTGCGGATGTGAGTGATGCTGAACTTAAGGAGATGGATGCTCGTGTTGCAGAACTCAGTGCTGAAGTACAGACCATCTCACAGAGCTGCAGGCAGCTGGATACAGGTGTGCTGCTGGGAAAAGACATGTGGTTTGAAATTGTGCACAGACTGTTTGTACATGTAGGGATTTACCTCTGATTACAGAACCGGCTTTTTATTGTGCATCCCTATAAATGATAAAAAGAAGGCTTTAAAAAGATCGGTATCAGTGATCGGTATCAGCAGATACTGCTTTCTGTGATCGGTCTCAAAAATCTTGATCGGAGCACCCCTAGATAAAAAGTTAATCTTTTTGCCCTCAGAACTGAAGGAGCTGAACAGCTCATTAACCACAGCAGAGATGGAGGCCCAGATCCAGGAGCTGAAGGCAGAGTGCTCTGGGTACAGAGAGAGGCTGGATAAAATCAAGTCCGCTACAAACCATGTGACCCCTGAGGAGAAGCAGAAGGTTAGAAATCACTGTGATCTTCTGGCCTTGGCACCATGTGACAAATTCACCACGCAGGATCTATTCTGGGATCAACAGTAGGTCAGACTAATGGTTCATGTTTTTACTTCCTGCCAGCATTTTTACCTCAGACCCACCAAAAAATTATAGTTTATTTTTTGGCAATACATGTCAGGAAAGATATATTTATAATTTATTTTAGAAAAATATGTTATTGATCCTAAACTTTTGAACAGCAGTGTGTTTGTATGTATGACAGTAATGTTACAAAATAATGCAACAAAGTACAAACTATTTCTATTTCAAATAAATGTTCTTTTGAACAGTATATTCATCAAAGAATACTGGGGGGAAATTATCAGTTTCCACTTTAATACTAAGCAGCACAACTATTTCTAACATTGATAATGATAAGAAATGTTTTTTGAGCAGCAAATCAGCATATTAGAATGATTTCAGATGATCATGTGACACTGAAGACTGGAGTAATTTTGCTGAAAATTCAGCTTTGCCATCGCAGGAATAAAATATATTTCAAAATATATCCAAATACAAAGTTATTTTAAATTGTAACAATATTTCATTACTTTACTGCATTTTTCATCAAATGTTTGAACAAAAAATTCTGCAATAATATCTGGAATTATACAGCTATATTGTAACTCCATGACCGCTTTCAAAAAACTATTTTGCTGAAAACAGTGGCATATTGTGAAAAAAATTCTCTCAGTCTGACAATTTTGATCAGTTTCTTGGAACAGTTCCATGACATTACATTGGTAACCTATTTAAATGAGCTAAACCATAACAACAGAAAACCAAGTGTTAACGTTTACAGTACCAGCTCTGTGTATGATTAATGAACACAAAATATAGTGTGGAGTAAGTGCAAATGATAGTCTATACACCGGCCTGAATCTCTCCCACACTGGCCCTGAGCCATTCTTATTCTTGAACACTGCACATTAAATAGCTTTTTTTGTAAGCAGTGCAAAAATACTAATCTAAAGCCTTCTAGCATCTCTGGAATAAGTTTGATTCATTAGGCGAAGTATATACAGATAATGTGGCTGTCCTGGGGCAGTTAACAGCATATTATGCTTGTTTATGTTGCTGACAAATGTATTTCTTGCCCCTCAGGTTTACAAGGAGAGAGAGACTTATGTCAAGGAGTGGAGGAAGAGGAAGAGAATGGTAATGATCCATAAAAACATTTATTCACATAACTTCAGATTCTGCCCAGGAGACAAAATGTCAGCTAGTTTTTAATGATACAACCATAAGGAGTGCCTTTATGAAATTGCATTCATTTCATATTTACCTTTGTGTCCTCAACACCATGGTTTATTTATGTACGAATGTAAACTGCACATTATGGTCTTTACTATCACTGCCAATGGTCAACTGACCATTAAAAAATGATGCCTGTGATAATGCTACATAACTTACTCTATACAGATAATTAGATATATATTAAGTCTTATGTACCATAACATTAAACTCCAAGCAAGGCTTTTAAGTAGTTTATGTCTCTTTACCTGCCAGGTTACTGATATGGTTGGAGCTATTTTGGAGGGGTACCCGAAGAGCAAGAAACAGTTTCTGGTGAGTCATTCCCTCAAAACGGGTTTCCAAACAGGTTTTTGTAACAAATTTACTTGAAGTACCATCTGAGATTTGATGTTAATATTTCATTTAAAACATTTTTGCTTGTTCACGATTCTCTGATGTCAGTAAATGGTCACATGACATGGAAGTAAAGAAATAAAATAGTGAATCTTTACCTCGTTTCAACTCTAATCACAAAAATGAAGAAATATATTATTGTTGTAAATTACAAATAAAAATGAGTATTTGAAAAAAATTATAATTTTTACACCAAGTAATAATACTAATATTTATCTTAAATGCTTCACTTTTTAACATTCAAATCCTCAAGCTTTTATTTTATCATAATGCTACTGAAATGCTGTAAACTTTAAACTTCTGTCCATTAAAAAAATTAAAAAAATAAAGTGAAAAAAAAACAAAAAACATACCAAAAAACATACCAAAATCCAAGCAAAAGCCGAAGCACATTATTATTATTATTAAAGGGATAGTTCACCCAAAAGTAAAAATCTATCATTAATTACTCATCCTCATGTTGTTCCAAACCTGTAAGACCTTCGTTCATCTCAACAACACAAAACAAAATAATATATATTAAATCAAATACCATACCTACCCTACACACACATAAACACAACCGAAACCGACACGTTCAAGGCCCAGAAACAGTCCATGAAAATACTCTGTGAGATCAGTGGCTCAACCATAATTTTATAAAGCTACAAGAATGCCTTTTTTGTGCACAAAGAAAACAAAAATAATGACTTTATTCAACAATTCTTCTCTCCTGTGGCCCTGTTAGCCGCCATTATCAACAGTACCACAACGTATGCGTGTGCATGAAGTTATTTTTGTTTTCTTTGAGCACATAAAATTATTCTTGTAGTTTTGTAAAACTAAGGTTGGACTATTATTATTAACAGATGGACTTTTTTAACAATGTCCTTACTACATTTTTGGGCCTGGGATCATTTCAGTTCCATTGCTGTCTGTGGAGGGTCAGAAAGCTCTCGGAATTCATCAAAAATATCTTAATTTGTGTTCCGAAGATGAACAAAGGGTTTGGAATGACACGAGGTTGAGTAATGACAAAACTTTAATTTTTGGGTAAACTATTTCTTTAATTATTAGCTTTTCATCAACTTTAAAACCCCACACACAGTTCCCTCACAAACCCCTAGGGGTTCACAGCCAGTATCAAGTGTATTTTTATACTGGCAAATGAAAAACTTTCTTTCCTCTATTTCTTGTGTTTGAAATCAGGAGGAGGCTGGGATTGAAACAGATGAGGACCATAAAGTGACAATGCCCAACATCTGATGGAGGACTAACTGATTAAATTCAGATGTCGCCAACATCGTTGCTGGGACACCAGACCTTTGGAAAGGTTGGAAAGTAATGAAGAGGATTCTGGGACACCCTGAGAGAACTGTTTTGTTAAAAACCAATCCTATTTATAAAAGTTCTGTTGAGTAAGAAAGAACAAACAAGCTGTAAAAAAGTTTGAACATTGTTTATTTTTCAATTAAAAAAATTATACTGATACAAAAATATTTCCCCCAGATTCTTCCGTTGAAGTCAGAAATGCAGAAGCACAGAGTCTAGTATAGTAGTTCAGCAGACATAGCCTCGTTTCTGTGAGCTGCCATTCGCTCCACTTTATGGCTTAATTTGTTAAGACGTCCCTTATTCCAGCACAGGTCAAACAGTTGATTGTACAATCATCTGCCATTTAAAAACAAGACCTCAATACCTACAAATCTGTCCTGAGTAGACTTCTAATTTTCATTACGCCTTAATTAACATTCATTGAAAATATAAATAGAATTGGGCGGTCACACCGTGTGAAGCTGCCACCACGCACGGATGCAACTGTGTCTTCATTGATAGCTTATGCAGCACATAACATACTGATCACAAGAGCTTAAACCGTTATCATACACGTAGAATAAAACATTGCGCTACACAAAGCTGAACAAAAACTGACATAACATGACAAAAAAGAGGTTTATCTTCCATTATTTGTGCGCAGACACTGCAATCTTTGGTTACAGCATCACTGACAAAGAGGAACTAAGATGGCTCAGCATTGCCTAACTTTAATTATATTAAAACATGCCAGACAGCTGATGCATCACAGTGTAACCAGTCCTCTCTGCTCCCCTTTCGAGCACTAGGCTGTTCGCAAATGTGAAAATGTAGTTGTGCTTTGGAAAATGATTTGAACATGAGGTAAAGATGAAAACTGAATGCAACACACCAAGCTTAATCATTCAAAGGCAGCTGTCTGGTTTATAATGCAGTAAATCGAGACATGTCTTTCACCTCAGTATATGGGGTGTGAAGCTGTCTTACAGCTGAGTATTCTCTATCATATTTTTGGTTGTCAGGATGCTATTTTATCTTAGCATCACAACTGCAGACTTTTGAAAATTTGAATACTGATGTAACTCTTCTGGGTTTAGACTAGACTAAGAAATGATTGAACTTCAGGACTGAGGTGTTTCTCGATAACATCAACTAAACAGAACTCACTAGGGGTGCTCCGATCAGCATTTTTCAGGCCGATTACAGAAAGCAGTATCTGCCGATCCGATCACCGATACCAATCTTTTTAAAGCCTTCTTTTTATCATGTAGAATTATTGATTTTGATGATCCAATCAAGAGTTTTAGACATTTATTCAGGGCCTGAATTTCCTTTTTGAAATGAATCCCTCTCATGTTACTCTTGTAGGAGGATTTTTATTTATTTTTTTCATTTGAGGGGTGGAGGGGGGCATTTTTCAAAAATATGTATGTACCTCACCTAAATGTTTGATCATGCACTGTATTTTGTTTTTACAATTGTGTAATTGTTGCACAATAGCTTACACAGCGCAAGCCTGATTTTGTGAGCTGTATGTGAGTTTCACACATACTCTGTTTGCAGTGCGTATGTAGACCATGTGTGGTACAGAAGAAGCACGGACTGTGCTTTCACACAGGACTCTGCTCCTGGTCCATGGCTGCTTACCACAAACACATTTATCCATTATTTTGATTTTAAATCCAAACATTGTTACTTAAAATGCTTTTTCAACATTGTGATTTTTTTTTTTACACATTAAAGTAATACAATCTTTCATCAATTATTCAATGCTTTTTACTTTTGCATTTACTTCTAGATTTATATATTAAGTTGCTAAAACAAAACATTTAAACCACTTTTCTTACATTATCACAAACATTCTAAATTAAAACTTAATGACAGAAACAGCTTTACTGCCTTTTTTTTTTTGCATTTAAATATTTAATACAAGCAATCCTGCTTTCATAAAGAACTTTTAAAATTGTTGCCTTGTTTATCTAAAAGTGCTCTTTTCCTTTAAACCTAGCCAAAAAACCATAGCCTATGTGTTGACTGTGAAACACAGTAGACTTTAATTATATGCATTTATGGTGTAATTACTACATTTTTGTGTCAGTGCATGTTCACATTTATGCAAACAATGCGCTGTTACTTTAATTTAGCGCTTGCATTGCAGCAAAAAATAGACTCGGTGCGAAACCATCTCTGCACTGCTGCTGACGCACCGCTCCTGAACACACTGCCAGACTGCAACCGTGTGTGCAGTGTGAACACTTTAATCCATTAACATGCATTTACTGCAAACAGAGTAATGTGAAACTGGCATTATTATGTGTGCGCGCTGCAAGTGCACGGTCTCCAGGAAAGCACGCAAGCTTTGAATGGTTTAAACACTGGCAAGAATTAAAAAGAAAAAATGCAATTTATAAACTTTAGTGACAATGCGACACTGCCTCAATAGTGCAAATGACAATTCCTGTGTCAACTATGCAGCTCACTTATAGCGCAGACTAGATGTGATTTCAAGCCATTTGCATTTTGAGAGAGAAAGATAGCGTGTGCAGTGATTCACTCGCACTGTTTGTGACCGTCGAGCAATCATCCCAAAGTGATTATTGGCCGATAGTGATCGGAGCACCCCTAGAACTAACACATTCTTTAATTTCTAAACCAGCTGAAGGTGTGTGAGGAAACAATATGCAATCGCAAACATCTTAGATCAGATTATTACCTTTTTAAATTATTAGTAATAAAATGATTGATCAGAACAAATTATTGCATTTCCACATTTGTTGATTGGAATCACTGCCATAAACACTGTCAGTCAATACTTGAGCAAGCACTATTTCATCTCTTTTAGAGTTCTTGAACGCACCCCAGTCCATTAGTGTGCTGATACCCTGCTGCATAGTGTGTGTGTGTGTGTGTGAAAGAGAGACTGTTCTTGAATGAGATATCAGCCTGAGAGACAGACAAACATACAGATTGACAGCTTCAGTACAGCTGACCATTCACTTGCTGCAGCACGGTCACCACAAATTCTCTCAGCGTCTGTCAACAATACAGAAAAACATGGTTAGTCTGGGAGTTTACAGTGTTTATCTAAGCCTGTGTAGGTGATTGACTGAAAAACTGAAGCATGCTGTCACTCGTGTAGTGATCAGGGGGCTGTTTCATAAAACTAGTTTACCAAATAAGTCAGGCTTCTTTCAGTTATTCTGACTTATAGTCACTTGATTTGGTTTCCTTTGAAACTAACCTGGTCCAGAGCAGGTTAACTGTCACTGACCAATATGAATGCATCGATATTACCACCGACTCTCTCACATACAATTAGTTGACTTTATTATTAGTCCAAATATAAAAGCATACAGAAAATGCAACTTAAATAATCAAATAAATAAAAATATAGGCTACAACCAACTATATTTAATGTATTGTGGCCAAAATGCAATGACCTTTCTTTTTTTTTTTTATATATATGAAAACATTTTAACACAGTCGCTACTTGTGCATTCAGTTGATCAGCAGTTTCTAGCCATGCAGCCTTTCTCTCTGATTTTATGATAGCTGTGCCTTTTATGATTATTAGTAGAACATTAAAACATTACAATCTAAAATCGCTCATTAAAGCATTAAAAACACTTAAGTTAAAATCACTGAATTAAAAATGAAAATAAATAGACTACATTTTAACTGATAAGAGGAACACACATTTAACTCAATTTGTGCTAGTATGGCTGTATTAGCCAGCTTACAATTGATTTACAGTTACTGCTATCATAAAAATACACTTATGTAGTATTAAAATTCTACTTGTCACATTTAATGTCCAACAACAAATATTTTAGCAGAATGTATATTTTATTCAGAGTTATTATGCTATTATTCTATTCTGCTCCGTCTGTGTAGCGCGCAGTAGCGCTCGTAAAATTAGATAGCCTAATTTTAAATGTGATTTCTAGATTTGGAAAAGTCTAGTTAATTAATTAAATATTAAAAAAATGTTTAATGAATAAACATTATTTTCTAGTTTTCAAACTCTAAAATATTTGATCAGGTAGAAACAGAGTAAAAACTATTTTTAAAAATCCTTCTGAATCCTTATCCAGTAAATCACAAACAACTGGAAAACTCATGGGGCCTTTAAGTATTGTTGTGGACCTTTACGTTAAAGAAACTGAGAACTGCAACAGCTATTAACAAGCCTTAAAGGAATAGTTCACCTAAAAATGAAAATGTTGTCATCATTTACTTACCTTCATGTTGTTCCAAACCTATATAAGTTTCTTTCTTAAGTTGAACACAAAAAGAAGATATTTTAAAAAATGTTGAAGAACCAAAAAATTGTTCATTTCCATCGACTTCCATAGTAGGGAAAGAAATACTATGGATGTCAATGGGGACCATCACTTGTTTGATTACCTGCATTGCTCATAATATCTTCTTTTATGTTCAACAAACTCAAACAGGTTTGAAATGACATTACATAAATTTTCTTTTTTGGGTGAGCTATTTCTTTAAACGTGTGAGCATGTGTATGTGCTACCTGGGGCTTGCAGTGTTCCTCGATCCAGCTGAAGACGCAAGCAGAGAGCTCCTGAAAGCTGTTGACTGACACCGAGGCACTGAAGGACTGGAACAGAGAGTCCATGATGCTCTGAAACACACTGAACTTCACCTGATCTGAAACCTGCTCGCTGCCCTGCTGAGGGTTATTCTGATGGGCCTTCACAATGTGCTCATAGTTCCTGAAACAAACCATTAGAGACATGTTAGTATCTGAGACTTTTCTTCCTCCCTCCCCTCTATTGGTCTTTAAGGGTGTTATCTATCTCGGCAGAAGAGTGACGGTGTCAGATAAAGCCGAAAACAACCCTGCCGGAGAGTAAGTGGAACTACATTTGTCTGCTTAAGCAGTTAAAAGTGTCCCAGCCCCCTGTAAATAACCCCCCACTCACGTTTTCATAATTTTCAGCGCCATCACCTCCTTCCTAAGTGTGGAAACATCCTCTTCCTGCTTCTTCTTTTCTTTGTGGAGAAACTGAATGTAGTCGATTGCTGCAAACACACACACACACACACAAGCTGCTGAGCTTTTCCATTCCAGAGTGAAAGGCATGTGACAAGGAAATATAAATAGATAATGAATGTTCTCACTCTTCTGCAGGACTGTAGCTTTACTCATCTTCTGTGTGGCCATGGCAAAGTCAGACTGCTGCTGGCATGTAGGCACTATAGACTGCAGGTCATCATAGCCTTTCTGTGGGACAGAGATCCGTACAGACACATTTGAGTGACAGAAGTAGAACGCTAGGAACAAGGCACTGTGTTCTTTCACACACGAGCAGCTCACAATCCAGTGTTTTCAGGATCTCAAAGTTGGGCTGTTCACAGTAAACTCTGCTCCACATGAACTCATCTCAGCATCTTGACTTCACTTTGACTTGACTTGACTTGTTTTGGGTTGATTGTAACATGTATTTGGGAACACAACATGTGCTGATCTCATCTTCCCAAATTAGTAATGAAAAGCACTTACAAACCAGCTGTTGTCAACAGAACAGAAGAGGGTCGCTGCGTAATTTTTTCCACCAAAATGAAAGTTTGGATTATTATTATTGCCATATTTCTATATAATCACAAAGTGTTTGGGCATATTGAGCAGCCCTACAAACAAGCACAGCACCTGGAGCTTTAAAAAACGTTTATAACAGTAAACAATTTACAATTTTTATCAGGGAATAAAGTAATAAAACACAAATTTGGCAAAAATGCCCAAATAATTACTTAAGTCAAGTAATTACTGTGCTTTTATGTTCCATTATCGCCATCACTTCCATGTACTTAGATGTTCTTGTGCTTATGTAAGGTACTATATTTTCTGTCTTTGTTTTTCCTAAACCACTTTGCTCTTCTCACTCTTACCTTGATGGCATCTCTGCGTTTCTGCTCTGCCTGTGTGTGTGCCTGTCTCCTCCGGTCTTTATATGACTCCTTATAGGGCGTCTCATGTCTGTTATCACTGTCTTCATCATCTAAACCAAAGGGAAGAACTGTGTGTTAGCAGACTGTATCCTGATGTCTGTCTCTAATGTTGCAGAAATAAATGTTTTATTTTATATCGTGACGTACAGCATCAGAGTGTAACATAATTGAAAAAGAAAACAATACAGGCCATGGACTTGGAGCGGGGAAGAGTCTTGCATACAGTACACATATACAAGGATTTAATTGTTCACAATTAGATCTAACACATGCATTTTAGAAAATGAATAGGTGAATTTAGTATTTCATGGCAGTGAAACGATGACCATTTTAGAGCAAAGGTTATAAAATAATGGCCATGTTTGATATTAGATGATTGGGGTATTACCTGTGTTTGGTACAGAAGAGGCACTTGTGGATCCGATGCTGTTGGCTCTTGACACCACACTTCCTTTGCGAGCACTCTCGGCAAAGAAACCTAATGATATAGAAATTTATACAAGTGTAAATGTATACATTGGTGTTAATTTTTGGTTACTTCAGCATTTGACAGCACAAAGTAGTTTCAGTTTGTCAAGTCCAGCTTATTTGTTTATTATATTTTTATAACTGCATGTCTAACCTTCACCTTGGTATATAAGCTGGAGAAAAAAACACATCACTTGAGAGTGACAGTAATATTTTATAGCTCTGGTACTCACTGTGATCGAAGCCGTTGTCACTGAAGGCGCCGTCCGTCTGCTGGGACATGGTGAGATGGGTGATATAAAAAGACAAACAGAAGAACAGTCAAAGCCAGCCTGACTAAACATTCACATATGCAAACAAAGCCTGACCCGTCCTGTCTTACCTTTATCTAGGGCACCTCTAACTCCCCACTGTGATGTGTCTCAAATAACCCCTTTAAAGGGTGACATTTAATCTACATGCATAATGCGTCTCCAAACTCTCAGATTGAGCAATCTCTGTCATATTGTCAAGATGTCATTACAGTCGGTGCAATTGAGGGCATGTTTTATTATTTTATAAGTTGCATATGAATGCGGCAGGAAGTTACAATGCACTGGAACAGCAGCATACATATAGTGAAGGCACAGACAAAGAGAACGAGTGATCTTTTATTTGCTGTCTTGATAGTATTTCGGGACATCATCTGTCACGTGAATCGAATCCTGTTCTCTGGGGAGTCGATTCGTTCGTTCGAACGCGCCTTCGATGCACAAAAATTCTGTCTAGTGGCAATTTAAACACGTTTCGAAACACGTTCACCAGTTAGCTTAGCGGATTCAACTCTTACACATCTGTTATAGCTTCCATTCTTATATTTACAACATAAATAGACCGTTTAAGCTCAGACACGTTTTCGGACGCGTTTCTGTAGTAATTCGTTGTCTAAATCACAGCTAAATACGCTGCATTTTGAGACCACGATACTGTGGGAAGCATGGTAACGTAATTGTTCTTTTGACTTGCTGAACTTTACGATTAACGTTAGCCAGCTGAGCTAGAGAGTGAAACCAACCGCTGCAGACCTAACGATACACAGACAAACAGAAACACATTTCACGGGGGCGATTTGGGAGCATATGGTTGTTTTAAAATCAACGGACAGTCTTTATCTGAATATTTTTCCTTACTTTGAGCCAGGGATCCTCAGGTGACGCGCTGTTTTCCGTCATTTTGAAATAAACAATGACTGGATGTTACGAGCTGCGCCCTCTATTGGACATTATCTTGTCTGCGACTTAGAGACTCTGACTACTGACGGCTATGATTTCCGATGAACTGTAGTTCATTAATATATTGATCTATTCGTTCATCCATTTCGTTTTTTTATTTACTCATTGCAATTGCATTGACTGTGTATTATATTATATTTTATTGTAGCCTATAGCTACAAATATGCCTTACATTCAGGGGCGTAGCCATCTCTTCAGAAGTGAGGGGGACAGATTTACATTACAATATAACATTTATGTAATCTATATACCCTACCAGTCAAAAGTTTTTGAACAGTAAGATTTTTCATGTTTTTAAAGAAGTGTCTTCTGCTCACCAAGCCTGCATTTATTTGATCCAAAGTACAGCAAAATTAGTAATATTGTGAAATATTGTTACTATTTAAAATAACTGTTTTCTATTTGAATATTTTTTAAACTGTAATTTATTCTTGTGATCAAAGGTGAATTTTCAGCAGTCTTCAGTGTCACATTCTTCAGAAATCATTCTAATGTGCTGATTTGCTGATTATCAATATTTAAAACAGATGAGTACATTTTTTTCAGCATTCTTTGATGAATAGAAGGATCCAAAGATCAGCATTTATGTGAAATAAAACGCTTTTGCAACATTATACACTATATCATTCAAAAGCTTAGATTCAGTACAATTGTATTTTTTTTGGAAAATAAATTATAGAAATGAATACTTTTATTTAGCAAGGATGCTTTAAATTGATCAAAAGTGATTATAAAGACACAATTTTACTTAAGATTTCTATTTCAGATAAATGCTGTTCTTCTGAACTTTCTATTCATCAAAGAAACCTGAAAAATTCTACTCAGCTGTTTTCAAAATCATCATAATAAATGTTTTTTTGAGCAGCAAATCAGAATATCAGAATGATTTCTGAAGGATCCTGTGACTGGAGTAATGATGCTAAAAATTCAGCTTTGAAATCTCAGTAAATGACATTTTGAAATATATTCAAATAGAAAGCAGTTATTTAAAATAGGTTAGTAAAAATATTTGAAAATGTTACTGTTTTGCTGTAGTTTGGATCAAATAAATGCAGGCTTGGAGAACAGAAGAGACTTCTTTAAAAAACATTAACAAGCTTACTGTTCAAAAACTTTTGACTGGTAGTGGATACTACAGGCAACTTTTAATTTTCTCTAATTTCTAGCTTTTAATTGGCTTAGAAATCTATAACTGCTGGACAATAACCAATAATAATGATTTGTTTATATACTACAAACCCTTTTTTATCACATAATAAGGCTTCTATACTGTAATAAATGCTATGTCAGTTAGCACTCCATTGCTCATATACTTTATTTATCACCTGCTGGAGATGACTTGAAAAACACAAAGAAACCATATATTGTCGCAATCGTATGTTTAATGTCCCTCGCATAATCTACGCCCCTGCTTACATTGATCAAATATAAACGTCAGTGTGTGGTCATTTATTCCACATGGTGGTGCTCTAAGAGTTTATTTTACATCAAACTGAGCGTTAAAGCTCATATCACATAGTAATGGGAGTATCTATCTATCTATCTATCTATCTATCTATCTATCTATCTATCTATCTATCTATCTATCTATCTATCTATCTATCTATCTATCTATCTATCTATCTATCTGTATGTATGTCTGTCTGTCTGTCTGTCTGTCTGTCTGTGTCTCTGTCTGTCTGTTTTTGCATGTAATTTCTGTATAAAACTTAAGTCTTGGATTTGAAAAAGCTATAGAACATTTATGCTGTTATTGCCGGAGGAGAAAAAAAATAATTATGTTAATTAAATAGTGTATTTTCGGATTTGTTTAGTAAAATTTAAACAGTAATATATTTATGACCAGCAGAACACAACAATAAATAATAAATTAAACCAATGATACATTTTTAATACATTAAAATACAACAAATAAAAAAATCAATATTAATATACAATATTAAACAAATGTGATAGTCTGTAAAAAAAAACAAAAAAAAAAAAACAAAGTCAAATAAAAATGCCAGTGTGGTTTTATTGTGTTCAGTTGTTTACCCAACAGCTATTACAAAGATAACACTTTACAGTAATGTCCCATAACGGTAGTTAATGCATTAACTGACATTAACTATCAATCTGCAATGTGTTTGTTACAGTATTTATCAATAAATCTATTGGTTAATGAAAACACAACTGTTTTTGTTAGCTCAGGTCCATTAAATAATATGAAGAGAGTCACTTTTTGATTTTATTTATGTATTCATAAATGTTAAAATTAACTGAGACTTATAAATACTTTAGGCCAACAAAAAAATGATGATATTAGGACAGAATGAGAAAACAAGTGGCCTTGTGACCACAAGCCCTGATCAACAGCATCAGTGTCGTAACATACATACAGTACATAATATGCACATGAGTGGTGTGTTTTAGATCATCATATTTTTTAAATACAAACAGAACTTAAACTGACACACCCAGCGTGCTCTCTCTCTCTAGTGCGAGGTATACAGGAAGTGTGGATGCTTCTGCTTTTTCTGTGGTTTCCTTCTGCTGTCACAACTGCTTCTCTCTCATTTCTGTAACACACCCCAGTGTGCTCGGACAGGTGCCTTCATGTAAATTTGCCAACATCTGTATAATCTTCTGGAAGAAACTTTATAGGCTTGATCAGAGGGGGTGGACATAAAGGAAGATGCTCCAACATCTGAAGCACTCACATGTGAGGCAGACAACTGGAGAAAAGGCCTGTTACGCTGGTGATCAACACACTCAGCCGCACTGAGAGGCTGAAGAGCTGAACTTTTTTAAAGGACCTCTATTGTCTTTATTGTGAAAGTATTAACAGAGGCTTTTCTTCTTCCTTTTTTTGACTAAGCAAAGGTGAAAGTTCTTTTTACCCTCCATTTTGAAATCGGAGGAGTTTTCCGATTGTGAATTTGATTTTAAGTACTCATCCTCCTTGAGAGCTTCTTCACAATCACTTGCACCGTCCTGCACACCGTTTTCGGTTTGAAAGGTATTTTTCTGACAGCATGTCCTAAAAGACTCCATGTGCTTCCACCTACACTGGATCTGAGTGACTACAAAACTTCAAAAGGTGGATTTTTACCTGTGGATTGCAGAGAGGTTTGTCTGGGTTTCTCCAGAGTTTGGCCTTTTGGAATTGCCAGTTGTTGATCCAGAAAGAGTTCAGTATCCTGGAATTCCTAAGGAAAGTTGTGATGGGTAACGCAGTCGGCGGGTTGGAGCAGGTGGAGGGGCAGGAGACCAGAGGTTCAACAGGAGGGTCAAACGCTGCTCCCTCCACAACCAAAAAGAAATGTGCCCCTGCTAAACTACCCATGCCTCCCGAGGAAGAGCTCGAAGAACGCTTCAGTGTGGTTTTGGTGAGTTCTTTATAAACATTATATATCAACACAGCAAAAGCGGCTAAATCTTGATACTTCCTGTTCTGATAAAAACAGCAGCCGTGTTAGGAACTACAACAGTATTAGATTCTCTGTCTTTGCATTTTGGAAGCATAAATACTAGCTGTAGAAAAGAAGAAAAAAAAAAAACCCACATGAACTTCTTGTATTTTTGACACATAGACAGTGATCATCTAAAAAGAAAATCAAATACAATATGAACATTTCAAAGCAAATGCAGTCTTCCACCTGAAATGCAAAATGAAGTAACATTTGGAAAAACACGTCTGACATAATGCAATCTGATTAATGTCACTTTAGTTCCACATGGGCTTTTTGGTAGGTAGGAAATGGCAGGATGACAAATTAGGCAACTTAAGAGACTTCTTAAGAGAAGTCATAAGATAAAAAGAGGTCCTGTATTCTCGATGACGACTGACCTTTGTTCCGTCTTTCGTTTCACTGCAAGACAACACTTTCAGTTGGTTATATGCAATCCCTTTTGTTAAGCAATGTGTTGAATCATCCTAAAGGAAGCTCAGTTATCCTCCATTTGGTTCCACTTCAGCAACACATTATAAGTCTGTATCCATCTCAGAATAAATATTGTGACTTAGATCTCACAGTATGATTTTGTTTCTTGTTTTTAACTTCTCAAAATAACATTATAATTTTACCAAAGCACTTCCATATAACAAATGGCCGTTTGAAGTTTCTGAGCGTACTTTTATTGGTCTATGCACAGGGGGGCACAACCAGAATGTCCCAGGCCCTGTGATGAATTGGACCCACTAAACTCATCTTTACAATGCCGTAAAGTACTGTATGAAGAAGTTTGGGACAATTCCTACAATTTTGTCCTTCACCCCATAAATTCAAGTAACTACTACCCTGATTAGATCACTATTGTGTTCTAATGGATATATATGCATTACATAGTCACACTTCAGAGTGATGTCCCCATTACAGGCTACTGCCATAAGCCCTGAACTGTGCTTTATATATTATATGAACTTAATCTAGTCTTAACTTTATTCACTCTCTTGCACCAGTAGACCACAGTTAGTCCCCCACCCCTCCCCACCCACCCCGCTCTCTCTGTTCCTCCAGTAACCACTCAATGTGTTTCTAAACGTGCTTTCGCTCTTTATGCACACAACCTTAAAAAAATAACCATGCTCAGAGCGGAAACGTCTTAGTGCTTTAAGAGGAAACACCCAAGATCACAGCGTTTCTACACTAAACTTTACACCGTTTTTTTACACACCACACCCTCTTAATTTTATTGAAAGGTGCAATTCCAGATCTAGTGTGAAAGTACAAAACATAAAGCTTATAATGATGAATTGTTATGTGTTTAAGTGCACGACATGTAGCAACTTTGCCCTGTTTTCAGGAAGTCAAATTGTGTCAGACTGATGACTGACACAGCATATGATCTTAAGAAGATAAACTTAAGGGAAAAATAATATGTACATAATATAATAATTTACTCAAAAATGATAATTGTACCATCATTTACTCACCCTCATTTCATACCAAACCTGTATGACTTCTGTGAAACAACAGTGGACCCCATAGACTTTTATTAATCAAATGTCCACAAAAGTCATGCAGGTTTAAAATGAAATGAAGCGAAATAGTCACCTAAATAGTGACAGGATTTTAATTTTTGCCAGAACTATGCCATTAACCCTTTAACTGTCACCCTCATATTTGAACATATGATAAAATGTCTATTTAGAAGTATTAGAGTTTTCCAACGATATACAGTTTGTCATGATTAGATTAGGATATAATTGTAATATAGTGAAGTAAACTGAAGGGGACGGGTGACAGTTAAGAGGTTAACAATCTGAAGTAAGCTAAAGAAGGAACAATAATTGCATCATAACACATTTTGTAATGCAGACATTTCCTTCTCTATGTCTGTTCCACCAGCGTCTTTCATCAGATATAAATGGTGATTATCAATATTACAAATTCATTATGTGAATGGCAAATCTGATGTTATTTGAAACTGAGGAGAGACTGCAGTATACACACGTTAATGCCCATCTCTTTCATAAACCGTACTCAGACTTTCCCATGACATCAACATCACAAACCAACACTGACAAACTTCTCTTCTTTTTCTTAAACAGTTTAAGCCTGGTTCTGAGTTACATTTTTGATATCCAGTATTACAGATGTAATCCTTCTATTGAAACCCAGCACTTTGTGATGGATATGCATTGTGCACATCAACCAATAAGAATAGCAATGTGTTTATTAACATTGATACTTGCAGTAATTTGAATCCATGAGTCTGCTAGCATGTTTGTATAGTTCTGATCTCCAGGTTACTGTGATGAACCTCTAATTTCTCTTCTCAGAGCTCCATGAATCTGCCTCCCGACAAGATGAAGCTTCTGAGTCAGTATGACAATGAGAAGAAATGGGAGCTGGTCTGCGATCAGGTGAGTCGATCATCTTCAACATTATGTGTTTTAAATAATGGCAGCGAAGTAGAACTGAGAGCATCTTGATCGCTTCTCCCGCTTACTTCTCATTTAGAGAGTGAGACATTACTCATATTGAAATACGTCATGAATTAGTCATATTGAAATGCATAAGGCATTGCATTTTTGAGCAGTTTTCTCTATGTATTTCCATAATACTTCATGTCTGCAGTGTAGGTGTGACCTTTGAGAGGAAGTTATCTGGTAGACTATAGACTACATTTAGACACACCAGAAGCATAAAAGAGATCTTTACACTGTGACACAAATACAAAAACCAAACTTATACAAGTTCTATGAGGACTGTAACCAGGGCTCAAGCAACTGTAACCAATTTATATAAGAGCCTGATAGATTAAAAGTAAAAACAGCATTTAATTCAACACTCCATTCATACATATATCAGGAGGAAATGTTAAAGTTTTACAAATGTCTATAGGTGTTGATTAAAAAATGCTTCAAATTGAATGATCTGACCTGTTTTTCGTGTGCTATGTTGTGACAATATAATTAAAATACAGGTTGGGGCATTTGTTGTGATCAGGAAAAAAACAACAGTGGTAGACTCTTTATGTAAATGGTGTTAATTTTAAGTAGGCTTACAAAGTTTTGCCAAGGAGGTGTATTCTTAAGTTCAGATATATTTTTGTTGGACCGTTTAATAACCGTAAAAAATAATGATGCAAGTGTGTGGTTAAAAGAGATGATGTAAAGGCTGATAGCGATCAGACATCACAACAGGAGAGGAAAATAAGAGCAGCGGTATGAGGTCAGACTCTTAAGGTGGTGAAACTGTCTACGCACTTCCTGTGGTAATATTTGTGTCTCCATGACAACTGTGGGATGCAAGTTTCGTAGCAATGCATGCAGAAAGCACAGGTTGTTATAGCAACGAATGCACACAACTAAAATGTATTTCTTATGGGCATCATGTAGGCTATATACCACCTTCAGGGGAAATATCTATTAATATGACCGAAGTAAAATCATTAAGTATATGAGATGGATGTACAGTACAATTTAAAAGTTTAGGGTCAGTAAGATGTTTTATTTATTTAGTAAGAAATTAATGCTTTTATGTGACAAAGATGCATTAAATTGTTTAAAAGTGGCAGTACCATAAAAAAATATACAAAAAAAAAAAAAAACACACATACAAACAAATGATATAGATATATATATATATATTGGTTTCCGCAAAAATATTAACTGTTTCACAATTGCTAATAAAAAAAATGTTTCTTGAGCATCAAATCAGTACGTATATAGATATATATATATATATTGGTTTCATCAAAAAAATAAAATGTCAAACAATTAATAAAAAAAAAATTTTTCAAGAACAAAAAAACAACAAAAATAAAATTAATTCTTAAGGAACAATGTGACACATTGAAGCTTGGAGTAATGATGCTGAAAAATTCACAGAAATAAATTCCATTCTAAAATGCGTTCAAATAAAATTGAACTTTTATGTTAAATTGTAATCATATTTCACAATATAACTGTTTTTACTGTATTTTAATCAAAGCAATTATGGGCATAAGAGACTTCTTTTAAAAACATTAAAAAGTCTTACCAACCCCAAACATTGGTATTATGGTATTATTCAAACTTTATTTTATTCTATTCCATCAAAAAGCATTTAAATATCTTAAATATCACAGCTGGAAAGCAGTCCATTTATTGTTTCTCTTTCTCTTGATGTCTGTTAGGAGCGATTTCAGGTGAAAAACCCTCCCTCGGCTTACCTGACTAAAATTAGGAGCTTCTACCAGGACCAGGGTGGAGTGGCACGCAGGGTCAGTACCATCACTCTCTTTCTGTTCTTTCTTTCCCACACTCTCATTTCTCTTTTACCCCTATCAGTGGTGATACCCACCTGCCCAAAAAGCCCAAATGAAAACTCAGTTTAGAGTTTCGATGAGAAGTGAATGATTGTCTCTATGATTCCTTCTCCACAGTTCAAGAAACGTGTGCAGGAGTCAACTCAAGTCCTGAGAGAGCTGGAGATCTCGCTGAGAACCAATCACATTGGGTTAGCGGCAGCTTTATTTTCTTGTGCCGTGCAAAGATAGACTACACTGCTGCTCCTGAATAAACCTGGAAATTTATTTTGCACCTGAATAATGGAAAACCTTCGTAGATGCATATTCCTTTTGTACTCTATAGGTGGGCTCAGGAGTTTCTGAACGAGGAAAACCAAGGCTTGGATGTCCTGGTGGACTACTTGTCATATGCTCAAAGTGATGCGCCGTATGTTTATTCTGTCATTTCTGTCTAAGATTTCCCATTTAAAGTAAATCCTACAGTAGATTTGGACAAGAAGTAACTACAATTCACTAGCCATATTAAAAATAAAGGTTCAAAAAGAGTTTTTTTTTTTTTTTTTTTTTTTTGCAGTAATGCCATAGAAGGGCAGTTTTTGGTTCCCTAAAGAACCTTTCAGTGAACAGCTCTTAAAAGAACCATTGCACTCTTAAAATTAATGGTTCCATTAAGATTCTTTAACATTTATAGAACCTTTCCATTACACAAAAGGTTTTTTATAGTGTATAAAGGTTCTTTAGATTATCACAGTGTTCTTTATTCTAAGGAAAAAATGGTTCTTTTAAGAACTGCTGACTGAAGGGTTTTTAGGGGAACCCAAAATGCTGCTTCTGTGCCATTGCATTGAAAAGCCCCTTTTGCAGCATTTTTGTAAGAATGTAATGTGAAGGAGATTTAAAAAAATCCAAAGAACCCTTTGTAGAATGGAAAGGTCCCACTGATTTTAAAGGTTCTTCATGGAACTATAGCTGCTTGGAAAGAAAGTTTATTTTTAAGCGTGGCTAAAAATGAACTCAGATTCTGTGCTGACACGTTTCTCAGGTTTGAAGTGGAATCTGTGGAAAACGGCGGATCTGTATCAGACAACAGGAGGTTGTCAGAGAGATCGGTGGAGGATCTAGCCAAAAATGTTAACCATTCTTCCACACACGGCGTGGGCAGAGCGGCACGTGCATTAACTGTCCGGTGAGTCATCACTACAGCACACCCCAAAATACAGGGATCGCTGCTCAGGACTAGAATGAAGATAGTGCACTTATTCTCTTTAAGATAAGTGTACTCAGATACTTCATATTCAGTGCTCATCTTTTGTTTATTCCCTGCCTTTTCACATTAGAATAAGTAACTTGACCCATAGCAGAAAAACTATGCGAAACGCCCGATTGGCCACCCAAAGAGATGACGTTCACCTCTGCATTATGTGTCTGCGTGCTATCATGAATTATCAGGTATGTTGGCATGAGGAACACATACAAACACTACCCAAATGTCATTTTAGGAGAACTTTGTGACTCACCATTTTTTTGTTTTATTTTTAACAGTCTGGGTTCAATTTAGTCATGACTCACCCCAGATGTGTCAATGAAATTACACTCAGCCTCAACAACAAAAACCCCAGGTGAGTGTTTTTTTGTGGGGTGTAGGGGTTGTGTGTTTGTTGTGTGAGTTTGTAATACATTTAAATACACCGTCCACAGGACTAAGGCTCTTGTGCTGGAGCTGTTGGCTGCAGTGTGTCTGGTTAGAGGAGGACATGACATCATCATCTCGGCCTTTGACAACTTTAAAGAAGTAAGATGACCGTCCTTCTACACATATAGATACACATTTTTTAATCAAATGGGATGTCCTCATAAAATGGTTTATTCAGGTTTTGCAGATGGTCAAGATCCATTTTCTTCTGCCCAAATGTATTCTCTAAAAACTTTCAAAAAGACAGCATTTTGTTTGAAAAAATATGAATCTTTTGTAATATTATAAAACGTATTTACTGAGACATTTAATCAATTTAAAGCATCCTTCCCGAAAGAAAAAAAAAGAATGGTAGTTAATGTGATATAAATATCTCAAATTACGCCAGCAATACTATACAAATACCTTTCAGACATAGTAAAAGTCTAGACATTTTATAGCATAGAATAGCTCAGCACTTACTTCTAAATTTGGCCCATCTATTCACAGGCGAGTGGAGAGAAGAACCGCTTTGAGAAGCTAATGGAGTACTTCATGTATGACGACAGCAATATAGACTTCATGGTGAGCTTTGATGTGAATCACATCTATTGTCAGTTATAAGTAACATGACTGTCTCTTGCTTTTTTCTTTTTTTGTTTTATGAATGCTTTTAAATCTTCTTCTTCACAGGTGGCTTGCATGCAGTTCATAAACATTGTGGTCCACTCAGTGGAGAACATGAACTTCCGTGTGCACCTTCAGTATGAGTTCACCCAGCTGGGTCTCGACCAGTACTTAGAGGTAAGACTAATGTACAGAACAGATAAATACTTTATAAAAGCATAACGTGCATCTTACACATAATTAACACAGGACTGGATCCTAGATTTGAGATGCTTTATATGCAGTGTGTATTCATCAAGTTGTGCATTATCCTTGTAATGTAACACACAACTGTTTGTGTCCACAGTCCTTAAAGGAGATGGAAAGTGAGAAGTTGCAAGTACAGATCCAGGCGTACTTGGATAATGTGTTTGATGTTGGAGCTCTGTTGGAGGATGCAGAAAATAAAGGGGAAATAATGGAGCATTTAACAGAATTGCAGGAGACCAATGCACAGGTTAACTATACTCTATGGACACAATACAATTTGCACATAATCATCTACTGCATAGTGCACATGCCTCATGTTGCAGGTGGACTGTTCTGTTCCTCATAGGTGTGTGTCTATTCTTGTGTTGTAGCTGAATGCCAGATTGCAGGAATATGAGAATGGAGCACTGGAAAAAATGGCAGAACTAGAGCAACAACTAATGCAGGCCACTAAAGAGTCAGCACTGCTTAAGGTACCACACTGCATTTTCCTTTCTTTGCATACTATCTATACTATATACTAGTAGTTGTTAAAATTACATTTACATTTAGTCATTTAGCAGACATTTTTATCCAAAGTGACTTGCAAATATGGACAATAGAAGCAATCTAAACTTACAAAAGAGCAATGATATGTAAGTGCTGTGACAAGTCTCAGTTAGTCTAATGCAGTACATGTAGCACAGACAAAACAACAGAAAAAGAATAGAGAACGCTAGTGTTAGAGGGTAATTTTTTTAATTAAAAGAAAACAAGTTAGAATAGAAACAGAATAGAGAGTGCAAATGTTATAGGGTCAAGTTTTTTTTTTTTTTTTATAAATAATAAGAAAATGAGCACATGTATCATAGTAGTTTTTTTTTTCTCGCTTATATATTATGCCAAATGCAGTACATACATTCTTAGAATAATAACAAGAATATGAAAATTGGGAATAAGTCATTGTCTCAAACCTTTGCATGTGTGTGTAACAGGAGAGTCTGCGAGAGTCCTGTACCCAAGTAAGCACTTTGCAGCAGCGAGAACGAGAACGAGAGATTCAGAGAGAGAGAGAACGAGAGCAGGAGCGTCTGTCACAGCCCTCACAGGTAGATAGAGAAAGAAACAGAAAAGCGAGTGAAAAGGAGTCCATTCTGGAGGAGAAGCTAAAGGAACTTGAGGAGAAAGGCTTAGTCCGACTGGAGCGCACAGCCTCTGGAAGCTTGGACATCGAAGTGATTCCAGTCACCATAGAGAAAATTGTCACACAAACAGGTAGGAGCACTTCTGCAAACATTCTTCTTCTGATTAGCATCTAAAATTAAAGCGGTCATGACCTGCATTTTTTTAATTATTATTTTTTTACTGTTCTCTGAGGTCCACTTATAATGTTTTCAAGATTTTTGCATCAAGAAAGCATCATAATTTAGAAGTAATAAGCTATTTTCTGTCACGTTTTTAACCCCCCCCCCCCCCCTTCATTAGAACACTCTTGAGTAGACGTGGCAGATTGTAGACTCAGAAGTAAATCACTGCTGTGATTGGCTAACAGTTGTGTATGTTTGACAGCCTACATCCTTCACAGAGGGACACTGCAGTGATTTAGGTTAAAAATGCATAAATATCAAATATCAAATGATCTGTAATAACAGATAAAGCAGAAGTGACAACTAATAAAAATTACTCACACTTGTGTGCTGCGACATCAGATTCAATATATTCAGAGTAGCATCCACTTTTAGTTTCAATCTTTCTGAAAATCCTGAGTCGAATTGTGCCTTGTTTGTAAAAGAATCCATAGTCAAATGAAGCAAACAAAGGACCAAGTTCTGGTCTAGCACTTCAATAAAAAAAATTTCATCAAATAAAGTTTAGCGTTTGGTTTCTGTGTATACCTGTGTCTGCCTCTTTCGTTATTTAGGCAGCGATGTAGAAGCAGGTGTTGATCAACTTCTGCGGAGGCCTTGTTTAGCCACACTATTACGTCATAAAGTGGCACATTCCACAAGCTGTCATTTTGGCAAACTGGCTTCAATTAAAGCTGTTGTTAGACTAACAAGAAAGTTTTGAAACGCACAGGATGTTTTTATAATACATTGACCTTTATCAAAAGATCAAGGGAATTTTTATTTCTCAGTTCATGACCCCTTTAATGCTTCTAGTGAATTCAAAATGATTACCTTTAGCTGGCTACACTGATATTATGATAATGTCTGTTTAATGTTCACAGTGACTGTGTCAGATCCAGCTTCTCAAGCGCCGTCCCCTCCAGCCGCAGCACCGCCTCCACCTCCACCTCCTCCTCCTCCTCCTGGAGCTGCAGCGCCCCCTCCACCTCCTCCACCACCTCCTCCTCCTGGAAGTGCAGGTATTCCACCTCCCCCTCCTCCTCCTCCTCCTCCTGGTGGAGGTCCTCCACCACCCCCGCCCCCACCTGGCTGTGGACCACCACCCCCTCCAGGAGCTCCTCCTGCCCCTGGGGCTGAAACAGGTGAAAGGACAACTAAATAAATTAAAGAAATACTTATACAGACATGCAACCTAAGCAGAGTGACTGTATCTTCCATCGTTTCACACAGGACCAAAGGAACGTAAACCAGTTCAACCAAAGTTTAGGATGCCTCTGTTGAACTGGCAGGCCTTGAAGCCCAATCAAGTGACGGGAACGGTGTTTAGCGAGCTGAATGATGAGCAACTGTTAGGGGTAACAGCAAAAAAAATCCTTAAAATGCACCCAAAATGAACCTGTATGACTTCTGGAGGACACAAAATAAAATATTTCGAAGAATGTATATAATGAAAGCCAGTGAGGTACAAAATTACTTAAACATTTTTTCAAAAATATTTTAATTTGTGTTTCACAGAAGAAAGAATGTCATACAGGTTTGGTATAAAGAGGATGAGTAAATGAATTTACATTTTTGGGTGAACTATCCCTTTAAATACTTGATTAATTGGTCAGTTAATCAGTCAGTTCATCTATTACACTCTCTCTGTCTCAGGAGCTGAATATGGATGGATTTGCAGAGGTGTTTAGAACCAAGGCTCAAGGTCCTCCAGCAGATCTGTCTAAGCTCAAGGTTAAGGTGGCTGAGAAGGCACCTAGTAAGGTGTCCCTGCTGGAGGCAAACAAAGCCAAAAACCTTGCTATCACCCTCCGCAAGGGAGGCATGAGCCCCAACGACATCTGCACAGCCATTGAGAGGTATGTTTCAACAACAGCAAACTGCACCAAAAAATAAAAAAGCTTTAAACCAAATTGAACCAGCATGGGAACTCTCTTCTCTCAGATATGATCAGCAGTCTCTGAGTCTGGACTTTCTGGAGCTTCTGGAACGTTTTATCCCATCGGAGTATGAGATGAAGCTACTGCAGAACTACGAGAAGGAAGGGCGGCCACTAGAGGACCTGAGTGAGGAGGACCGATTCATAAGCCGCTTTGGTAAAATCCCACGCCTTGCTCAGCGGATCAACACCCTCACTTTCATGGGCAACTTCCCAGAGAGCATGAAACGTCTGCAGCCGGTCAGTTCACATCACTCTTTGGCTGTTGTACCTGGTATAATTCATATGTTTGATTCAAAAGTCATCACCCCCCCCAATCTCTTTCTTTAGCAAATAGATGCGATCATTGCAGCTTCCGTGTCCCTCAAGTCTTCATCAAAGCTGAAGAAGATGTTAGAGGTGAGTAGACCTCATTTGTGCTTAGAGGTATGAATGGTGTGCTCCTTCAGTGCAGCTCACTTATCAGTCTCCTGCTTCAGATCATCTTGGCTTTTGGGAACTACATGAACAGCTGTAAAAGAGGAGCAGCGTATGGGTTCCGTCTGCAGAGCCTTGACCTGGTGAGTGAGTTTGTACATTGTAACTTTAAGACTCATGTTTTTGTTATGTATGGATTGTAAATAACAGCAGGAAGTTACAGACCCAGGTGTGTTTTGGAAAGCTCTGTTTGTATCATTTATGAGAGACCTCTGATGTAGAGGCCTTTGATGCAGAAACAAAGAGGATAATGGAGTCTGAAGAAAATAGGGATTGAAACTTTGCATGTGAATGAAAACTTTCCTATAAATTTTCTGCTGAAATTTCCTATATATATATATATTTTTTTACCTTTACCTTTGTTTTCCAGGTTTTTCAAAGGTTTCAGATTACCCCACTCCATTTTTAATTCATGTGTTTTTTGACAAACTCAAAAACATGATTAACATGAAAAAAAAGCTATAAATACACTCATATTTTTTATCATATATATATATATATCATATATATATATATATATATATATATATATATATATATATATATATATGGTGTTAATGAAGTATACTATTATGATTTTTATTTATATTGTCTGTAAAAAAAAAATTAATTTTTATTTCAGTTTTTTGCTTTACTTATGTTAGTACATCAAGCTAAACTAAATGAAAATGCAAAATTTAAAATGTAAAAAAATTGCTGTTATAAAGTGTTCGTATATTATTATATTTTATTTTAGTTTACATTTATTTTATTTCAAGAAATGAAAGGTTTAAACTATAATCCTCATTAAAATTCATTAAAATATTTATCAACAATGACAATTTGCAGGTTATTTGTAATTTTAAAATGAAATAGGTCTCAAATCTTGAAAAAAAAAATTGTCTCATATTTTTGTTTATTAATTACAAAGACTGATAAGAAACTAGTCATCTCTTAAATGTTATATTATACATTTTTATGCAGTTCCCATAGATGAATACATTCACATTATAATTGCTGTATAAATATATTGATCTGATTCATTTCTTCATGAGGATATTTACCCAAAATAAAAACAACTTCTGCATCTACCTTACCTCTACCTTTGCAATAACTTCATCTCCTCTCTGCATCTGTCCTTGGTGGCCTCAGTAAAATCTCCCAGTGTCCTCACTCAGTCTCTCTCTCTTGTGTCTTTCAGCTGTTGGACACTAAGTCCACAGACCGCACACAGACTTTGATGCACTTCATTGCGAATATGGTGCAGGAGAAATACCCTGAGCTTGCCTCATTCCACACTGAACTCCGCTTTGTAGACAAGGCTGCTCTGGGTAAGACATACCATAGTTACTGTGCATACAACAAACATGGGGATACATAGTCTTTTCTCTTTCTCACGCCTTTGCTCTCTCAGTGTCTCTGGACAGTGTGCTCCAGGATGTGAGATCTCTGGAGAGAGGGATGGAAGGGACCAAGAAGGAGTTCCTGGTGCAGGACGACATCCCGGCACTGAAAGAGTTTGTTAAGGCCAACAGTGATGCATTAGACTCGCTTGTTAAAGATGGCAAGACAGCACAGGTGAGAGCACGGTGTATGCTCAATGCACACAAACTATTAGACAATGCTTAATTAGTCTTGCTGACTTTTTCTCTTTTGCCATCAGAGGCATACACGTCTGTAGTGGAGTACTACGGAGAGAATCCGAAGACGACACAGCCTTCCATGTTCTTCCCACTCTTCGTCAGGTTTATCAAAGCTTATAAGGTGAGAGATACAACAACATTTACCACACACACTTAATAACAGAGCTGTGCTCTCTACAATGAGCAAAGATACCGCAAGCGTTTCACCAACTGATTATTAATTACTGTGGTGTATTATTGTGTCACACAACAGCAAGCTGAACAAGACAATGAACAGAAGAAGAAACAACAGATTGCAGCGGAAGAACAGGCAACCCCTTCCCCAAAGAAGAAAGAGAGCACTCCTCAAAAGGTTAGAAAAGTGTAATTCTAAAAAGTGTTTGTTTTATATTAATATATCAACTTTCTTGTTATTTTATTTAAATAAAGCATTGACTGGAACTGCACACCTGAAGTTATTCCCCTGAAAACTTTTTCCTACTATGATCAGGGTCCCATGATGCCCAAAATGCCTCAGATGGACCTGATTGCAGAGCTGAAGAAAAGACAGGTGAAGCCACAAGTCACAGACGGGGCCATCGAGGGGATTATAACAGGTAAAAACGTGCCAAAGTAGTCATAATGTCAAAATATACTTAAACTGGTGTAAACTGGCAAGAGCAATTTGCCTACTACTATTCTATAATCTATATATTTTTTTAAGAATTTGAATTTTATTTTTCATTTGTCTGCGTCAGATTTGAGAAATTCACCCTACAGAAGAGGTGATGGTCGGAGAGCAAATCCACGACAAGACAACTGAGGGTTACCTACAGAGCCTTCTCTCCTTCCCACCGGACACTTAACACCTGGTCTTGTTCTTTATATAATAAAACATTTTCAATCTGTACAGCGATACAGAAAATGACTGCCAACCATACACAACAACAGATACTGCACACAAACAAAGAGTCACACTAACAGACACCCATCATCACACACGCTTGCATATATGCTCAGATACACATAACCTTCTGAGAATGTTTAAAATAATTGTACATAAGGCACAAAAAGGATTCCTTGAGCTTCAATTTTCATGATTTGCTGTGTTTATATTGCTAAAGAAATTGTAAAAAGTGCTCATAGATGAAGGCACTTTTTATACAGCCTGATGATAAGAATTCTTAGATATTTGAATAAAACAGTGAAAACATTGTACAGTAAGACACATTTCATTTATTATGAGAAACCAAAAAAAGACTCGGTAGAAATATTGTCATAGAAGAGAGCTGTACTTTATTAGACACACAACCACAGCAAGTATGTACAAAAGGTCTCAGCTCTCATTTCTCACAGGAAAAAATAAATAAATAAAGTCACATTTCTCACAAAGTTATCATGGCATCCACACTGACAAATTAATTTCTTTTTCTTCTGTATCTATAGGTGTTTATATATCTTATTTGTATATAGAGTGATTCTCTGTCTACTCTAGAGATAGGAGGGTCACAGCGTGGGCTAAGGGCTCGCACCATTACTAGAGCGGAGTTTAATCTGCTCAGTAAAACACACTCAGAGCTTGCCACTCAAGTCTGGTTTCCACATCACCACAGGTTACAGTAAGACTGGATATGCCTGAGCCACAAAGAAATCAGACATAGAAAAAGTCATTTTTTCCTACTTCGACTCTACAGCTGTGAACCTCAAATCAGTGCACTTGACCTCACTATTCTCTCCCTTGATTTTTTTTTAGAAAAACATGTAGATAACTTTGTTTTGTTTTTTTAAATCATCGGCACCGTGCGATTGCTTTTAGAATGTACATGCATTGCTGTAATTATTGTTTTTAATATTTTTTTTTTAACTTTTATTATATACCTTATAACTCCATCTTTTAAATAAAACTTTTTTTTTTCTGGACATAATTTTGTAGGACTCTAATGATTACGGTTTTATTTACACGCTATAGTCTTTTCATACTTTTTTCCTTTTACTCTTTTCTAGTAGTTTATTATTATCAGTTTAATGTCAGAATTTTGTAACATCCACACAACCATGTAGAAAAAAATCTCACTTAAGGGACTAAAGAGCTCTGGTAAAATATTCTACATCAAGACGTTCCATCATAGAATGTGCTTTCTCTAAATTAATCTGTGTTATTTTTGGCCTGGTAAACCAGACATAACTAGCAGAAGCATCCAGCTCCTCCTATTTCCTGCAGTCTTTCCGGGGGAAATTCTAACCTGCAACTCAAAAGTAGCATAATGTGGCAGAAACACTTGTGCAACTGTTTCCTTGACCAAGGCATTTGTACATTGACAGTTTAAACAGCTGTTATTCAATAAAAGTGCTTACTCCCTACTGCTAGAGGGCAGAAGAGGGCTGCAATAGTTCATTTACATTTTCCATTAGATCCACATTGTTAATTTCACTCAAAGCAAACAAATTAAGAGTTAGCAAATGACATTCTCAGGTCACAATACAGATTAGAGCTTCATAAGTATCAGCAATGAACCCGATTTCACTCGTATCACATTAATTAAATTCTTTTGAATGGCTGGCTGGCTGGATAAAGGCTTTTTCAGATTCACCCAACACTTAAAACAACTCAGAAAATTAACAAAATATCAACCTGTGGTTAGATGCAGCTATACTTTATACATGAACTGGGCTGTACAGAGTAATATTTTCAACTCAATATACAAAACACTTCTCTTATGAATAGATCATTTTCCAGTGTGCTATATATTTCCTCAGGATTACAAAAACAAAAATATGTACAAATAAATCTCAGTTAATATAAAATCAACAAAGAAAAAATATACAAACGCAAATCTCGCATCATACTTTTTTTTTCTTTTTTTTTTTACCAACCATGTTGAGAGAAAAATAAATGACTAACTTTAAAGATGTATTTAAATATCATGTCTGAGCTGTTATCTTGCCATGTTTTGAGAGAGAAAGATTCTACTTCAAAAAGGGAGATTTCACCACCTTCCTACATTTATCCATCGCGGTCTCTGTTGGGGTCAAGAAAGTCTTTTCTTAGCTCACAAATTTCTACCCATGGCTTAGCTAAGAGGATGAAGTGTACTTCCTGACAGGAAGTGCTGTAGATTCTTACCATCTCCATTCAAGCACGAAACCCGCTTCTCGTTTCTGTGAAACTGTAGCTGCAAGGGTAACGTTTTGAATGTTTGAGTGTGCCCCTGCAGCACCAATTGCTAAATTTGTCTCATTTGCTAGTTTGTAATAATAGTTCGGTCTGGGTCCTAAAATAGACCGAGCTGTGAATTTGACGCTTGCTGTGAACTTTCCAGACAAATCTAGAGTGTAAAGAATCTGGAGTATGAATCAAGTTTTAATTATTTTAACAAAAGTAATATTAAGGAATTTGCAAGCCACTGCTCAACTTTTTGTGTAACTAGCTGATCCAGGCATGAATTACGAATAAAGCTTTGTTCTTTCTTTTATTCACAGATGTTAAATTCAAACAACATGACTTTAAATTAAGGCATTTCCATGCATGTAACAGCCTAAGCTTGACCTTTTTGCCTCTTGCAGCACCTCCCACATGAATTATTATACATTTCGGACATGAATTACAGGCCGATTTGGCTGCGAGACACGGAGTAACACCACTAATCTCTCCTCTGGCCATTTACTCTCGACGTCGACCTAGTGCTTAAGCCATTATTTTAAACCCCGCACCACAAGCAATCAATTTCACACATTCGTTTCATCAGAAAGCTGGAAAAATCTCCCCTCTTGCTCTATTCATTTCATTCTGTTCCACTCTCACTCACCTTTACACATTTAAATTCTCTGGGCTCACGAGGAAACCTGTAGGTTTTGGCATTGACAAATTCACAACATATGAATACTCTGAGAAGAAAAAATAAATCTTTATCTGTAAGTGTGTGTGAGAATGTCATGAGGACTGGAATGAGAAAAGAAGATGGGTGGGCAGAACCAGAGCCTCAATAACCAAAAAAAGCATGCTCTTGCGTTTTAGTATTATGACTGTGGAGAGCAATGAAACCAAAGAATGGATGTGATATTCATATTTGTATCACCATTCTAGGTAATCATAAACTGGCATACATTACATTACCTTCTAAAAATGATAGTGAATCTAAGTGTCTGTGGTTTGATAGAAAAGTAAGCAGAGGGTTTGACTGGCTCGTTAGGAAAAAGGATGAGTTGGAATGCTCAGCCGCACAGATGTCTTCTACTCGATGGATCACGTCCACCGGCATACGTGCTGTGGAATTACGCTGAGTCTTCTTGCTTGTGCAACCCCTACATGGTGAACCTAACCATCTGTTTGTTCATTTTAAATTGGAATTTGGTTTCACAATCTGGGAGGCCCAAAGGTTAAGACAGCTTGTGCCGAATGTTTGATGATTGTCAGATCACTGTACTTTCTCTAGCTTCTTGTGCTTCTTTAATGACAAGAACAGGGGAGTATCCTATATCCTTATGTATGAAAACTGTGACTCTTAAGAACTTGAGAAAACAATAGCCTAACAACACCATCCCATAATAAGTGATTCAAAAAGCAGGCAGCCCTCCACTTTCCCACAGTTCCCCTGTTGCCATGACAACTTGTGCTAAGTTACAGCAAACATGTAAAATGGCTGTATGAAGACCTATTTGAGAGCAAATGAGAACAAAAATAGACTCTTAGGTAGTGTATGTGTATCAAAGGGAAAGTTCTTCTGAAAATTAAAATTCTGCATGAATTGCTTTCTTCTGTAGAACACAAAAGAAGACACTTGGAAGAATGTTTTTGTCCACACAATTAAAGTCAGTGGAGTCCGAAGCAATGTAAGAACCCAGTGACTTCCATTGTATAGACAATAAACCAAGACATTTGCAACAATACAAGAATGAGTTGATCATGACAGAACATTCATTTTTAGATGAACTATCCCTTTAAGGGAGTGTATAATCATTAAAATGTTAATCATAGCACCAATTTCAGTTATTTTCCTTTAGTAGTACGACTGATAGCCAAAATCTACATTAGAAGGAGCGATGCTGCCTTAACATTAAGGTTTTGCTGTTATTTTTTTACATTCCTTTCACTGATATAGATGTGAGCAATAAAACATCTCAACAAACACCGACTACTACAGTACTCACTTTCGATTATTGCAACTCTACTTGGTTTTACATAGTCTTACAGTCTTGATTTTACACTTGATGGACATCTACCGAACTCAGCTAGACCTCCAACATGTGAGATTTGGCAAATGAATGAGGGTTTGGGTAAAGAGTCCTTCCCCAGGCCTCCCGTGGGTGGTGTGATGCTGGCTCTGCAGTGGAGCTGGAAACAGGCTGGTGGTGAGTGTCCAAGCCCATCTGTTGGTTCTCTAGTTTGGGGAACTGGCAGAAACACAGAGTAGGTAGGGTTAACAGTTTGGATCTGTTCACAAACTGAAGAAAAGTGAACCTAGGATGCAAAGCGGTAAGTCATCCGCCTCCATGCCCTATGTCACTGTTCTCCGCAAGGCGTCTTGGTAGGGATAGTAAGGGAAACAAAACACTTTAGAAACCAGGCCTCCAAAAAATCCTTTCTTTTAGGTCAGTCACATTTCAATTCATCTACTTGCGCTGTCCACATCCTATATATGGATCATTTCCAGCCACATCCTCCTTAATCACTATCGCCTGGAGTTGTCTTGGGTTCAGTCTTGTTCCGCTCCAAGCTGCTGGTGGCGGAGGGTTTCAGGGCCAGCGAGGACAGACTCAGTGAGGTGAGAGCGGAGGGAGATGAGGGCGAGGAAGAGGAAGTAGGTGAAGTCGGAGAGGGAAGGGAGCGGCCGTTGGAGATGGGAAGAGGAAGGCTTGAGGAGTTGAAGGTCTGCTCTCTGTGAAACCGGTGGTGTCGTAAGGTGGATGACAGGAGGAGTGCCTCAGTCGAGAGGCTGGATGTGGAAAGGCTAGCCAGGAGCGCTTTGGCCTGGTTGGAGGAGGCCATCAAGGAGGACAGTGCCCCCTCCTGGGGGTACTTTCGCAATCTGGAGGGCAGGTGGCCAGAGAAGCTTGCGGCTCTGGTGCTTGCGAGGAGCGACTCAGTTGCTCTGGCTCTGCTGATGTTCAGACTCAGAGCCTGAGGGGGTGGGTGTTGAGGGAAAAAGTAGGGGGGATAAAGGACAGAAGAGTAGGTAGAGAAGAGCAGAGTAAAAACTAAGAACATTTTTGGAGGCTTTTACGGTTTGGTTGTGCTGCAATACATCATTATTCTCTCTCACAAGACACTTTCCCTTAGGAATGAATGAGGCTCTGGCGAATATTGACAGCTGCATGATGTTTTTTCCTTAAAAGTATACAGGATTGACTAGGAGGAACTGGGTAAAGGATTGTGGGCTTCAGTCAGGATATGCTGATGGAGAAGTGGTGGTGAAGACGGCAGAAGAGGATGTGGACAAGCTTCGGTCAGGTCAGGTTGGTTTGGGTCGCTCGCTTCTGCTCACTGGGTCAAGGAGTTGGATGTGAATGGTTCCCATGAGGGCCGACGAAGGATGGCAGGTAGCGGTGACAAAGAAGAAAATGCAAGAGGAGGGGGACAATGGGGGGAAGGATGAAGAAAAACACAGGACAATGTTATTCAGGCTAGGATCATTCATGCATGATGCTAGCCTGGTACACAGCTCTACGTGTGGATTTCACCACATTAGGGTGAATCCACATACATTTATAACACCAACAATGCATTATGCTAGACGAAACTGACCATTTGACAAGATCTTGGTGGGTTTATTGAACATGAGTGTATATGCGTCTCTATTACCATCAGTCACTCGCAAACACTCTTTTGGTTCCTGTGTGACAGGACGCTGAAAGAGTACCATTGAGATCTGCTCAAACTCTAATCAGTTGTGAGGGAGATGGATGGACAGCACAGATACAAGGAGTGAAGAGGAGAGAGTGATGAGGGTGAAGAGAGAGCCCGTGTCTTTCCACATGAAGTGCCAATTATTCCACCCTGATAGAGCAGAAAAAGACTCTCCATCTCTCTCTCGCCCTTATCTCTCTTCCCTTTAACCTTCTCCCTCTCTTTCATTTCTCTCACTCTTTTCCAAACCTGCTGGCCCATGTCCTTTTCACAGAGCCTTCTCAAAAAGTCCCTGGAGAACACAACTATGATGGAGATTAAAATAGCTACTGCTTTTGCACAGTCATAAGGACTACATTTCCCTTTTGGCTCCATTTCTGACTTACTTTCTCTGCCCTTTTAAAATGTATGTGCCACAAGCTCATGTAATTGAGATAAAGCTGTTCAAGGAAGTCATATGTGAAATGAAAATGGGTGCTAGGGGGTACACAAACAACTTCAGATAGAGATAAAAAAGATACATTAACGAAATATGTGAAAAAAAGGTTTTTTCTTTTTTTTTGTATTTACTAAATTGAGAAAACCAATTTTGTCTGCAAGACTTGTGATTACTTCATTCTACTGGCAGCATAAAAGTGTAAACAACAAGTAAAAAAACTTAATTTTAAGGTCCAATTCTCACTATTAACAAACCATTAACTAAGACGTTTTCCTCAGTAAACTAATTTGCTGCTTATTGATAGTTAGTAAGGTAGTTAAGGCAAGGCAAGGCAAGAAAATTTATTTTATAACAGAATATGTGCTTTATAAGTGCTAATAAACAGCCAATATGTTATAATTGGTATGCTAATAAGCAACTAGTTAGGTCCCTAAGTGTTACCAGAAAATTTTTTTTATATAGGGGTTAATACTTTCATTTAGCAAGGAGGATCCATGTGACAGTAAAACATGAGGGGGGGGGGTTAATACTTTCATTTAGCAAGGAGGATCCATGTGACAGTAAAACATGACAGTAAAGACCTATAATGTTACAAATGGTTTCTGTCTCAAATATATGTTTTATTTAAAAAACCCTGAAACATGCATTACAGTTTCTACAAAAATATTAAATAGCAACATTGATAATAATAAGCAATAGCTCATGAGTACCAAAAATATTAGAAGTATCAGAATGACATCTGAAAGATCATTTGTCACTGAAGTAATGGCTGCTAAACAGAAAACGGTCATTTTAATATGTAATATATTGTATTTTTGATCAAATAAATGCAGACTTTGTGATGATCATAAGAGACTTATTACCGACCCAAACTTTTGAAAGGTGGTGTACATATAATTTACAATTAGTCCAATAAAGACAGGGAGAAGACGTGAATCAGACCAAAAGAGAGCAGTGATGTGTTAATTTCCTTTAAGCAGTCAGAGAGAGCAATCATTTCAAAGATGAAGTTTTTTGAGAGAAGGCTAGAGTACAAAACTAAATAAAATGTGGATGAGGCTGTGAGGCACAGTGAAAGAAAGGCACAGCAAGCAGAAAAAAAGCCTTATTGAAATGATGAGAGTACGGGTGAAAAGATGAGTGTGCATAAATGTTTGTATCTATTTGCCACTAAAAGGGTTAAGACAAGAAGGAGATATACGCAGTCCACTTCAAAGGGAATAATTTGCTGTTACACTGACAAGACTAAATCCTGATCATATCCAGCTTAGCAGGAGTGCCTATAACAGCAAATATGCTCTCCTGTAATTATAGTTGCAATGAACCCTCTGATCTTTCTCGCTCTCTTGCCAATATCTGCTTCTCTCTTCCTTCCCCATAAAAGATTAGATTCTTTTCTAATATTCATGGCCTGTTGAACAGGGGCCAGATTTATTAAACACAGAGTGAGGAGATTTACAGAGCACCGCATATCTATCTTTTCCTTACCTACAGCACACAGGCCCATAGCTGTCCATGTGTGCGTGTCTTTTTCTTCCTCTGATCCGTCTTTCAAACCCTACCCTGTTTTCTCCACCTGTCTCGTTCACTTCGCTTATGTTGTGGAGCTCACATTTCCCTAGTCTCTGGCTTCATGCTTTCTCTCTCCTCCTTCTCCTGAGACCCACCTGTCTCTGGTTTCTTTGTTCTGTTAGAGGGTTTTAAGTGCACTTTAGAGTCCCAGATGTTCTGCTATTGACGCTCCAATTCAGTTTTTCAAAGCGTCACTGCTAGAAAGTTCTCTCCCAGCCTCACTTCACTTGTGACTGACACACACAGTCAAACATATACACACACGTCTCTCCTAAGGCTCTCGGCAATAGTCTGAGCTGAGGAATCTGAGCTCTAAAATGCCCTCAGACAGACATTATGAATTGGTTTCAAGCAGAAAATAATCTTCTTAGCTTTCAGCAAACCATTTTAAAAGTTAATAAAAACTTGCACACCAGTAAAGCTAAGAACAAATCTAAAACCATGTTCCATCCAAAACCAAGACTGAAAAAAGAACAAACCAAATAGAGAGCAAGACTAGAGACTAAACTGGGACCAGACTAAGCGTAAATCAACACTTAGGCTAGATTAAGACTTGAACTAAACTCTAACTAAAACTAAATAAAAGACTAAGACCAAGTTAAATTTTTAGGCTAAACTAACAACAAACCAAAACTAAGATTAAAGATAGAACAAAACTAGACTGAGATTAGACTGCATTTTCTGCAAGGGGTATATAAACTTCTGAGCACAAGTGTGGAAGAAGATAGATAGATAGATAGATAGATAGATAGATAGATAGATAGATAGATAGATAGATAGATAGATAGATAGATAGATAGGAATGACAGAACAATACACTGGATAATAGAAACAAAGATGGAAGCAAAGAACAATGGACAAAACCGCAGAATGATAGAACAACTGATATACAGGACAACAGACAGACAGAAAGACAGATCATACCTGCTGTTGACCCTGGTTCTTAAGGAAGTCCTCTCTCTGTTTGCTTGTTTTGCTCTTTTCTGATCCGCTCTGCTGCAGGTGCTTAAGACGAGACAACGCCTTTCCACCGCCAGTCTGAGAAGGATTAGAGAGAAGAGGAGATAAATCTGTGCACTATATTTGGTAATATTTTCCATCCAATTTCCAACAGTGTATTTGCCATCACCAGCAGTCAGAGGAAGTGCTGGAGGAGAATAGTGTGCAAGACAGGCAGGAGGGTGATGTGTTTTTAATAGAACACATGCATCTCAGCAAAGTCCTCTCATTCATTCTCACACACACAGACACATATGGCCTATAATTTCTTGAATTAAATTCAGAAAATATAAATTATACGCCTCTGCACGCAAGTTGATAAAAGCTCTCAGTGCAATACAAAATAATGAACGCTTTGTCTAGTCTTTTCTCTCTCTGAATATATTACCTACACAAGATCAAGCACTAGACCAAAGTCTAGAGCCACAACCAGCCAACAGTCCTTTTAAAGCTTCAAGGGAGCCCATTAGCTGTGTGTTTTATGCAAACGAGCGCCTCGCTGAACAAGGGGCTCTGTAAGAGGATCTAATGCTTGCAATCAGGTGGAGCTGCCATTGCCAGACTCCATCTGTCCTATGAGAAAAGTGTGCAACAAACTAGAGCAAGGGCCTCGAACACACCAGTTAGAGGAGGGCTGATGCAATGCTGGCTTGTATACAAATGTGTGGGCTGAAAGCATCGCAGTGGAAAACACAAGTGACTTCATCCAAATCCTTCCCTTCTATCACTCACAGAGATCAGCCCTGTTCTCAGCGGAGTTGTGCAATACACATGACGTCTGGTGGATCGCTGCTTCATAGCAGTTTATCCTGACAACTAGTCTCTGAAGACGAAAGACAAATGTGAGAGGAGACAATACCGCATAAATTACACAACAAAATCACTTGAGTAGTTACGAAGAGCTTCCCTGGGCTTTATCTTTCTATTTTACGAGAAAACCACATATGATGTCTTATGTACCAGAGGAAAATAAGACCAGGGGAAAGTAATCAAATTGCAAAGTCATTTTAAGAGGAGAAAAAAAAGAGTAGGCTAATAAAGAAGAGGAGGAAACAAGAGAATTTATTGTGCGAAAGATACAATATGTATTTCTAAAGAGGCTGGAGGCAAACAATTTATCAAAGCATTTGCAAAAGAGAACAGACTGATCTAGTTGATCAACCCAGCGGAAGAGACCAGAAACCTTCCACCAGACAGGAAGAAAGAAGATGGAAAAGACAGAAAGACCAGGACTGAAGAAGATACTGAAGGTTAGGTTGAACCTTGGCTGTGGATGTGCTGATGCAGGATGGTTTTGGTGGGACAGCGGGTTTGTTTGTGTCTCCTCCGTCTGCTGTATGTTGAGTGCTGGTGGATCTCTTGGTGGAGGAACTCTGCATCTGGACGGACGCTGGGAAGATGTTCCCTGTGTGAGGATCAGTGCTGAACTCCATCAGGCTGAGCTCTAGCTCACGGATGGTTTCCTCCAGACTGTCCAGACGACGGTATGTGCTGTGGCATATGTCTTCCTTTTCCCCTCCAACGCCTTGAGTGCGGATCAAACCCACTTGAGATGTCTCTACGGGCCCGTTTTGTGGTGAGACAGACAATGTAGTGTCCGACTTTCTCATTCGCTCTTCTTTCTTTTCTGTCGCTGCCTCGAGAGACTCCTGAACCCTTGGCTCCCTCCTCAGGGGCTGTTTAATTGCTCTCTCGCTTGTTAAGGGCGGACACGACTGGGTCACATCCTGGACGGGACTCTGGAGCTCCCTCTGGGCTGCATCCAAGTCTTGTAATCGAGGGACTTTTTGGCTGGCTGACAAGTCTTGTTTCCATAGCGGCAGACGGGGAGTCCTCACAATGTGGCTGAAGTAACTTACTCTGATGTCATTTCCAGTGTTATTGTCTTTGATTGTCTGCGTGCTGTCAGACCGCTGGGTCTCTGCTGAGTCCTCAGAGGGGGACATGGGGAGAGAGTTACACTCAGTTAAGACTATCTGGGGAACTGGAGTGGAGGACATCTCGTGCTGCATCTGCAATTTAGCAGGAGTAATTGGTATAATTAACCCATGAATGTGAATCAAAAATGTATGAAGTTGTAAGGTTAATGTAAAGGTGGCTAAAATAAACTTACCAGAGATTTCTCTGTAAAATCACTGGAGTGGTCATCACCACCCTTAGATGCAATCAACTGCTGGCACATATGTAGCGTAGCACACATACAAATACAAAATTAAATAAAGAAATCACAAATATTTAAACACATTCAACCAAGAATAGTTCACTCAAAAACCATTCAGCCTTCATTTAATTTTACTCATATTACTTTTATTTACTCTTTTTCATGTAATTACAATGTTTCAATGTCTGAATTCAAAAAATGCAAAAGAACTATAAAAATCCTTCAAAATAGTCAATTTGACTCATGCTAGTCTTGCTTTGTGAGGAACTGACTACAATCTACATAGTTATTCACTCATAATCTTATCCTCTATTTGAGTTGTTAAAGGGATAGTTCACCCAAAAATGAAAATTCTGTTATTAATTACTCACCCTCATGCCGTAAGACTTTCGTTTATCTTTAGAACACAAATTACGATATTTTGATGAAATCTGAGAGCTTTCTGACCCTGCACAGACAGCAACACAACTGACATGTTCAAGGCCCAGAAAGGTAGTATGTACATCGTCAAAAGAGTCCATGTGACATTAGTGGTTCAAGCGCAATGTTATGAAGAATACTTTTTGTGCACAAAGAAAACAAAAATAACAACCTTATTCAACAACTTCTTCTCTTCCACACACATGCAATGTGGTACTCTCATGAATGGCTGTGGACTGACCCGGAGGAAAAGAAACCTTTGAATACATTTATTTTTGTTGTTTTTTTTTGCGGACAAAAAAATATTCTCGTAGCTTCATAAAATTACGGTTGACCCACTGATGTTACATGGACTGTTTTAACAATGTTCTTACACCTTTGTGGGCCTTGAACGTGTCAGTTGCTTTACTGTCTACGGAGGGTCAGAAAGCTCTTGGATTTCATCAAAAATATCGTAATTTGTGTTCTGAAGATGAACGAAGGTCTTACAGGTTTGGAACGACATGAGGATGAGTAATTAATGACAGAATTTTCATTTTTGGGTGAACTCCCTTTAACTTGTGACTGAATCATGAAGTCAGTGAGCTGAGCTCGAGAGCGTGATTTGTGAACAAATCATTCAGACTAGTTTTGTAAAACGGATTAACTGATTCAAAGAAATAACGAAAAAAAATCTAAAGAATCAATTATAAACCAGCTACTCCTCTCAAGAACTTACATTATTATTACTTTTAGTATTTAAAAATATTCTGCAATTAGATGACTTTCAATATGGACTACATTTATTTTATCTTTAATGCTTTTGCATCCTTTTTGAATCTTGAAAGTTTCGGTCCCCACTCATATTACTTCATGAAAAAGAGCCTAGTAAAACAAAACGTCTCCTCCTTTGTTCCTCAGAAGAAAGTCATATGGTTTTGGAACGACATGAGGGTAAGTAAATGATGACAGAACATTAATTTTTAGGTGAACTACTTCTTTTAAAGATCACAGAGCTTTGCTTCTGTGCTCACTTAAAAATGTAAAAACTGAAAAATAAAAAAAAATCTGGGCAAGAGCTACAACATTGCAATATAAACAACTTTTAGCTTCAGTGGAAGAAATTAGAAATTGGGCATTTCAACACAAAACTGGCAAGTGCACACACACACACACACACACACACACACACACACACACACACACACACACACACACACACACACACACACACACACACACACACACAAACACACAGTGTACAGTATGTGGTGATTGTGTAGCTGTGATCGTGCTCACTGTGATGTGGGAATATCAAAGAGCATCCTTGGTCTTTAGTTTAAGTGCAGTGAGTTTTCTTTGTCTATATAGAAGTACGACTAACATTTCAGAGAGAAACATATAGATTCATGTGTGTGCATGAGTGTACAACAGCAGTCCACACTAGCTCGCAGCATGGGTTGTTACCTGTCCAGACGAGGACACATGGGGCAACAGCTGTAAACTAGAGGGAGTAGGATATTTCCTGGGAGAGGGCAGGGGGAGAGTCAAATGTCGCTCAAAGAGCTGAGCATCAGGGAGATTGAAGAGAATGAATGAAAAATATGGGATGCACAATATCAGTTCAGACCATGACATTTCAGGATTTCCCATGAGAAGATATAAAGACTCTAAAACTCAATCATTTAGGTTATGCACATTCACATACTGTATAGAATTGTAAATCCCATAATTTATTAAATCAAATTTACACCATATGACATAATTTGATGGAACATCAGAAATGACACACTGTAGCTTTAAACAATGTTTAGAGATCAGCTATTTCTGTTCATGAATGTGCATGTAGTGTGCGGGTGTTACTGAGTTATGGGTTTGTTTTGAGATGCAGCTTGTGAGCTTGATTAGGTTTAAGAGGGAGGTGAGTATGGTGTCACGGCAGCAGTGCCCAGATCTCCACAGGTCTCCACATGCAGTAGGGATGGAGGACAAGGGACATCTGCTTGCTTACCCTGTCATCCACTCAACCAAGACAACAAAATCTGTCTGCTTGTTGGTGTTAATGAGCCTTGTAGTTTGTGTGCCATTTGTATGTGTGCATGTGTTTGTGTTGCTGCCCTGAAGCAGGTCAAGGAAGCCTAAAATCAACACCAACACAGCTCAAGCAGTGTCAGTCAGGAGAAATGCACTGTTATGGCCCCATGGCAAAATGATAATATGTAAATGGAGACAGCTGGGGAGAGAGGTTAGATTTTTTAATTGTGCATCAGTTAAACAAATCTATTTATATTACATTATATGACATTTTGTGACATTTACATGTTATAATAATCTATTGCAAAAAAATGCTGTTCTTTTGAACTTTAAAACTATGTAAAGAACTGAATATTAAGAAGCACAACTTTTTTTTTTTTTTTTTTTTTTAATTGATGATAATAACAAATGTTTCTTAAGCAGCAAATCAGCATAATACAGTGATTTCTGAAAGACTGGAGTAATGACTGCTGAAATTATATTTAGAAGTATATTAAAATAGTTATTTTATTAAATAACAGTATTTTATAATATTTCACAATATTGCAGTATTAAAACACTTGCTTAGAGAACATAAGAGACTTCTTTCAAAAACATTAAAAACTTTTGAACAACAGTGTGTATGTGTAATATAATGTAAAATATAAAATGAAATTTAAATTAATTATAGAATTTACAAAGACTGATTATTAATAATGTGTACTGCTTTTAGAAATATCCAGTGTGTGTTGTAGGTATGACAGAACATCAGTATTACAGCAGGTACTGTATATGAATTTCTTTGAATTTCCTTCCTTAAATTCTAATTTGAATTACAGTTCTGCATCCTTTAAATTCAGTTCAAATTCTGGAATCTAATTAGTATGTAAAAGGCATTCCCAATTCAATTTGAGTGGTGCATAACCCTGCTCTGAAGTTGCTAATGCATCTAGAGATAAAGTATATGGGTAAGTGAGATGGCATATATTAGATGTTATGGTTGTTGATTCTATGTACAGTTAAATTAGACACAAACGGTATCCCACAATATACTCACCAGTGCCTAACTAACAGCACTTTACATCAGTACAGCACACAACATTGTCAAACCACTCATTTGAGCTAAATAGTTCATGAGCCAAAGAGCACAGACAGAATTTCAGATCTCCTGTCTGCTAATGTGTGCTTAATGAATGAGTGAACCTGCAAACTGGTAGAAGCCACCAATATGTGTGTGTGTGTGTGTGTGTGTGTCAGTGTGTGTGAATGTAATTGCACAGCTCTGTGGGTGTACACCAGACACATCTGGTGCGTGTGACATATGGACATTAATCACCAACATTAACACTTCAGCCGTGAGGGTACACATGGTCAGATTTGACTCCTCAGGTAATACATGTGCTCACCTCTAGCTCAGCTGCTAACTTCTCCTCGTTGCCCTCCTCTCGCTCTCCACCAGCGATGGTCGGAGGGGTGGAGGCCGGTCGGGGGACTTCAGATATACTCCTCCTCAGCTTAACGTGTGGCTTCTGAGAATCAGTCTCCTCTGATTCTGATTTCTGTTTACATACACAAAGACAAATGGACAAATCTGTATATGCAATATGCATTTTTTTTTTTTAAAAAGGAGACTTATTTCAAAAGAAAAAAAACATACATAAGCAGATTTAGATTTTTTTTGGACACTTAAGTTATATATATATATATATATATATATATATATAAACAATTTTCTACATAAATGTATCTACATAAGCAGATTTAGATTTTTTTTGGACACTTAAGTTACACTTTATGTCTGAATGTCTGCAACAAGACAATATAAAACTAATGAATTAATAAATAAATATAAAATACAAAAAACATTTATTTTTTCTTTATTAAATAATAAAATATAAATACAAAAAACACATATTTATTAATTAATTACACAAAACAATCAAAAAAAAACAATAAAAAATATGAAATATAACCATTCATTGTTGAAACAATATTAAAACAAATAATATATATAAATATTCTAAAATATAAACATTCATTTATTAGTTTATGAATGGATGAATGAATAAATAATTATATAAATATTTAAAAATACAACATATTTATTTATTTATATGGTTGAATGAATGAATGAATGAATCATGTAGAAATTCCAGAAAATAATAACTAAAAGGCTGCAAAAGTATAGAATATATCCCATTGTAATGTAATGACTGAATCTTAATTAAAAGTAATCACAAGGGAAATGAACACCTAGAACCATCTTAATCCTTCTCAATCTCTCTCAGAATCACTTGTGACCGACAGGTAATTTATTACCATAGGAACAACTGAGCTGATAGAGTAAATATCAACCATGACTAACACACCCACGGATTTTATGAGATGCCTGACATTTTTGAGACCCTGCATTCAAATAAAAGTGATTTAGTGTGTTCCCCTGACTCCTCTGATGGTCCGTGTCCTGCTCTCTCAGTAACAGCTTGCATATAAATGTTTGAGAAAGTTTGCATGCATAAACACACACATGCAAAATCATGTGTGTGTGGGTGTCATTCTGAATGTCTCCAGTCACCTTTATACTCTTTCCAGGAATGATTATCTCTCCGCTGCGTGTAGTAAGCCCAGGGGAGGAGGGGAAACTCCGGCGGGGAGGTGGAGGAGGGGGGGATTTTGAGGGCTTCTCCGTTCGATACCTCGCCACCGTCAGTTCATCCGAGCCTCGTCTGGATCCGCTGTCTTTACTGGAAATTTTATTCTGAGGCTTATTAGGCTTGTGTTCAGGTGTGGCATTGGTGCTAGATGGACTCTGGCTCTGGCTCTGGTTTTGGTTTTGAATCTGGTTCTGAGCAGGTTTGATCTGCTTGGCAGCAAAGTCCAAGTCAGGAATGGCCTTCATGAGCTCAGCCTGAGTCTCCTCCAACAGTCGATTAATGTCCTGAGCGCTGTACTGTGTTAGACTGGCTCTCTTCTCTTCCCAGTCCCGCTCTGCTGCCTGAGGAGACATACAGATTACATTTTACAAGATCATCAGTGCTTCAAAACAGCTCAACTGTTAAAGCCTAAACATTCACAGCAAGATTTCAAAAGGAATAAATATGCACATGTGCACTATTCAAATTTTGAGGATGATAAGATTTTGTTTGTTGTAAGTTTCTTACATTTACTAAGCCTGCATTTGTTCAATTAAACATCCAGTAAAAACAGTAAAACTACAATTTAAAACGACTGTTTTCTATTTGAAAATATTTTAAAATGAAATATAATACTTATGAAGAAAATCAAAAATCACAACAACAACACCACTCTTCAGTGTCACATAACATTCCAAAAATAATATCTAATACTCAAAAAACATTCTCAAAAGAAAATTTTATTATTAATCATGATGAAAATAATTAATGATTCTTTGATGAATAGAAAGTAAATAAAAAGCATTGTAAAAAAATAGAAATGGTTTGTTACAATATAAATGTCCTTAATGTCACCTTTAATCAATTTGATCCTTAGAGAATAAATAAAAAAAAAACCTAAAAAAAAAAAAACTTATTTTAAACAAAATTTTATAATCAGTTATCTATCTTTATGAGCTTTATTTATTGCCACTTTTGCATAATAAGCACTTTAAATGGTTGATTAATCGACTCTCATTCTTTTTAGCAACACAAATTGTCCAAGTTTCTTGTCTAATTTAATGACGTCAGACCTTGGCCTTTACATATTAAAACAACATTACTAAATAAAAAAAGGTATTGCTATTGTATACATTTAGACAAATGGTTTCTTTCATTTTAATTCTCATTCCTCACCAGTCTCACTTCCACAGATGAGGCCTTCTCAGACCCTCCTCGACCTCCTAGCTCGCCCAGCTCCCGTCCCTTCAACGAGCCCACCATCCCATGAGCATCCTTCTCACGCTGTGCACTAGAAGGGTTCGAGTGGCTGTGGCCTTGACCAGAGTGAGGGCTCCAGTTAGCCAGGCTGGTCTCATTGAGGTTTAGCGGTGGACTGGTTGGAATATCAAAGTCTGTGTTCTTCCTGTACTCGTCCCCTCCTCCGAGTTTAGGAGAGGGGCTGGAATACTCTTCCTGGGTCTTCCACACTCCTTCATTCACCTGCCTGATTAAACCATAAAACAGCACTCAAAATAATGAAGAGTAAATTACATTTGAGACATGTGGCTAGACAGGGAATGATTAAATAAGTGTCTACCTCCTCAGAGTGGAGAGAGTGTCTGTGATGGATCTGCAGCGTTTAAGCAGAGCGTCCAGTCTGTGTGGCTCCTCTTTCAGGAATTTCACAGCTTCCACTTCCACTCGCAACACCACTCGCATTTTACTCTGGAGCCCCGGGAACTGATCTGAACGAGAGAGACAAAGAGAAAAACAGACAGGCAGAGAAGTGAACAACTCTCTTCTCTAACTGAGGTTCAAGTGCCAGGCTGATAAGGACAGAAAATAGTCTGAGTCTGTCTCACTCTTCAGCTCGGTGAGAGTCTCTCCCAGTTTCCTCAGCAGCGAGCTTTTCTCCTCCAGCTCCTGCACTGTCACATGTCGGTGATTGACAGACATTTCCTTCTGGATCTCCTCCACTGACTTTTCCAGATCACTGTCAAGAGCAAACATTAGCTTCATTACATATTGATTGTTTCAGAAAAGAGCATAAACCTGCATATTAATTGACGCTATCACAAAGCACCTCAGTGTTATTACACAGAAGGGATTCTTGCACATTTTGATGTTTTTGACATTTAAAAGTTAAAACGTAGCACGAGATGAGCGTGAAAATCCTGCACTGTGGCGTCGGCACGCATTTGAATAAGTGTCAGTGCAGCAGGGTGTATTAGCAGTAAACGACTGAGACACAGTCGGAGTGTTTACACTCGAAATCCAATTTAACCACGTCAAATAAATCCACCCCCCACAAAATGGTTTGTTACAAACAGCGTCCCGTTAATAATTGAATCACATCAACGGGCTGTTAGCTATACTTAATAACCGCTATCAATTAAAAGCAACACGACTGATCTGGCAGCGAGTTGAAGAGGCGGATTTAGTCACCCTGCTGCTTTTAATTGGAAGAAAATAAATCAATGAGATGCTGTCTGTTGTAAGGACGGGCTAAAGCTAAGGTGCGGGTCTGCAGGTCTTTAACTGAGACTGTTTATGCCTCATTGTTATGCATTTATTCACTTTCGGGTATGAGTTGATGAGAACATGTGCAATAAAAATAACTGGGAAATAATTTTTTTAAACATTATACAGCAGTGTCACTAAGCTAGCGCCTCAGACGGCATTACTGCCATCACATATTGTGTGCGAGACGCACTGCAGTTGCTGTATGATGAGTTCCTCCTCGTTCAGGTATTTGAGTCTCTCCTCTTCCACTAGGAGGCGCTGTCTCTGGAGAGGGTCTTCCTGTTTCCTCAGCGCATCTGATAGACGCAGACTCAGCTCTGTCTCGGTCCTCTTCAGTAGACTGCGTATGGAGTCCTGGTTCTGCAACTACACACAAACACAAACCAATTAAAGTTTGTGTAAAGGCAATTTAGAGAACTGTTTTTAAACGCATTATAAATGTTAGAAATGTATTGCTAAAAACACGTTACAAAGAGTAGCTAGCTATCCCTTCATCACGTAATTTCATATTATTAACATGTATGGCTGTGTAAATCCAATTAAGCTGTTAGAGGGAACATTTTTATTGTAATTATTTGTGAAATTTACTAGCAATTTCTGAGTGAATTTTTTTTTTCAGTGTATGATTATTAAACCAGAGGGCCAGGGCCCACTAGGGGTTCTCATCAAATTTTCAAGGGGGCCAAATGACGACTTTAAAATTAAAGGGAAATATATATATCTATATATATCTCAAATTATCATTTTGGAATAATCTAACTCCAGTTGAGAAATAAAAAATGCTTAAAACATAAACTATTAAATAAATATCTAATAACCTAAAAACATGTTTTATCTCGAAAACATGAACATATGAACATATAGAATAATTGTTCATTTAATATTTCAATACTTTCAGTGCCTGTTAATAAAGTTTTCAGCAGCTTTTTTATAATTATAATATATGCCAACATGGGGAGGGGTGTTAAAATATTGTGTAGGACAGCAGAGGCTTTGAGTCAAAAAATTTGAGAACCACTGCGGTGGTTTATATAATGCAGGACATGCTACTTGATCAACCTCTTATGGTGTTTCTAAAACAATATTCCCAACAACCAATCGCAGCCCTTCTACGTTCAGTATTAATCTATGAATGATTGTTGAGCATTACACTCATCAGACGTTTCAGGTGTATCAGTGTGGGAGCGTTTCACAGAAGGTCAGCTGTCACAGTCCATCACAACACAGTCATCAGATGACTCATATATGTATCCATATGTAACATTGAACTGTCTTTGACCATATGCAGCTGTCATCTTGAATGTGAAGGTATAATATCAAAGAATTTACTTTGATAGTGTGTGCATATATACCGTATACTATCCTTGATAGTGTTTATGATGGATCAAATTAGTTTAAGGTCTCTTGAATGCCCTAATGTGAATGTGCATCCATGTCCTTGAGTTTATTTTCTAGTATTTTCAGTTTGTGCACGTTGAAGGTTGTGTGGGAGTTGGAGTGCCAGCTATCACCATCATTTTGTGATGCATAAGCACTCTGCAGACAATGTTTGTTTGCCCTGAGAGAAAAACAGAGTGGACTTTGTCACTTGCATAGCGCCGATAATGAGAAAAGTGTGTTTTTGCACACTCTACGTTTGTGTGTACGATGCGATTTTAGTGTCATTTGGCAGTAGTTCCTCCTCGAGCTGAATTATTTATGAGCCTCATGCATTATTCAACATATCCATGTCTCCTAGGTAACAGGATGAGGGCAGGGGCCGTGTCTCCAGCTCTGGCATTCAGGCAGGTAATAGTCTAACTCAGCAATATGCAGTTGTCATGACACCAGTGGCTTGGCTCTCGACACCAAAGCAATTGACACCAATCTTGCCGTCCCCACGCGACATGCTCAGACTGTTGCAACATCCCTTCTGCTTCTCCATGCATTTGTCTTATTGGCTTCCAACTCACATCCACCCCAAAATTGGGGTATAGTGCTCTGTTTCAGTGTTAAATGTTCATAAACTGCAAAAGTGACATCTTAATGGGTTTAATCAGTTTTTTTTGACATCCCATACAAATATATAAATCTCTTTCTATTTATATAGTAAAAAAATGTCAGTAACACTTTACTTAAAGAATTTATTAATAATGCATTATAAAGGGTTTTTAAAGGGTATAATGCATTATAAGTATGCATAATGTGCCTTGTGAGTCATTATAACCTGTAAATAATTATAACAGGAATTTAAAATGCATAGTGCAACAATGAATTTATAAGTGTTATAGTATATTAACTGTGGTCACAATTATTCATGAGATTGTACAATGAATTATAAGGTTCATTACAATGCATTAAAACTACTTTTATAATGCATTATACATAAAGGCTGTAAGTAGTGTTATCAAAATCTCTAAAAAATTTTTCCAAACAATTCTTAATGTCCCAAGCAGGTTGCTTTCAGGTTTGCTTTCAAGTTCACTTTTTTAGCAAAATGATCTTATTTTAAGAACTAGTAGATACTTACATATACTTATTATGCTTAATATATACTATATATTTTATTTAATAATTAAGAATATTTCACATTTTATAATTATTTCTTTCTTTACAGTATGGGATTGTATTTCTTTTGCAAATGCAGACTCTTTACAGCTGCAGGGTTTATATTACGTAATAAGGACTACAATTTTTTTTTTTTTATCTTCCTTGTACTGAAATCTAAATCTTTTAGAAAATTCCATATGGAAATAAATGGTTTTAGGTTTTTGTACACGAAGAACCATTGTGTAGGAAATAACAAGGAATATTTAAGATTCTGCACTCTTTCTAGGTCACTAATTGAATAAGCAAATGAATCATGAGAACTCCTTTTTATAAAAGATCAAATTTACTTGCTTCCATTGAGAGAAACAGACGTTTCTCTAGATGCTTGCTCTGTTTATTCAGAGAGTTCACGGTTGAGATGCAGGTGTTCACTCATGAATCACACCAGTAGCTATCATTCCACAGTCAATTTTTATTAAAGCATTGCTGACTGAAAAGGTGACTTGATTTGGGGCTGCCTTCCTCTCTCTCTTCATCTACTGTATGTATCCCTGCTGGCCCATACTACCTCATCATTGAGTATGATATTAAGAGTTATTGCCTGCCCTGCTATAGGAGTGAATCACACACAGCAGCAGCCGGAAAATTAATGACTAGTTGAACACATGCTCACTTACACATAAATACACACACACTTAGATATACTTATACACAGTAGAAAAAAAAATAAAGCATCCACACAATTACATATAAAAAAAAATATACAAAAGCATCTCAAATTTTTTTTTTTTTTTTTTTTTTGGTTCTAATTTTTTTTTTTTTTTTTTTTTTTTTTTTTTTAAATAAACACAATGTGTGTCTACTGTTCAAAAGTTCTGGGTCAGTAAGAATTTAAAAGGTTTTTGAAAGAAATCTCTTATATGCTCAGCAAGGCTGCATTTATTTAATCAAAAATACAGTAAAATTGAAATATTGTAATATACAATTTAAAACAACTTTCTATTATAGTATATTACATTATATATTTTTCTATTATATCATTTTTTCACACAATCACATATTTTTAAAATTGTATTTATTTCCATGATGGCAACACTAAATATTCAGCATCATTAACTCCAGTATTCAGTGTCACACAATCCTTCAGAAATCATTAAAATGTGCAGATTTACTGCTCAAGAAACATTTTTTATTATAAATGTGTCAAACAGTTGTTGTTTAACATTTCTGTGGCAACTGTTTTACATTTTTCAGGATTATTTGATGAATAGAAAGTTAAAAACAGCATTTATTTAAAATAGAAATGCAATGTAACAAAGTGATTTAATGCATCCATGCTGTATAAAAATAAATTTAAATACATCTTTTTAAAAACAACTCTTTCTTAATATATAGACTATGTTCTATTCGAATTGTTAGACTTGTAACATTCTGCCAGGAAAAATGGTTGAAAAATAATGTTATTATTAATGTCCCTGTTAAGTAAACAAATAAAAAAAAAAAATAAAAAAAAATTATATTATATTAGTTAAAATTGCTCTTCGTGAGTGCAATACATATAAAATTATTCTTAGTAATCACGGATGACTGGAAAAGATTCATTGCGGTGAGATCCCTGTTTGTAGACACTGCACTCACAAAGAGAAATGTCTGATGCAATTTTATAGCTGAGCATAACTAGAAAAAATTATTTTCCTCTGTAAAAATTTCCATGACTTTTTGAGGCTAGAAAAAATCGTTTAAAAATTCCCTCGCATTTCCAGGTGTTGCATGACTGTGGGAACTCTGTAAATACAGAAAGGAAAGCATATGACAGACACACAACCCAATAGGATCTGTCAGACTGTTAGTGTGCCTCTCTGGTGACTTTCAGCCCTCCCTAAAGCTCCCTCCACATCCTTCCTTTCTCTCCTCCTTCAGACATTCACCAACACAAACATTTCCCTTTATCATACTCCTGCTCAACATGTCACCATGATAATCTGACAGCTGGCCGTACAAGGAATTTCAACCGTTTACAACAGTATCCATACATATTTTATTTAGACATTTTGCCCCATTCAGGCATCAGATTCTATATCCATCCTGCTCGTCAAAGACGACTGCTATCTTGGGATAGTTGGTCCATATCTAAAAAATCTGACATTTTGACAGATACATTTCTGACTGATACAGCATATGAATGTTCCCTGTTCCCCATAGAGGTAACTTATCAAACTTATCACTCTTCTTCCTCTGTTTCTCTGTATTTCTGCCCAACTAAACACACACAGGTACAGAATACCAGCATTTCAATATAAACTTTCTGTAACGTAAAACATTTTCAGTGTCTATCTTTTGTAAATATGTTTTAAAATCATCAGTAACACAATCAAAAATGTTCAAAAACGTTCAGATAGGTTTGATTTTACCATCAAGTCCTCTGGTTTGGATGTTGAAGTGTGTAACACATGCAAACTTTCCCTTCTGAACTCTAAGCATGGCCGAGATCGATGCATTTCCTCTTCTACACCACACACACTGAACACCATCAGGACACTGAGCAACAAATCTGCCGTAAATACCAGGTGAGGTCATTCAGCACATCCTCTTTGTTTTTCACTGCTGTGTGTAAATAAATTAGACTGAGATATTGCGAAGACTACAAATCACCACTGCTGTTCCTGCCGTCTGTGCCTTCTGTACTACCTCCTGTATCACCTCCTTAAATCGTCCTCCCTGCCAGCAGGCAAACATCTAGATGGCTTGCAGTGTTAGGTGCAGGTTAGTACAACACTTACTAGCTTTGTTCAGTTGATTCTGACTGGTTGACACTCATTCCAATATGGCTATGAATTATTTCCAGGTCTGCGAATAGTGCTTTATATTTAACCAATGTCTAGAGATAAGCACATGCACAAGTGATTTCCATGGTATAAGTGGAAAACTGCTTAAGAATTAATATTTTAATACACATCTAAGGAGTAACAGGTTTCTCTGAGGCTTCGCATCATGCTGCATTTCGACCTCAGGTATGCATTCTATTTTTTAATGTTTCAGCGTTCCGTTGTCAGTTTTTCCTTACTTTGAGACTAAGGTCTTACAATAATGACAATGTCTGACCTTCCAGCTGTGCCAATAGTGTGCATTCCTATGACTGAAACTAAGCAAAAACACAGTTATCATAATTTACAGCTATCAGTTTAAAGCAATTTGGAGCAGTATTTTGTGCAATGTGTGATCATTGGCACTGATGCTGTGAATGTTGTTGTCAATCGAAAAGTGACACCTTTCTAAGTAGGAGCGAAATTACAAAGTTTTGAGTCTTTGAGCACAAACTGGATCCTCAACATTGAACTGAACTGGATTTAATAACTTATGAACTTTGTAACCTTTACACTGTAACTGAACTAAATCGTATCAACATTTAACTAAATTGATCTGAATAATGTCACTATCATCTTTTGTAAAGCTGCTTACAGCTGAAATTGAATTTGTTTCATCAGGAATTCTGCAGTATTAAAACTATTATTTTCCTGTTTATTCCTTTGAAGCCGCGTTTTGACACAGTCTGTATTATACAAAGCACTCTATAAATGAATGTGATTTAACGTGAAAGCTAAATGCCACAATCAGTCAATCAGAACAACTTTGAAGTTTGATTTAAAGTTTCATAACCAGTCCCAGTGAGATTACTACCTAGTGCGACGTGTCGAAAATAGAAACCAAGCAAGTGACAAATTGTCTTGACATGCTACGCTGTTGATGGACACCCATGGTGAGGACAAAAACTCAGATTAACATGGAAGAGATGTGATTTATCACATGCCGCTTTATCATGTCATGCCTGTTCAGTTACCTGCTGTGTGTCAAGATGCACGAGATTGTAACGTCTTACCTGCATTTTACGGAGCTGTGCGAGCTGCTTGCGCAGATCGGTGGCATTCTGTTGTAGGTCGTGCAGGTGAAGCTGCATCTGTAGCCTGGAGACGGTGGAGGCCTGAGAGCCTCCAGATGAAGGCGGAGGCATCAGTGCCAGCGGGGCAGATGGAGTCAGCGCTAATGACCACAACACAGGACAAAGAGTCGACACTGTGAGCTCGAAATATGCACTCAATCAAATATGAATTATTTTGCACTTACCCATCTACACCTTCTACAATACACCTGCATTGTTTAGTCCTGCTCCTGGAGATCGACCTTACAACAGAGTATGCTGCTTTCATGTTACAACGAATGTGTTTAAAAGTTTAATGCAAACATAAAGGCATATTTAATATTCAGAAATGCAAGATAGTGCTGGATTCAAGTCCACCTGGGAAGCTCTCACAGCCAAGTTAGGCAATTGCTTTTAGGATATACTGCATAACGCATTCAAGTTGAAAACACAATATCCAAAATGGAACAAGATCAAAAGCTCTGTTTCCTGTTTTATAAGTAGATATAAATGAATACACCTGAATCACTTTTACAGCTTTATATTGGAAATAACTACAAAATTATTCACTCTCATGTACTGCAGATTAGCACATAAAAAAATGTGGGCTTGGTGATTAGTGGTGACTCTTCTCATTGTGACAAAGGCTGCATTTATTTGATAAAAAATACAGTAGAACAGTAATATTGTGACATACTATTACAATTTGATTGTAATTTATGTTGTAACAATTTGAATGTAATTTATTCTTGTGATGGCAAAGCTGAATTTGCAGCATCATTACATCAGTGTCACATTATCTTTCAGAAATCAGTCTGATATGCTGATGTTGTGCTGCTTTATATTTGTCTGGAAACTCCTGGTAAATATGACTTTGCTTGGTTATCCATGAGAAATCTCGTGATTGTGATATTTCTGACCTGAAGATTGCTTAAGCCCAGACTTTCCAAGTTGAGGTCAGGTCGACTAAAGAATTACGGCAGATTGTTTATTATCATAAGCCGTGAATGTTGATGGTGCAGTATAGTATGTACAGATTCTGTGTGTACTGTTAGAGAAAAAGAAATATAAAGCTTGCCTGAAAACACTAGTAATTTAGTTGGTTTACGAGGAGACCAAAGTACTGAACATTTATCATCATTCTCCATGAAAGCATGGAGGGATAAAACACACCAATAAATACACAACTACACACCTAATGTTCATCATTGCTCTTTATTTTGTTTTATTAGCTCTAAAAGCTTTCTGTCTTAGTCGGTAAGTGAAAAGAGAAAGAAATATGAAACTGCACTGCGAGTCTATTCTATACTGAGCAAAATCACTTATAATGTCATAATTATGATTTCCGAACTTGTAAGGAGGAACTTCCCAGGAAGATTTGAACACAATATTAGTTCCAACACACCTGGCTGTAAATTCATTCAAGTGACCTTGACAAGCTGGATCGGGTGTGTTTGATTAGGATTGAGGCTAAACTCTGCAGGAAGGAAGATCTCCAGAAACCAGATCAAGGACTTTTGCTCTAAACCCATCCTTCTTTGTGTTTTCAGACAGAGATACACTAACCCGCACACACACAAAGCGTGTTGTCACCTGCAGAACCCATTCAGGAACATGCTGTTAGTGAGGAAGACAAAGATACCAGCACTCTCCAGTCAGTTGTTTTTAACAAAAGGGTACATGTACTGATTTCCCAAGATTCAGGAAATGTGAAAACAAACACGTCCTTCCCACACTTCATTTTCAGCGTGTGAATGTGTTAAGTTTAGGAGTGAAAACAGACTGAGGGAGAGAAATATCTAGTGCAGGCAGGCCACAGAGGAGAGATACAGTAGAAAACTACAGTGGGATCAGGCATTAAAGGGCTACTCCACCCCAAAAAATGAAAATTTTGTCATTTCTATCATTTATTCACCCTCATGTTGTTCCAAACCTGTCAGTTTCTTGCTTCCACTGAACACAAAAGAAGATATTTTGAAGAATGTGAATAATCAAACAGTTGATGGTAGCCATTGACTTCCACAGCGTTTAACCATACTATGGGAATCAATGGCTACTGTACCATCAAATGTGTGACCAACATCCCTCAAAATACCTTATTTTGTGTTCAACAGAAGAAAGAAACTCTTACAGGTTTGAAATCAAGTGAGGGTAAGTAAATGATGACAAAATTTTCATTTTGGGTGGACTATCTTTTTAAATAAACAGAAGGATCACATTTTTGTATATATAAAAACAAACACGCCCACTACATACACCAGAAAAGACAAATTAAATATGAGAGAGCAGAGACAAGGCTACCTTTCTTCTTCAGCCGGCCAGCTGTAACATACATTAGAAGCTTTCAGCTTGCAGTTAACTAAATAACCGTAATGAAGTAAAGAAACAGAGTGCTGAATTGGACTTTTCGTGGATCAGATTCAAAGGGGGAGACTAGGACTCATGGGAAACTCTCTCGAAGGCCCTTTACTGAGGTGAGAGTCGACTTAGACTCACCTCTCTTAACTGTGAAGAACCTCAAAGACAAATCTAGCAAATCAAAACCCTGGCTGCAGCCTTTGAAGGCTTGGACACTGATGAAGATGCACTCTGAGGACACCCGTTATGGATTTGAGAAGGAACAAAACTGAAAACTAACAAAAAAGGAACACTGAGCGATATCTGTGAAAACATCAAGGTTGTTCTGACAAAGAAGAACAAAGGAGTGGAAACAAGGTAGGGTCCTTCATTCAAGTGCACTCTGATGAAGATTCATGTCTGCTTGTTTTAATATGGAAACAAGGCCTGTTTGAGATCAGCAGTTTTTAAATGTGGGCCACCCTGATCTACTAAGAACATGATATTTAAGACATTAGTTTTACAGCCTGCCTCACAACTGCTCTGGACAACCATTAAGAAGTAGCTGGACTCACTTCCTGTGGCGGAGCCGTCGCTGGTGGATTCGGTCTTCTCGCTGGAAGAGAAAGGGAAGGGCCGTGAAAAGTCCGCCCCTTGGTCCGGAGGGCAGCCCGCCATCATGCAGAGACGCAGCAGGCCGCATCTGAGGATCATACAGCCATGATACTACCACTGTACTACAGCACCTATTACTACACTGACACTACACTACTCTAACACCACGACTACACTAGTCTTCTCTATGGCTAACAAAAGGTTTTGCTATCTATCTTGTGTTATGCTACTGTTATTGCGCCTTTTACTAATTTCCACACATTACAATTCCTTTGAGTAACACAGCTTTATTTAACCTATAAAACAATTGTGTTAAACAATTATCAATTCAGTTCACCTGTAGCTCAAGCGATATATAAATACATATTATTTATTTATTTAGTGTTCCTGTAGCTCAAGCGGTAGAGCATTGCGTTAACAAGCACAAGGGGTGGGGGTTCGATCCCCGGGAACACATGAACCATAAATTTTACTTAACATAAATTAAATATAATTCGCTTTTAACAAAACCCTATACTAAAAAAAAAACCTACCATAAATTTAATTTAAAATTATATATATATATATATATATATATATATATATATATATATATATATATATATATATATAATCAAGATATATCAAGAGTGCATTTATTTGATTCACAAATATAGTAATATTTCACAATATAACTGTTATTACTGTATATATAAATCAAATAAATGTATATATATATATATATATATATTTAATTAGTAATATTTCACAATATAACTGTTATTACTGTATTTGTGAATCAAATAAATGCACTCTTGATGAGCATAAGAGACTTCTTTCTAACACATTAAAGAATTTTACCAACCCCAAACTTTTGAGTAGTGGTGTATTAGAACTGAGCTATACAACCCAGTATGCTACTATTCTTCATTCAGACCCATTCTACCTATTCAACCTATTTTTTATAATCCAAAACAATTTAAATACTATCTTTAACCACAAGTCACTGGCTTTAATAACAAGCTAAGGTCAGCAATGAACTCTCACTTAAACGTATCTTTAAGTCCTATTTACACCAGGGTAAATTATGAGCACAAATGTCAGCGCTATAGGATTTTAACATCAAAATGCACCGATTTGCACTGTGATTATCTGACTTTTTTGCTTTTTTGTTCATACACTCTAAAAAGACCTCTCTAGTCAACAGGATTTACATCAGGCATTTCTATCTCTAACGCAACCTAATCTGAATTAAACACCCTACTTATACAATAATCTTATAATCTCTTCTTAATGCTTTCTTCAAAACTCTCTTTTTGAGATTAGAATCTAATTATTATTCATTTCCTTTCATTAAATAGTTGATGTGAATGACTTTTCACATCAAATATGAATGATAATAAATGTCCAGCAACATCAAAGCATCGGGTACAAAGAGACTCATGGCCATCGCAGGACAAAGAAGACCACCAGCACACACAATTTCAATACAAGCACTTCACAGTCAGCAAGTGAAGACATTTTTGCAAGCTTATGAAACATAAGAAAAGGCAATATGTACATAGCAGACAAGAGAACCCAGGATATTTCTGCATGATAGCAAAATGGAACCACGATAACAACAGTGAGCATGTGTGAAATGGTTGAACGTATTGTGTTAAACTGTTTTTAGTGTCAAGGACATTTTACATGGTACACAGTCTTAGGTACAGATGTTTTCCATACACAAGAGAGAGTGCAACAACACTCACTACTGCTTTAGTTCAATCCTAACAAACAACAGGCTGCTTCTATAAATAATGTGATAACTGTAAATACCGGCGGCGCCAGGGGGGGTCTTGGGGGGTCTCCCCAGACCCTGCCAAAAAACGCCTTGACCCCCCATTTGACCCCCCCCACTCCACCCTCTTCCTGATTAAAAAATATATATATCTGGGATAAAGATTTTAAAATGTTTCTCTTCAAACTACGCAAACTACGCAGAACAATAATAATTAATAATTCATTAGACATTTATTCGTACACTGAACCGAGAACCGTTTCTGTCGGGCGCGTGGCTAAACCGAGAACCGAGGAGCTGATGATACTGAGCATGCGTGATTCAGCCTGAAGCAGACTCACACACAGCGCGTCTGAACCAAACTGGTTCTTTTGGTGATTGATTCTGAACTGATTCTGTGCTAATGTTATGAGCGCGGCTAAACCGAAGTCTTGAATGAAGGGCAGTCATGCCAATGGCATTACGTCGAGCGCAAAAGAACCGGTGAACCGTTTTTTTTTCAACTGGTTTATTGAATCAAACTGTCCGAAAGAACCGGTTTGCCGAAAAGAACCGAGCTTCCCATCACTACTGGTGATCCGAAAACCGATGCAACCGGTTTTTTGACTTGAGAACGAGTCAATCTTTCGTTCGTTATCTGGCTCGGCTCGGTGTTCATCTTCAATTCTCTCTTCACAGCAGTTCAGTCAGTGTACTGCTTGAGTAAATGAATTACTCCGGGATATTGGTGTATTTGAACTCAGAGGGAGTGGAAGCCATGTCAAAAAAGTCAACACCTCAACAAACAGCGGCTTCTCTCTGTCCCGACAGAACGAACCGTTTCAAACGATTCAGTTCGATTTGGTGAACTGGTTCAAGAAGAACCGGTTAAATCGAATGATTCGTTCGCAAACCGGACATCACTACACTGCAGTGTTGTGAACGCGCCCACAAACAGACCCGAAGAGAAGACAATGCTGAATAAAGTCGTAGTTTTTGTTATTTTTGGACCAAAATGTATTTTCGATGCTTCAACATATTCTAACTGACCCTCTGATGTCACATGGACTACTTTGATGATGCTTAAACTGTGTTCCGAAGATGAACGGAGGTCTTATACATACATTTTCAGTGGAGGGTCAGATAGCACTCGGACTAAATCTAAAATATCTTAAACTGTGTTCCGAAGATGAACGGAGGTCTTACGGGTTTTGGAACGACATGAGGGTGAGTCATTAATTACATAATTTTCCTTTTTGGGTGAACTATCCCTTTAAAGTTTGAGCATATTGTTTGCAAACTGGAATTGATTAATTAATTAAAAAGTAGTTGATATGCTGTGTTGTGTTTTTGTTGTTTAGTAGCAGTAATATGCAGTTATTAGCCATATCCACTGTATTTTTTGTTGGTTTTCATTAGACCCCCCTTGAAATGACCAGGACCCCCCATTGCCCCCCTAATCAAAATTGTCTGGAGCCGCCACTGACTGTAAATGATGTATTTAATGTTGCATGCACTCTCAGAAAAAAAGGTACAAAAGCTGTCACAGGGTCGGTACCTTTTAAAGGTACATTTTTGTACCTCTTAGGTACTAATATATTATCTTTAGGTACTAATATGTCCCTTTAAGGTACCATTATGGACTCTTTAGGTACAAAGGTGTGCCTTTTAAAAAGGTAGTGCCCCAGTGACAACTTTTGTACCTTTTTTTCTGAGAGTGTGTGAAACTAATCAAACTAAATAAAAAATGAAAAACAAAATGCCATTTATTTCTCCATAAAATTAGTTGAACTGTGAACTCACAGTTACTGTGTACCATGTACAACGGTCTTTACGTGCCAAATGCTTATTGTGACTGACTTATCAGAAGCGTGTATGACTGAGATGGCTTTTATAGGTTGATTGTCAATGTGAGTGAGCATCTGATTGGGACTGGTTCCATGTAAATGGATCATAGATGGCTCTGTGGATGTAGTCATGTCTTACGTGCTGTCACTGTCTGGTGCTCGTGTAAGGACGCTCTGAACCAGTCCAGTCAGACTGGCTATCTGCTTCTCCATTGCCTCCATACGATCCCTGCTAACGAGACAGAGACAGAAAATGTATAAGTGTGCACTTTTTTAACATACATTTCCCAGGGTTTTTTGCTTACATTTTCTCTTAAACGCTGTTACAGTAGTAGATTTTCCATTACTGGCAGTCATATTTGTTCAAAGACAGCAACATTTCCCCTAACTGTGGATTGTCTAGGGCAGGGGTATTCAATCCAGGTCCTGGAGAGCCAACGTCCTGCAGACTTTAGCTCCAACTCGTCCCAGTCCTGAAGACCTTGATTACTTTGGTCCAAGTTTGTTTAACTGGGTGAAACTCTGCAAGACAGTGGCCCTCCAAGAGCAGGATGTGACACCTCTGGCCTAGGGGCATCACTCAAGATCTCTCAATAATGAAGTGCCAGTGCCTGGGCACAGGTTTCATTTTCTAGTGAGTAGGTGTAGCTTAGCACGGAGTAAAAATTGTTTAGCTGTTAGATCAATCTGTTTCAAAGAAAACTGAGTAAGAAGAATCCAATATCTTTAAAAAATGTGACACAACATCCCAGAAAATCCCAGTGAAAAGACAATGCCAAAAATAAATCCCATAAAGACATAAACAAGATAAAGCAAGATATTAAAGTTATTAAAAAACTTGTTTAAATCATGTGCCAACTTTGTCAAGTTCTTATTAATGCACTCTCTATATATTAATGGTTTATATATTTAAGATTTTGGGAAAAAATTGCTGTCTATGTAAGATAAGAAAGCTCTTGGATTTCATCAAAAATATCTTAATTTGTATTCTGAAGATGAACTTACCGATTTGGAACGACATGAGGGGTAGTAATTAATGACAGAATTTTCATTTTTGGGTAAACTATCCCTTTAATAAGGATATCTTTCTAGCATTTGCATAATATTAAATGCTGTTTATTAATTTATGTTAAGAGTGTGCAGACTGACGTTTAGGTCTTGTCCATGAAAATGTGTGTTTGTCAATGAAAAATTAAATAAATAGCCTCACATGCATGTACATGTACTTTTGCTAGTGCTCACCGTGTGTCCGTCTCGCCCCCAGATAATGATGACCCAAATCCAGGTCCCTTACTCCCATCTCCTAGGGGTTCAGAACTGGAGCTGGGTCTGGACTTCGGACTCTCCACAAACACCGAAGAGGAAACTGAGTCTTTGCGGAAGGTGGTTCTCACAGGCGACCCTCGGCTGGGAGACGCAGTGAACGATTCCCTGTCACGCAGCTGCACGTCGGGAATCTTCTGCGGGGAGGAGGGCGGCAGACGAAAGCCCATGCCGAGCGTGGAGCTGCTGTAGGTATCGGAGTATAGAGAACCTCCAGGCTTATACAGGCTGTCCTCCAGGTCGCTTTGAAGCGCCGCAGCAGAGTATGTACTGAGAGACCGCACTGACCCTCTGCGGTACAGACCTCCTGACACCGGGAAGCCGAAGGGGTCGGCAATGGTGGCCAGGGACTGAGTAGAAGCGATACTAAGCCGACCCTCGTGCACCAAGCTGTACGGATCAGCATAAAGACCTTCATTCTTTAGGAGGACCATGCCTTTACCAGACATCTCCTCGTCGGGTTTGACATCACGCCGCTCCAGGATGGAAGAGGAAGAGGGGTTTAGGCCTTGAGCCTGTCCGTGAGAGGGCGAAGGGTGGTGGGAGTGGGATGGATGCTGGGGACCCTGTGGGTGAGGGTGACCTGGACCAGTGAAAGAGGGGGGCCGACCTCCGCTGTAGGAGAGACGAGATCGAGAAGGAGAGCTGGAGGAGGGTGAGACAGTGGAGGAAGGGAGAGTGTTGAGGCGATGGGTAGGTGACGAGTCCCGGGATGAGTAAACCATCTCTCTCTAAAATAAAACAGAGAAAATAAATGAGCATTTTACGAATCAGAGCATTTTATGAATCACTGAGTAATTTATTTATATAATTTGTGTCCAAGTCATAGGAGAAAAAAATGTTAATGCATGAATATAGAAATGATTAAAGTACTTCAAACAGATAAACAAATAACCCTAATAACATTCAAAACATCAAAACATCATAACAAAGATCAAAGGTGCAAACTTAAATATATTATTTCAGAAATAATTATAAACTTATGTTACCCATAATGTTTTTTTAAATATATGATGCATACATAAATAATAATATATAATTGATATAATAATAAATATAAAAATAAATGTGATAAATTAAATAAATTTGATATCACAAAACTTATTTACCTCAAAATAATAGTGAACTATAATTTTAATTTGATGGTTCACTTTTAGTTGCCGGTCTCCATTGACTTCCATAGTATGTGTAAGAAAAACACAGAAAACACTAATGGAGACAACTGAAGGTGAAACATCCCTTTAAATGACATAATGAAGAGGAAGTGATGTCATCTGTGTTTTTAGAGGAGCAAAGTTCATAAATTGGCAATTTACTCTAATTTAACATTTTTTTTTTCATGCCAGAACCCCCCCCCCCCCCCCCCAAAAAAAAAAACAGGGCACATACATATATATCTCTATATACTTATATATATTATTTTTTTTTCTAAAAGAGTAGTTTTCTATTTTTGTCAGGTAGAATGTTTAAAATCACACAATAAACTAATCAAAAAAAATTTTTAAAATCCTACAGTAATCTAATGTAAAAAAATATTTAGGAGTGTTAAAGTGGATATTTGCAAAAAATTCAACAGAACAATTTAGTTCCATTCATAGTTAGGAGTGTTAAAGTGGATATTTGCAAAAAATCACTCAAAAGTGAAAATGAGTTGCTGACAAATCAAACATCTCAAAGCAGGAGCAATCCTCTGAGGTTAAGGACAAAAACCAAGAGCAGAGCTCTAGACTCATTGCTCCCATTCTCTCCTTCTCTCACTCTTTCTTTTCATGGGTCTGTAATTCAACTCTGGGGAGCTCCATTCACCCTATTCACTCCTTTCTCCCAGCCTAGCAAAAGCTACTGGCATAACATTGGATTACATGACACTGTATTCAGATTTCACCAGCACTTCTGAGTGAGCGCATATACTTTACTAAGCTACAATGAGCAGAAGGAAGAGCTTTTAAACTCTCAATTCACAAACACCAGGAAACCCACACTCATCTAATAGATCCTTTTTGCTGCCCTGTTGCGTCTCACTATCTTTCATTCTCACCTCTCCTTTTCTGCATCCTGCATATCATTCTAAAAATGTTATATCTGCTTGTCACTTTACTTGCATTTATTCTACAGCTTGTTTTGTTTTATTTTAAGGCACTCATCCATCTTTTTCTTTATATTTTTTGTTTCTTTTCCCCTCTTTGTCTCTGTTCCCCACGTCTGAGAGTGGTCAAACTTACTGAGGCATTACAGGGATATAGCTTGTTAGCCTGCGTACAATGGACACACTGACGTAAATGCAAGTACACACTCCAGGGAGCAGTTGACATGTTCTGTCTAGAGTTCTGTTGATGATAGAGAAATGGGCTTTATATATTCACTCAAACACACAAACAGTGAAGGGCTGTAGAGTTTCAACTCGAGTGGCAATTTGAACAGATTCAAATTGGTCAAAAGGTGCAATGAGCTTGTCACTGCAGGCTGCCATTTTTTATTTAAAATATGAAAGCAGCAATTAACCTAAAAAATCCCCTAAAGTTCCAGTTTATAGTCTATAGTATTTATCTACAGTATTAATTAATTTTAAAAGAAAACTGAAAAAAGGGACAATCACTCTCTCTCTCTCTCCCAGACACACACACACAAACACACACATTTCATAAACACTTAAGATGGGAATCGTAAGAACCAGGGGAGTATTTTCAAACTAGGGTTCTGTAAGTAAGTGCTAGGAGGTCATATTTTTAGGACTAGCAAAGTGCACATAATTAATTACATAGTTCATTTGATTTTTAACATATTACAAATAATATTATTACTGTTTTATTCTATCTAATCAGAAATCATGAAATTATTATTAAATTATTAAAATTGTTAAAAAATGATTAAATCCTATGGACAGTTTAAATGTTATACATTTTACATTAATAGTGGGTAGGAAAAATACTCTTGCAACTTAAAGTACATATTCTGCAGATAATGTTTAAAATATTTAATTTTCCAAAAACATTAAAATGTAAAATCAAATAAAAAAAAATAAACATATATATTTTAGAAACATGTTGTTTTTTTTTTCACACAGAATGGGTCTTTATAAATAAATAAACAATATAATATAAATTATATATATATATATATATATATATATATATATATATATATAGCTGCCTTTATATTTTATGACACAGGGATCATTATACTCCATGGCATAATAAAGTTTGAAAACCCCTGAATTAAGTGACTAACAATTATTGGTCTTAAATATATATCAAATAACCTAAACATAAACAATAGCACCTTTAGCTACAACAAAAATCTGTTGTGGATGTGAATTTTTAGCATACAAATCTTTAGCATCTCATTATCATAAACACAACCAGTCAATAATTAATTACACTGATTTAAGTCTAAATGAGTGAAAACCCATTCTGCTTTCCCAGCTCTGACAACACACACACACACACACACACACACACGCTCAGACATCAGTGTACACACATACAGTACACCCCACACAAACAGACAATAAACAGAAACATTTGCATACATGTCTAATGTTAGCTGAGAGACTCGTGTCTAATAGCAGTGGGTATGAGATGGTAAAGACGTCTCACACCAGAGAAGTAAAAACGAACATTTGATCAACAGAGTGACGCAACATGATCGCATTTCAAAGTCAACCCACATCAAACTCCTGTGGTAACACAGCGAGCTCACAAAGTGAAACGAACTCCCAAGTGATAGCCAAAAACTGTGCATAATTCAAAAACCTTCGAGTTCAAGAACATCCAAGTCTGAAAGACGTCGCTCAATGGATCAAACAACGGTTACTTCCCTTTAAAATATTTAACACGCAAAAAGAACCGTGACGTCGATTTGAAGGTTAGGTTTGCCTTTCATCTCGCCACATACTGCGATCTACATCCTTAACCTTGTGATATCTTATTTTGACTTGGGTAAGAAAACATTTTTTAAATATGGATCATGCTTGGCGCCTTCTTTTACCCATAAGCCCATGCTGAGACAATGTAAGATGGCAAACAACTGAATCGTTGAAAGCAGGATGAATATCTCACCCTGAGGTCTCCGTTGGCCAGATGTGCTGCAGGATAGGAGGCATAGATGGGCTCTTTGCGATAGATTTTAATGATACTGCGGTCCTGTATGTCCCTCACATCCTCCAGCTCGTAGAAGACGTTCCTCGCTTCGTCTTTGATCAAGATGGCCGTGTTTGGGGACTTCAGCATTCCCGCTGTCAGCTTCTGAGGGAACATGTGCACGATAAGTGCGTGTAAGGTCTCCAAACTATTGAGCTCGTGAGTGATATGAACACGTCTGGTCTCATCGCCAAACTGCAGGAAAAGGACACCTGAGAAGAGAGGAGAGAAGTAAGAAGAAAGTCAAGAAAGACCACCATGATCAAGATGAAAATGGTGAAGCATACGCTCCTAAATTTATGTATTTGAATGGCATATAAAATTTCCATCTATTTGGATTACGCAGTTTTATTATAAACTAACAAACTTAATATGATGTATACAGTATTTATCAGTTATACATAATATAACACAACATAAACTGAATGTGTTTTAAACACACAAAAAACAGCCTCAATACATAAATCCAATTACTTTCTGACTAATACATTTGAACTTTTTGAATTTGGCTTGTTCCACCACATCTTATGCCATATTCATACTTTTCTAACTGAATGAATTCAAATGTTTTTCACATTGAACAGGTTTATGCAGATTCTAAGCAATCTGAATGAATGCATTTAGAAGACTATTTAAATAAAATCAAACAGATGAAAATTGCTGATAATAAACTGTGCAGAAATCTTACCTGCTGCTTATCTGTTTTATTTATGTGACTGACAAATATAAAGTGTAAAATAGCATTACATTAGGTTTATTAGTCTGTTTATGTTAAAACTGTGTAATCCAAATGGATATCAATTTTATATGCAATTTAATTGCATTAATCATAAATGTAATCATACATATTTTTTAAGTGTTGTAAACTGCTGTGAGGGCTGTGTCAGCGACAGCAAGTCGCTCATGCAAGGCTGCTGAACTCCTCCTGCAGACTTTTTATCATTTGTTTTTGTCAGTTTATCTCAGTGCACTTCACCTAACGGGTCAGCAGGCGATCCTAAACTTCCTGCTGATGGGACAATAATCTCTCTGTGGGGAAGAGCTCCAACCGAATCACTTTCAGCAAATATTGAGCACTTACTGCTAACACACAGACACACTCAGCTACAGAACGTCAAAGAGATACTTCGCTCCATGGAAACCAAAGCTAAAAAACAAACTGTTGAAGGTCAGTTCATCTGAATGCATTGTACTGCTGTAATTAAAGCACTGCTATTAACTATCAACAAGTAGAAAACATTTCACAGTATCTAATTGCAGGACAGCGAAATGTCATCATCTGCCAAAAGCAAACCAGAACAGTGGGGCACATGTTTTTTTCCACTGATTCATTTATACCACCCAACCATTCAAACAAAGTGATTCAACAGAATGAATCAGACTTTCCGTCACCGCAAATGAAAAACAACAGAATGTGTTTAACTATTGTGTCATCTCACTCAACTGTAAATACAATGTGACATTTAAAGAAGTAATGTAACACCATGTCACATCACGATTAAAAATATCACAGATTTATATCCTGAGGTTAATCTGATTGGAATTTGAACTGTTATTGTACTCAGAGTTATTTACAAGGAAATGTTTATCATAATGAATACTAAATTGTCTATCAAACATTCAAGTAACTTTCTGCATAACCTTTGGGATGATGTTTACATTTTAACAAAGCGTTTTGTTTTGGAATTATTTTCAAATAGTTTCTCAAGTGGCTTAGAGATACTGCTGTTAAATTTAAATTGGTTAAAATGATTCAAATGATTCATTTGAAAGTTAAAGAAAGTCAACTGGATGAATAAGAGGCACTAGTGAAGTTGTTTCATTTTCTATTATTTATGAGCTTTGTAGGCCATTACAGGCCTCAACAGAAGAGAAGTACGTGGAAAATGATGTACACTACCATTCAAAAGTTTGGGGTCAGAAATATTTTGAATGTTTTTTTTAAAGTCTGCATTTATCTGACTAAAAATACAGTAAAACAGGGATATTGTAAAATACTATTGCAATTTAAAATAAATGTTTTCTATTTTAAAATATTTATTCCTGTGATGTTAAAGCTGAATTTTCCAGTCTTCAGTGTCACATGACCCTTCAGAAATCATTATACTGTAACATGCTGATTTGCTGGTCAAGAAACATTTCTTATTATCAATGTTGAAAACAGCTGTGCTGCTAAATATTTTTGGGAAAACTGTGATACACTTATTAAGAATTCTCTGATGAATAGAAAGTGTAAAATAACAGCATTTATTTTGAAATCTTTTGTAATATTATTAATGTTTTTACTGTCACTTTGGTAAATTTTATGCATTTTTGCTGAAAAAGTATTAATTTCTATCCAAATAAATAAATAACTAAATAAAAATCTTACACACTGACATTAGTAAAGTTGATAACTTATCCCTGTGTTTATGTGGGCATAAGCGTATTAGTCATTTGAGTGTCAGGTAAAGAGAGTGATTTACTGAGAGCAGTATATGTTACCTGGAGAGCGTAGTTTATTCTGGCTTGCAGAGCGGGAGAGTGGGAGGCTCTGACGGAAACGGTTCATGCGGTTGAAGCCCAGCGGCATGTCAGCCTCAGACATGGTCTCCAGAGACTCAGCAGATGCGAAGGACAGTTTAGACGCCTGGTCTGCCAAACCTGACTGAGTGGACTGGGAGTGACGTGGACTACGGCTCTAAATGACAGAGAGAGAGAGAGAGATTTCCTGCATTTCAAATGGCATGATGTAAAAGGCAGACATTATTTACTCAAAGGGAGAAACCAAAAGCAAATTCCTCCAACCAGAGTAAATTACACCTAAACAACAGCTCAAGCTCAGGGTGAGAAAGTAAGGCAGATAAAAAGTACCTGATTCTTTGTTTGTGTAATGATGGGGAAAAACAGCAATGCATTGACAGGAAAATCACTCACAAACTAACAAGTCTCTATGGATGTGTCTCTACAAACAGACTGAGACGCTAACTATTACACAGAACAAAACTGTCTGCTTCACTGTAATATATACAGTAATGGTGAATCGCACATCTGTGGATTTCTTGTCAGATGTTTCTGTTTATTTTGTAGCATTTAATAAAGAGGATCCACACAACCGCATCCTGGTGTGTTTCACAAGACACCTGTAATGAGCTCCCAGGGTGCACTGGGGAAAGACTGGCAAGCTGGTTTGCAGAGCAGGACACATCCACAAAGCGGCATCAACATACATCAAATCAATTCTCCTTTGTACTGCAAAAAATCTGCTTCTAAATCAGTATTTTTCCCTTATTTAAAGCTGAACATATTTAAAAAACTAGAAAAATTTACTTGAAAAGTGCATTTGTGTAACAAATATTATTTTCAGAGAATATAAAACATAGTATAAAAGTTTGGGTTCCTTAAGATATTTTAATGTTTTTGAAAGAAGTCTCTTTGCTCAACAAGATCATAATAGAACAAAATTAATACAGTGAAATTTTTATTATAATTCAAAATAACAGTTTCACTGTAATATATTTTAAAATATAATTTATTATTGTGATGACAAAGCTGAATTTTCTTATAATCCTTAATAATGTAATTACAATTTTTGGTTTGTTTTGTAAAGTCTTTACTGTCAGTTTGTATCCAATCAATGCATTTTTGTTGAATTTTTTTTAAACAACTTTTTTTTTTTTTTAATCTCACCAACCCCAGACAACAGTAGTGTATATCTAGAATTACTGTTAATTAACAATTTTTTTTTCCTGTTTTAACCATAAATTTAATAACATTTAGAGAAGTTTATACTAGATTTAAACTAGATTTAATTCACGAATAGTGAACAAAAACAAATCAGCTAATTCACATTTATAAAAATAAAACTTATAAAAGCAGGGTGTGTTATTTACACGCAAGGTAAAAGCTCACATACACACACACGCGCACACACATAAATGCTGAGGCACAGAAGCAGTGCTGTGTCTGTTCCCTTGCAGACAGTGTCTGAGCGCAAAGGGGCCAAGTTGAGCTGATAGATGACCCCCCAGTGTAACTATAATGGGGTCATTTATCCACAACAGAGAGCAGTCCGGGTGCTATTCATACACAAACGCACATACATACATACATCTATAAAATAAGAGCTTGTTTATCCACACAAAGATACATAGCCATATAGATTTCATGTATCCCATACTAAACTAAATGCTATACAAACTCAACAGAAAATAAATGTCTCTTTTTCAGGACACAGTATTCATTCATTCATAGGGTTGGGAATCGTTAGAAATTTTCCGGTTCCAGTTCCAATTCAGGTTCCATTAAAATCATTAAACAACTATTAAAAAAATAGTGGTAAGGAAAAATGCACAATACTCAACTACTCGGTGCTCAATAATGTTTATTACTTACTGTCAACTTAATTTAAAGGTTGGCAATGTCAAAATTCAACATATATTACAGTATACAAATTTTCAGGTTCCGATTCCGGTTCCATTTAAATTTTTTTTTTTTAGCCAGGGATCGGTATGTGGGACAAAATCGGCATTTTTTTTTATGAAAATCCCAAACAAAGAGTGGAGCACCGACGACGAGTTTGCTGCCGCACTATTTTACCTTCATTGAATGTAGATGCCTGTTGTTGTACAAAGTTATAAGTAATGTTGAGTAATGCAAGTCCAACAATCAGCATGTGCTTTTGCTAAAGTTTTTTTTTACACACACATATCAATAACATTTTGCTTTTCAAGCAGGAAGCTAAGCTGGTTGGCCAAATAGTCCCTTGAGGGCTAAGACACTTGTTCATTTCCCTAAATTAATGAAATATAAACTGTTATACTTATAACCATGTATACTCACACTCCATAATTGACACCAGCAAGCGAGAGGGTAAGACACAGAAAGAATAAATTCTGAACGAATAGGCTGTTCCCAGACACGTGCTGTATCAAGGCACCTCAGTGGGAAGTCTGTGGGCCAAGGAAAACGCCCAAGTATTATGTGGCAAAAAACGCTGCACAACAAGAAGAGGTGACCGTGTGGTTTCCCAATGAGGAAGATATGTGGAGAAGGACCGATTCCAGACCTTGGGGGAGGTTGAAATCTGCGGAAGCAGTGGATTGAGTCTGGAGTATGAAACAAAGAGAGCCACTAATCACAGGCATGTGCTTTTGAACCAGAAACAGCGGCAGAAGCGCCTGAGAATTGCTGGGCTACAGAGAACATGCATTAGCACTGGACTGTTGCTCAGGGGTCCAAAGTTACAGTTTTTTTTGCGGATGAAAATGCAAAACCATTTTGCATGTCATTCGGAAATCAAGGTGCCAGAGTCTGGAGGAAGGCTGGGAAGGAGAGCTGATCGTCATTGAAGTGCCAAATGCCTGAAAGTCCAGTGTGCAATGCAAGTACCCACAGATGAGTGATGGTAATTGGGGTGCCATGTCAGCTGCTGGTTTGACTGCGCCTTCATATTTACATGAAATCAAAAAACTTCAATGAAGATTACACTTCTCCCTTCACATAATTAATAATCAAAAACAAAAATCTTATAATAACAAAAACACACACTTCATATAGATAAAGGCAAATATGAGTAAATGAAAGAAAGCAGTTGAATCTGAGGACGTTCTTTGTCGAGTTTATAACTCAAACATGAATCTGCTATGAGGTTTGGGCAGGGTCAATGCAGCTAGCTATCAGGAGATTTTGGAGCACTTCCACATAATCAAGCTTCCATCTCTCTGAAAAGCTTTATGGACTTTGAAGACGGCGTTTTTCAAATGCACGACCTGGCACCAGTGCTCACAGTGCCAAAAACCAGCATGTGGGAACAGAATCAGGGATCCCTGAAAAAAACAGATACCCCCACAATGTGCTCAATCCCTGGCCTGCCAAAATCTCCACCTTCATCGCACACCACACACGAACTTCAGTTCCCAACAGAGGAAGGAGGACATTCATGCCAAAATACATCTGACTAGAACAAACTTTGAATTAACCTCCATAGCAGTAATACTAAATGCAACATGACGCAGTACAAATCTGAGAATGAAATCACTCATTCACTACAAAACAAAAGCACCAAAAATAAATCAAACAAAATTAAAAAAAATGAAAATAAAAAATTCACCATATACCAGTAAATGTAATATTACAAACTTTGAATTAACCTCCATGCAATAATGAAATTAATCATAATAAAATTAATGTCAAAATAAGGCACAATGTTCTGAAAGGAATTTATTTTTCCCGTTTTACCAGTATTTGTAATTTTACACTTAACAGATATGTCCTTAAAATTAATGGATACATTTCCATGTAATGAGCTGTCAGTACATTTTAATTATCTTTCATTACTTTTTTCATATTTTTTTTGAAAGCAAACAACATTGATATAAAGTAAACAACATTGTTTAGCTGTTCAGAGAAATGTGCCCAGAGGAATATTTTAATGCACAAATATTACACTTAGTTCAAAAGTTTTTTAATTCACCTTGTTTTATAATCCTTTATAATCTTAAAGAGCATTAGTGGTAAACAGATTGAGCTTGTTGGCTTTATATTATGTTATATAATGAGAAGGACCTGTATATATATATATATATATATATACACACACACACACACACACACACACACACACACACACACACACACAGAGTATATATACATATACACATATACTGTACATATTACACACACACACACACATTTGTACTTATACTAAAAATCCTGACAAATTTAAATTAACGTGGACAGCATAGCCTACATCAAGTTTTTAAAATATGAACTCATGTCGAAATCTCTGATTATTTAAAGCTGAGCACAGTATTATTGAGGTCTATTCTGAAGCTCTTTATCATTTACCATTATCTTTTTCTTATGAGAAAAACCTGAGAAAAAGACTAAAATCTGAGTCTGAACACCTAAGTAAAAGTCTCCATTAGTTCTCCATTTAATTTCATTGCCCTCTATGGGTAACGATTAAGATATTACAGAAACCTCTTTTGTGCATGTGGGAATGAAATTAAAAAAAAAAGACAGAGGCATATTTTTCTTTCCTTGTACATGAGAGAAGTGTGTCTATTTCAGATAAGATGATGGGAGACATAGTATAATATAAGATATAATGTGCACAATTTTATTAAAATAACATTATTAACTATTACAAAGAGACAGACAGTGAAGTAAAGGGATGAGATAGAGAGAGAGAAAAGGAAAGAAAATAATTGCTCTTGAGAATAATCTCTCTCTCTCTCCTGCTATTGTTAGACACAGGCTGAAGGCACAGCAGAAATTGCTCCAGCAAATTGCAGTAGATTGTGGCCTATTCAGTCCAATGCCGAGAGAGGGAAAAAGCAGGGAAAGCAGGGAAAATGTAAGCTGGTAGGTGGTCATAAAATGGCGGCATTCTTTGCACTTATCGTTGGGGACTAATAGCGATGATGAAGACTGAAATGATAAGAGGAAGAGAAGGAGGGCAATGGATTAGTTCAGCACACCTTTACTGTCTGCTGGAGGACAAGCTGTGAGCTGTCTCCAATACAAGAGATAACAGGTGACACTGTTGAACAAAAACAAAAAAATAATGCTAAACTGTATATACAGGCAGTGCGACGTGTCCGCCGGTGTACATCTTTGTTTATGTTGCACTTGATTTTTAGGATACCCTGAAACTAATTCAATGGGCTATATTTGGTAATGACTATTTTTGGAGAAGCTACTTTAAATTGTATTTCGACAGGCTACAGTACTTCAGTTTCTCCTAATACAGAAAACAGCTAATATTGAAACTACATATATTTTACATATTACAAAATAAATAAATAAATCAAAAAACTATTTCTATCGAACCCAGTCTCATTGGAGAATCGTGCCTCTACCCACATTTTTGCAGAACTTCAAAAACCTACCTATATCGAACATTCCATTCACTGTAGTTTCCAGCTTCCTCAGAACACTTATCATAGTGCATGATTTGTAAATTAACACATTTTAATGTTTGCATCACAGAACCAGATTTAAATGCGGTAAACTTGCTTAGTAGCACACCTGGTACAGCACTGCACTTTTGATGGAGAGAGCTCAGGTATGAGAAACAATACAAAATCTCAAAGACTTGTAGAAGCAAGCAAATAAAATGGCATGTTTTTCTTCATCAAATGTGTTTTTATGTCACATTTGCTTTTGTTAAAACTTTAAGTTATGTCTAGGGTAGTAAAAGTATTGGTTCTGGATGAAACTGAACTGAACTGGACATTTTACTTTGAAATTATTGCGAAATGTGCAAGAAGTGCACTTGACAGGAATGATACAACAGCCCAATTGTTTTCCCAAGTTGTATCTGAAAAATATTCACCTGGCACCAACACAACCAAACTGGTAAACACAACTTCACAGCAAAAAATAACAACTAATAAAACAAATAAAACACCATAATTACACAAAACGCTGTGATAAGCAGCAGAATTTAGCAAAACGTGTCACTAAAATAAAGGAAAACATGTCACTAAAATAAAGGAAAACGTGTCACTAAAATAAAGGAAAAATACTAGTTACTTAAAAAGCCAGAAAAATTGGAAAACAACTAAGGTATTGTCGAGATAGTTTCGTAGCATCACTACTTGAACTTAGCTACTCCACAACACTGTCAATGATGAGCTCTGCCCTCTCTTCACTGTTAGCATATGGCTAGCTCTAACGATCTGAAACAACTGATGAAGAAAAGAACAACAGAAAATGCTAATGAACCAGCACTTAGACATCAATACACATTTCTAGATACGAGGAAGTTATCAAAGTAAAAAACAAGGCAGCACAAATGAGAGCGGAACCAAACCAACAAATCACAGCTCTGACAGTAATTTGCAGAGAGGCTAATTTTATGTGGCGTAACCAGCCAGGGGACGTTTGCTTTAACAGGCATCTGTTTGGGGCCTCAGAATCTACACCTAAAGGAAAAAAAAATTCTGAAAACATCTGACAATTCATCCTACCATGACAAGTACACACAAACATCAGAAGAGAAGAGAAGAGAAGAGAAGAGAAGAGAAGAGAAGAGAAGAGAAGAGAAGAGAAGAGAAGAGAAGAGAAGAGAAGGTCCATAATTCAGGAAACTAGACAAGAATAGAGAATGTAAACATTAAGTATTGGGTAAACAATAGAGTTTGAGGTTTATCATGTTGCAAGGGATTTGGAGGGTCAGGTCAGAAGGAGTCCATTAGTCTAGAAAGTCTACAGTGAAACTAATAATATGATGATTCACAAACCCAACTGAGATGCACAACACTAGCAGAAAAACACAGCAAGATCTCATTAGTCCCAAATCAATGTCGACATGTACTCAAACGTGTTGTCTGCATGTTATTCAGTGTCTGGATAGTCAAATCTCGAAAAAACATGACATTGCCAGACATAATGAGAGAATGAGTGTGTGTTTCCGTTGACAGGAGGAGTGTAACATGAGTAAATAAGTGTGAGAGTGAATATGAATGAACAGAATCAGGAGGATCGGATTACTGAGTCTCAGTCTAATGACACTGTTTATCACAGCCTAAGGCCATTTCCTGTGTCCTTCTACAACATCGCTACAGATAATAGACATTTCATCCCTGATAGAATACATATCATTCACAATATAGTACAGGTTCGATAACGAGGGATTTGATGGAGTACGTAAGCCTATAAAGTTTCTGAACCATCATCCTACCAGCACACTCACTGCTGTGGCTTTCTGATTATTTTTTTCCTACAGTCTCATTCCCTGGGTTTTTAAGATGCTGTGACAACTTAAAAGAAATCTAGTTTTTAAAAACCTCTATGTGTTCAGTTCTATTAAGTTGACTTCAGCTGTAAGACTTTGATGGGTTCTGTGGGCAGGTGTGTAAGAAAATGAAGGAGAGGAAAAGAGAGATACTGTAGATGGAGACAGAAAGAAAGAAAAGGGGAATGAGATTTAGAAGATAAAAAGCAGTGAAGCAGATCATCACAAATCAGACGCTGTTCGCCCCACAGATCAATGACCTTAACACACCTGACACGTGATACTCACCTATTCAACACAATAGACTTCAACTGTTTTTATCTGATGCTCTTTGTAATTACTACTGACTATCATTCATTTTAAACATTTAAGGATGTCCATGTGAGCCACCAAAGGATTGTTTTTGTCAGATTTATCTCACTTTTAGCAACAATTATGTCCCCGCTACTCAGCCCAGACAGAATCTGCTGTCATTTTTTGCATTTCTTTATTAATTTTTGGGATGTAATGTGCATAAAACTACAACAGACATCAATATACACCATGTACATACAACATAAGAACACACAAACAGGTATCAAAAGAACAAGTTTTTGATATAGGAACACACAGAAGTAATCAAAGTACCGACCTTAAAGCTCCAGTAGTTTGGCTGTTGCTATGGAAAGAGAGAGAAGAGAGAGAAAGAGAGAGAGCGTTACTTAGACATTTATCTCTGTGTGTGGTGAAACCTCATGAAATGACACAGTCACCATCTCCAACCATCTTTTGTGATAAAAGATTGTGAAGGAAAATATGAACAGAGAGAGAGAGAGAACAGATCCCAGTGAGAATATCTATCAAAATTTACTGAGAATTTTGGACTCACGTTCACTTCAACTCGCTCTTAATAATAAGCGATTGTACGTAACTACAACAAATATATTGCATAACTTAAGGCCCCTTTACACAAGCAAGGTAGAGCAGCTCTAATTACTGCTTTATTATTTATTCTCTAATTACAATATACTATTTTCATTCACCATGTGATGCAATACGTATTTATACCACCAACGCTAATGTACAAAATTAAGGGCAGAAGGATTTTTTTATGTAAGTCTCTTATGCTCATCAAGGCTCCATTTTTTGATCAAAAATACAGTAAAACACAGCAAAATATTACTTCAATATGAATTTTCAGCATTTACAAGAAACAATTGTGCTGCTTGTTATTTTTTGTGGAAATTTTGATACATTTTTTTTCTCCAAAATGATGACTATAAAGTTCAAAAACAACATTGCTTTGAAACAAAAATCTTTTGTAACATTCTAGATGTCTTTACTCTCACCTTTGTTCAATTTACATTAAATACAGTTAAAAAACTTACTGAGTCGAAAACTTTTGGTAGTGTATAAGCAGCAATAAACAGACTTTTTACACCACATATGTGGCGTCATATGCAGAATAAGGACAGCATTAAAGCACATGGTGACACAGAGACACATAAATCCTCTAGTCTGGTCATCATATGGAGCTGTTCTGAATGGGCTGGCCCTCTAAATGAGTCTGCATGAAGGTATTTTGAGGCTTTCTCTCATCTGTCCATCAGCTGCCCTGTCTGACAGACTAACTGACAAGATTGCAGCAAATGAGAAAAAAATTAATTACAAAGATCCCCTCTGTGTCTATGCTTGGCCTGCTGCCCAGACCTATCAATCATACTGAAATTGGTCAGCTGTCTGAAGCGCTCACACCTATCTCTCCCATTACATCCGTGAATTTCACATTTACAGAAAGTCAAAGACATTACCAGCTAAAACCAGATCATGACATTCCTTTTTTTTTCTTTTTTTTTTGCTTGGTCACTTTTGACTCTTTTGCTGCAATTTTATTTAAAAAAGAGAGATAGAGAGAGAAAGAAAAGTCATTTAAATCACTGTCATTTCCAACACAGAATGATTCGAGATGTGATGGAAATGACACTGTGGTGAAAATAACATTTTAAACACTAATTTGTCTGTCATGTACGTATGCCCGCTGCATTATTAGACAGACAACATTACATTATTAGAAGACAAGTTAAATAAACTAGTGAGTCTGAAAAATGTGGTTAATAAAGTGGTTTATTTTCCTTATTCAGCTCATTAAGGCCACAGGGTCTAAAGTGCCCTGAGCTCCCATATATTCTTTGAATAAAACTCAGACTGACGCTTATTTGGTGAACACAACCCTGATCGATCAAGACCTTTGAATATTTCATGGCCAAGTCTAGACTACATAGTCAGCTGATTAAAAGTATATGCATGTAAAAACATACATTTAGAGAGGAAAATATATTAATTGGGAAGCTTAAAATCAACTAAACATTTCTTTCTACACAAGGCCAAAAATGCCGCTGAACTCCCTTGAAGCAGGATATTGATATCAATGGTGTATAATAGCTCACCGCTCATATAGCAGTACTTCAGCATTATATTTCTAGTAAAATAATATTCTGTGTATCCATTCACCTGCTTTCAACTTTGTGCAGTTCATCCTGCCAATGCTCTACAAGGAGCAGCAATAAGAAAAATACATGCAGCTTTATGAAGCACTACTGCAAACATGTGCTGCATGTATTTATATCAAATACACAACCACCCCAAAGTTGAGGTTAAGACACTAGCATACACACATTGCATTAGTTTCTCTCCAAAAGGAAAATACCACATATACCTATAATCATATAATATATATTTCAGTGTTGTTCAGTGTATCTGTGTTGCTGATATATGGACAATAAAACTGGCCAACCCTTCTCTGTGTTTATTCTGTTATAAAGCAGGTTTAACTGGTTTCTCAACTAAGCTGTTTTAATGATTGACAGAAATGGGTCAGATATGGGGGCAGGGCCTCACCTGCAGGGATTGATTCTGGGTTACCTGATGTCAGGTACTACTGAGTGGCAGATGGACCCATTGCATTGCTGCCAGGAGGTGTTCTGGTACTGAAGTTCAGCCTAAAGCCAAGGCTTTTGTACAGTTGATGGTCAGTCCGGGGGGATAAACCATACTTTGGAACAGCTTGAGATTTAAGTGCCTGCTCAAGGACGTAATATTAAATGTCTCCCAGCAGCATTTTTAAGCCAAAGCATTCTCGTATTACGTGGGACATGATTGTCTGAAGCATGGAAGGAATGGCAGTGTAGCCAGTCTATACCCCCCTTATATTCAACACACACACACACACACACACACACACACACACACACACACACACACACACACACACACACACACACACACACACACACACACTCAAACACACACACACACACACACTCAAACATTCACCTAAAATGAAAACTAAAAGCGCATGATTCACTGGATTCACTGGCTGATGAAAAAGTGGACTTTAAAAGTGGACACCTATCAGCATGGATATAGGAAAAGCTTTTGGACAATTTATTATTATTTTTATTATTCATAATTACAACAGACCAACCCTAGCCACCATAAAATGCAACTTTACACACACACATATATATATATATATATATATATATATATATATATATATATATATATATATATTTATATATTTACATTAAATAAATATATTAAATGATGCTCGTAAATTATTTTCTCAAAAAAGTACTAATACAATTTACAAAAAAAGTAAATAAATAAAATTACATTAAAAAAGTAAATATATAAATACATTTATTTATTTATGAACCAGATTTGCTTTTGATGACATCCCCCAAAATGATATTTTGTCAGTTTTAGCAAACTCCTAGCAACATATCTCAGCAAATTTGTCTGAAAAGTATGGCTAAGTTACAAGTGCGCGCACACACACAGACACACACACACACCCCTTCACGGCCATTTCAATTTGTGCTGTGGTCTCCAGCCAAACCACAGAGGAAGTGAAAAATTCACAGCAATGAAAAGTCTCCTAAATCATTTCAATGTGACAGCCCTAAATTTCTCTCTTTGACATAGCTTTTGATAAATAACTGAAATAACACAACTACCAACGCCATCATATTGGATCATAATTGAGGGGCCGCTTCAGCGTCTTATGGATTTATGCACTGCAGGGCCAGTGAGCTGCGGCTTGGTGATGTTATTTTCCCCAAACAAGCAGAATTCCATGGAGCGGTATGAGGCCAGCGTCCTCAGTTGCTAAGAAACAACTCTAAATGGGGGATAATTGGCTGTCTAAGCTGCGGCTGCTTTTGCCAGCGGAAAATCAACAGCTTGTTTAAGGGCTAATAGATGATACAGGTGCAATTGAAAGGAAACATTTAAAAGAGGGATAAATAATGCAAAACAGATTTCTTTCAGAACGCAAAGCTCCGTTCCCACATCACCCAGACCATTTATGGAAACTAAAATTCTGTTTATACCTGATACTAACGTTCATTTCATATGGACAACACTAAATATAACTATAAAAGGGGTTCAAATTGTTTTGATTCGATCACTCAAACCACATTTGGAAGCAGCTGAAAAAGCTAATCTATCAGTATCACCTGTCAATCACCCATTGCCCTAAAGTAAGTGTTTACTCGACAGTTACATTTAATAATAGTGAAATCTTTGCTGAATTTGCCTGACATCAACAAGCAGCAACAGATCACGTGAAAAAGCACATCCAAAGTACAGTTAATACAGTTTACTGACTGAAAATTCGGATGTAAATTTTATAATATTCTGCCATTTTATCAACACACACTTTAAGAGGGACTTTGAAAACATTGGTGTTGAAACCATTTACATTTACATTTAACCAATAGTTACAAAGAAATGGCAAGTAACACTGAGTTGAACATGAAATTAGGAAGTAAAAATTCTAAAATAGCAGCCTGTTTTACTATAAAATGCATCCAAATATTCTTTTATTCACAAGTTTGAAAAATCATTTTTAAAATGTTGCCACAAAATGAGAGCCTCGAATACAAAAGGTTATAGTGAAAGTATTTGCAACATATTACTATCAGGTGAAAACAGCTGACCAGTTGTGATCAGTACTGAACTGCATTGACACATGGAAGTTAAACTATCAAAGGTTATTTACATAAGCCAAGTCACAGGAACAAATACAGCTTGCTGTTAAATGCTATAAAGTGAAAACTGGTATTGAAATATAAATTATGTCACATTCTCGTGCAGTAATCCTTAACTAGCATTAATCAGGAGGTCAAAATAAAATACTTCAAAAGTGCAATAGAGTATGTCCCCTTTAAATCCACCTCCTGCATGCATCAGAACTTAGTGGCTTTTGTTTGCAAGTCAAATGCCACCATGTGCACCTATACGTCAGCATTACAACCCAATCCACCTTTATTAAAGCAAGAAGCCTTAATCCTCGTGCGCGCTAAACACAACAATCAGGCCTGAATACTAGTTGCATCTGATCCTGTGACCAGCATTAGTCTCCACCTGAGAAACATGTGTCAGCCCAGCAAGACTACATCCAGCAATACACAACCTGACCTGCATGCAAAACAGCTCTTCCTTCCCATCACATGCACACACATGCACACACGCTTACAAATACATACATTCAGAACATTCATATGCGCAGATACACTCACACTGTAAAAAAAACCCAAGTGGTGTCCATCTGCATGCAGTCACCACGTCAAACAATCTCGCAATAACCATACAAATGAAGCCGTCAGTGCGAATCTCACCTGCACCTGTATGCATGTGCGCTAGTGAGTGTGCGTCCTCCCTACACACACATGCGTGCACACTAGCTAGATGCCTTCAGTCTTAGCAGCTGGCTGTCAGGTGTGCAATACTCATTCTCTTATTCCTGCCCTCTCTTTCTCTCTTTCTCTCTCCGGCACATGCGACGGCAGGTTCTTTATTTAATTCATTACAGCATCGGCTGGCTACTGGCTGCTGCTTTAACTCTTCCGTGCTGGAGTCTCTGGAAAAGGCTGGTAGAGGGTAATTAACTCTCCTTCTGCCGGTTTACACACCGTTGCACTCATCTGTCCCCTCTCTCGCTCTCTTCTTCCCCTCCTCTTCCCCTCCCCCTTTCCATTATTCCACCACGGCTGCAAATAAATAAGGAATTCCTGTGAAGCTTCTTCCTTCAGAGGTGAGGATATTCCAAAAACCCTTTTTCTTGTCTCTCTCTCTCTCTCTCTCTCTCTCTCTCTTAATTCCTTGTTATCTCGCTCTCTCTTTCTCTCCAACCTGACCTTTGCAATATGATATCACCAGTTTCCATATAAGGGTGGTGTTGCCTTGGCAACCATGGACTCCACCTGTCTCTCACCCAACCTCCACGTTTCTCTCTCTCTCATTTGATCCTATCATCTCTCACACACTCACTGGGCTTTAATGTCACACTCAGGTATATAGTGGGATGAGAATCACATACATGAGGATGAAAGAGCTGTAAAACAGGTGATGAAAAGACAAAATAGAGCCCTGCTGAAAAGACTAGTTTAGACCAGCAAGAGTTCCCACGTTTATGCTGGTTTGGTGCTAGTCTAGATTGTGGACTATCATAGTTATGTTGTTCGCCAACAAAAATGCTCACTGACCAATCTACTTAAAGGAATAGTTCATGCAAAAAAGAAAATTTGCATAATTTATTCATGTTGTTTTAAACCTGTATGATAGTGTTGCACAAAAAGATTGTACTGGTCATTCTAGTCAACACGGTTAATATAGCTTTCAAGCTTCAAATAACGATTTAAAATGTATTCATAAGAACTACTAATAACACTTTAGTTTAGGGACCAATTCTCACTATTAACTAGTTGCTTAATAGCATGCCTATTATTAACATATTGGCTGTTTATTAGCACTTATAAAGCACATATTCTGCATGACCATATTCTACATCCCTAATACTACACAATACCTCAACTACCTTACTAACTATTAATAAGCAGCAAATTAGGTGTTCATTGAGGCAAAAGTTGTAATCAATTGTTAGTTAAAAGTGAGAAATGGACCTCAAAATGAGGTGACCAAACTACTTTTATAATACTTTTAATATTATATATTATAATTTATGTCATTCATTGTAACTGCAGGGGGGGAGGGGCGGGGTGTGACAAGAGATACTAGTGATCAATCAATATATAACCTAGACTAATAATTTGGAATTTTTTGATTATCACCGTCAGTCAATAAACTTTTCTGTCCATCACCAGGACTTCTATTTTGGCATCACCGAAAACTCTTAGATGCTCCTGTTTTCAATCTTCATTAGTTTTTTTTTTTTAAGCAAATTATTCAGCAAATACATATTTATATCTTTTTAACAAGTCGTTAAATATCTAATAAATATTTAATTTTACAAACAGTGTTGGTTACAGTGTTTATTTCCTTTTTAGTATAATGTTTTTAACAATTTCTTTTATTTATTTTTTAAATAGGCTACAGTTACATATTCAGAAGTCAAAATTTTGAATCAGTTTATTTTATAGGTTTGTCCTTTACCTTCAAAGTATTTTTTCATATTGATTCATTTTCAGTGTACTGTATCAATTTCTAACTGAATAAAATTGTAAATAATGTAAATTTCATTGCAGCGTGTTATTTACTATATTTAAATTGTGTAATACATTTCAGCTTTACGTCAGTCGTTCTTCCCTCTGAGATCCACATCTGCCATCAAAGTCAAGTTTTGAACAACATGAGGGTGAGTAAATAGTGACAGAATTTTTGGGTGTACTTTCCCTTTAAACTAGTTTAAGAAGCCTGATAGGGACACCTGATAGTACACCACAACAGAGTATATGCTGCTGACCAGTACTGCAGGTCATTTAAACAGGAAAAAAGAACAAGAACAATGGACTGAACATGAAACCATTTTCTAGGGGGATATATTGATGGCGAGATAATGGGATGATGGGTATAATTAGAAAGCCGAGGCAGAAAAGTCTCTTTTTCGACGCTCATCCCTCTAAAAATATCAGAACAGGTGGATTTTGAAAGACTTGAGTGTAAACAAGTCTGTTATATCTGCGTGTCTCTATTTCTTTTCATGCGCACAGCTGATTGGCTGAAACTGGTTTGATGCAGTGACATCATCCATATTTGTATTCAACATTACGTCACCCTCCTCCATAAGAACCAGTTGTTCCATTCACAGAGTGGCTGCTGTTTCGCTGCACTCTAGCATGCAACTGCCTGTTCTCTATGGTGAGTACAAAATGTTTCAATGACATTTTGATAGTGTTTCTCAAGCTGTGTGAAAGCTGGGGAGATAGGGGCATATTGAGGCTATGTCACCAGTGACTGAAGTGTTTGTATGTACTGCAGGCTCCATGTGTCAATGCCTCCTTCACAAGACCTCTCAGATGGGTACAATTTCAAAGCCACATGTTGTGCATCTTGTGTGTGTGAGAGTGTGCCCATGCATGCTTAATGTAATTTACACCAGCAGCATATGTTCCTGAATCAACATCCTTTTGTAGTTACTGGAGTAACACTGCTATTAACCAGTCAGAGGCTTAAGGATGTTGAACCAAGAACCTGTTCTATGTGTGTGCATTTTTCCAAATACACACACTATACCAACAATGATAATAATCAGAAATGTTTCTTGAGTATTAAATGTTTTTTAAAATAGCATATTAGAATGGGGAAGTATTAGAATGGGAAATTAGAATGGGATATTATTAGAATATTAGAATGGGAAATAGCATATTTTTTGGGGAAGTCGTGGCCTAGTGGTTAGAGAGGTTGACTCCTAACCCTAAGGTTGTGGGTTTGAGTCTCAGGCCGGCAATAACATGACTGAGGTGCCCTTGAGCAAGGCACCGAACCCCCAACTACTCCCCGGGTGCTGCAGCATAAAAATGGCTGCCCACTTAGAATGTTTTCCGAACGATCAGTGTGTGTGTTCACTGTTGTGTGTGCACTTTGGATGGATTAAATGCAGAGCACAAATTCTGAGTATGGGTCACCATACTTGGCTGTATGTCACTTCACTTCACTTTAGAATGTTTTCCGAAGGATCATGTGACACTTAAAGCTGAAAATTCAACTTTAACATCACAGGAATTAATTACATTTTAAAATATATTCAAATAGAAAACAGTTATTTTACATTTAATAATTTCTATAATATTACTATTTTTACTATATTTTTGATCAAATAAATACAACCTTGGTGAGCATAAGAGACTTCTTTAAATAACAATCCCAAACTTTTGAATGGTAGTGTACAACGTCATCTCTTAATATGACATTAACTTATTAAATAATAGACTGAAAATATGTTAAAAATAGCTCAAATAAATAAATGTCATTTTTTTCACAGAAGACCATGAATGAAAGTTACTGTACTTTCAATATATATATATATATATATATATATATAGTAGTCAACATTTGAAGTAGATCAAAAAAGATCATCAAATTTGTTCTAAGACAAGAACGCATTTCGTTTTTTTGGACGACTATGATGAAATGATGAAAGGTTTAAATCCACTTCAAATGTTGACTAGTTTAAAATAAAATAAAATAAAATATAAAATAAAAATTGACAAATTAAATAAAAATCCAAATCACAAAACATTAAAAATAATAACATTATACATACCTGTTCACGTGCACTTCTCTCTGCGGATGACTGATGAATCAGAATATTGGTCCATTACTAACAATAACATTGATCCAGCAACATCAAACAAGGTAAACCTTGTACATACCTGTTCACGTGCACTTCTCTCTGCGGAGCCCCTCATGCTGCCATGCGAGGGGGATGGAGAGGGTGGTAGGGAGTGCTGGGGAGGGTACTTGTTCTTCAGGTGGTCCATGAAGGCATCCCGCTTGCGTTCCATGTCGGCCTTGTGCAGGTTGGTGAGGGCCTCCAGGCTCTGGGCGGCGATGACCGTGTGCCGGTGCTCAGAGGTGTGGACCAGCCCCACATTGGAGAAGCGCCGCGCACTGTTTCCCAGCGTGCGATATTCACGCGGGTACTCCAGGTCATCGGTGGAGATCATGTGACCTCCGCCACGCTCCGGGTCTGGTTTGAGAGAGATGAAAGGTGGCCAGGAAGAGTTGAGGAAAGTGAAGAGTGTGGCACCAGCATCCATTCAGTCATGCACGATCACACACATACATGCAGCAGCACAAATGCATTCACAGACAGATGGTGGAGGAGAATGGGGTGAAGGGGAGGAAGAGAGAAAAATGGGATGAGATGTTAGACTTATTACAACAGAAAGGAGCACAAGAGCGAGTGGCTGCTCCCTGCAGTGTTATTGATCTCAGGTTTAGTCGAAAAGAGGGAACTAAGGAAAAGTAAAAGCACTGAGCTATAGATCAGAATAAAGAATGGAGCCAACATTTCTCTGTAGGAGATTACATTTTGCTTTGCCTGTCGATTTGCCTTTGTCTTCTGATGTGGCATTTCTTTCTTTCTGAGCATACATACTTGATCACGCACCCCAAGTGCATGCTCCACCGCATGCAAATTCACATATACACACATGAAAATATGTTTATACAAGCTGGGAGAAAAAAGCATTTGAAAAATTGACTACAGAGGTCAGGGGCATCATGTACATTTTTTTTTTTTTTTTTTTTTTTTGAGGGGGCACCAGTGACAGTTTAGGCTCATTTTATGCCCTAGACGAGATAAGAACTTAAAGAAATAGTTCACAACTTAAAGAAATAGTTCACCCAAAAAATTTAATTCTGTCATCAGTAATTCATCCTCGTACCATTTAACGCATCAAATATTAAGGCTGCAGTATGTGATAAAAGCAGTATGCAGAATTCACAGTACTCATAAAAGACTAGGCAAAAAGTAACCAAATGATCTACTTCAGATGAGATTCTGAAGTGCACATCCAATTATTATCTCTTGAGGCCACAGGAGAGGATTTCTGAATGCCAGTGAAGCGACACAACTGACTCTGATAAATCACATAACAATGACAACATGGCTAAAGTAGCATGCCCAGATAACATTCAAGCTACACAAATTTTACTGTATAAAACATACTTTTTAGCAGTCCCGAATTAAGGTTTTAGTTGCATCGACTTTCAATGGACGGACAAAAAGGATGAGTGAATATTAAAAAAATAACTTCATTAGTGTTCCAAAAATAAACAAAACTCTATAACTGTGTTTGGAAAGACATGGAAGTGAGTGAATGATGACAGAAATTTCATTTAATCATTTAGTTAAGAAAATATAAATTTAAAAATAACACAAAAAAAAATATACAGATGAGGAAAATCTGTTTTAAAAAGGGTGATTCTATAATATAGTGAAACATATATACAGATGAGGAAAATCTGTTTTAAAAAGGGTGATTCTATAATATAGTGAAACATATGTGACCTACAATTGATATTCCACAGATACTTGCAAATTGCAGTTACAGCATCTACCAGCAGGGGCAAACTGAACCATGCTAACCAGCCAAGCCTTGACAACTTGGTTTACTATTCGGGCCCCCTCAATTTAAAAGTGCATGATGCTTCTGACATATATTTACACATTCCCAAACCGCCTCCGAGGACAAGAGGTGCAATCTAATGCAGGTGTAGCCCATCTCCTCGCTCATAAAGACAGGCGGCTAATGCACACGGCACACAGACAACACCAGGCCAGGCAGTATGCAGAGACAAGACATTGACATACAACTGACAAAATCAGTGAAACAAAATGACAAGCCAGTCAGAGGCTCTGATTGGCCAGAGGCAGGCCAACGTGAGAGGTTATGGGAGTAGCTGGGTGTGGTTACCTTGCCTCGGAAAGCAGGCCCCAACACTGGCTGAAGAAAAAAACAAAAACATTGACCACAGTTAAGCTCCTCATTCTCTCTATCTTTCGTTCTCTCTTTCATTCCCTTTATCTCTCTTTCATATACACGCACGATAATTGCCTTTGGTGCTGTTGGCAAGAATTGATTCCCAAATCATCTCTCTCTTTTGTATTATGCAAAAGGAATAGGAACATTGTTCAGTCAATAATACAAAAAATGAAATCCTACACGAGGAGCGAATTCTCTGACTGCTGTTCACGAAATATAGAAAGGCACTTTTTTCACATTGCTGGTGTTGTATTATTTTTTTTGTATGTGTGTTAACAGAAGCTTTCGGTAAACATCCTCAATAAGAAAGGGCTTCCAACCAAAAACCTTCCCGAGCACCTTCTGTCAAGAATTTATGAGTCTCACTGTCAGCTTCTCAACAAACAAATACAAACACCCACACAATCACTACATTCAACTTTAAATTTAACAACCATTCCTCTTTCTAGCTACTGCTCTTTACTTATTTTCTCTTTCTCATGTTAACAGATTCAAACCTTATAACCTCTTATGACTAACACACATCAATAAATACATCTTACAAGAACTGATGTTGTGAGACGTTTGTGTGTTAGGAAAGTTGTTTGTATGTTAGGAAAGGGGGTGAGGTCAGAGAAGGAGGTACTGGTCCCGATTGCTTGTGTGGAGTAATTCTGTTAATGTTCATGAAGTACCTGAATATTTTAGTGGGCTAAAGTCTAGCCCCTGGTGATGGAATACTGCATTTAAACCTGAGGCCAGATTAAAGGAAAACTGCTGAAAGATGTTGGTGACATACAGTAGTCAGTGGCGGCTCCAGGATTTTTTTGTTGGGGTGCTAAGGAGGGGCGTAACAGTTCAGAGGGGGTGCTAAAAAACTAATTAAATTGTGCTGGGATGCGTCGTATCATTTGTCGACGATAGCCAGAGATATTGTCAAAAGCATCAAAAATCTGCAATATTAAGAGGATTTAGTATTTCCAATTAATGTAGGCCTGTTACATTCTTCTTATTAATAGGCGTATTATTATTATTAGGTTACTTTTATTATTAAACTGACATGCTGTGAGGATAATTAAAATTTAGGCTGTTAACTAACTCCTCATTGAAAATGTTTTTAAAAAGCTTTTTTTTTTTTAAACAGGTCTATTAATTTATACAATGAATTATAGGCCTATAATTAAATTGAGCATCGATTTTAAAAAAAGCAACCTGTTTAACGCGAAAAACATTTCTTTTTAGATTATGTTTCCTCTCATGTTTTTGACACTATACGGGCCACAAGAGAAATATTAAGGGAACAATTTAAGACAGTTCTATACTGTTAACATCATATATTAAAATAAATTCACCTACACAACCCAAACTCATTCTCAGCTTTCCCTTCAGTGTTAGAAAGCTCCGTCAGTTTTTTTACTTTCACTTAGTAAATTAACTGACGTTCACCGGCACAACTCTTGCGCAGTTTGCGCGTTGCTTGCTTGTTGCTTGACCCCTCCCCATAATATAAATTGTTTATATCCCACATGTTAAGCACTTTCTTCTTTCTTTCTTTTTTTAGGTTTTTAATGTTTATTTTTCAATGTTAATGATAGTGACACACAATATATATATATATATATATATATATATATATATATATATAGATATATATATATATATAATATATATATATATATATATACACGTACGTGTACAATATACCCTTCTTAATAAAAACTACAAGCACAAATAATTAGTGTAACAATGAATTGATAAGTGTTGTATTAACAACTGTTTATAAGCATATATACTTAGTGTAACAATGAATTGATAAGTGTTGTATTAACTGTGGTTACAATTATTCATGAGATTGTACAATGCATTATAAGGTGCATTACAAAGCATAATTAATGCATTGTACTACTATTGTGCATTATACAATAAGGCTTTTTCTAAAAAGTTTTCTTCTATAATAGCAGTGCTGAATTTTCAACAGCAAATCTTAAGTATCACATGATCTTTTAGAAATCATGTTTAATTTTTGTCTGTGTCGAAAAGAGTTTGTGCTACTTAATAGTTTTGAGGAAACCATGATACTTTTTTTCATAATTTTTAAAATAACAGCATTTATTTAAAATAGACATTTTTATTTACATTATTTTTACTAACCAAACCTTTGAGCTGTAGTGTAAATAACTGCCACTATTAGCAAATAGTGCAGTGATGTGGCAACAACAAATTATTCAGAAATTTGCCAAATTAAAGTGTGATTATTCACATTCTTTTAATTTTGTGAATGTAATTTAGGTGAAAAATGTTTGAGAGCCTGTCATAAGAAGGATGAACTGTTGTGATGAACTGGCATTTAATATATTCTATTCTATTCTATTCTATTCTATTCTATTCTATTCTGTTCTGTTCTGTTCTGTTCTGTTCTGTTCTGTTCTGTTTAAATATGTGCCATTTTAAACTTGAGAAAACAGAATGAAGACCTGAAGTCATTCTCTCTGTGAGGAGCAACATATCATGTACTTCCAGCTCAGTGGGATTTGAATCACTCTTTTCACTGACTCAACTGTCACCATGGTCTCCCTATTGCCCCTTCACCCCCTTCCAGGAAGCTTGAGGCTCAAAACACCATCACCATCCAATGAATTATTCACATATTATTTAAAGCGTTGAATCTGAAAGCAGCTGGTGTTTTATTAAGCAGAGCTGGTGCTTTAAACAATCATCAGGGTTGTTCTGAGAAACAGACAGCAGTGGTGCTTCTGAGGAACGGCTAAATTGAATGACCTTGTGGTTAATGTTGTTAGCATTAAATACTTTAATAGCACTCATACTCTCCTGAGAAGGAGCATTATCTTTCAGAGAGCAGCCTGTTGAAGGACAGACGGAACTGATACCGACTTACCATGATACTTGCTCTAGGGAGTTTGAACCACTAATTCACCCTGACAATGTGACTAAACTGTGTAAGCTTTAGCAGTTAGAGCTTTGAATGGAAGCAAGAAGGACATGTTCAATTCACTTAAACAGGCTGAATAATTGAGTGATATCACTGTGTTAAAGTTGTTTTGTTCAGAGAACAACTACATATTGGTGACTGCACTCGGCCTATGGTAATTTGATGGCCTTAGCTATTATTATTTTTATAGTACATTGTGAGATCTTATTAATTTTAATACATTTTAAAATGTAATTTATTCCTGTAATGGCTTTTTTCAGCATCATGAATCCAGTCTTCAGTGTCACATGATCCTTCAGATATTATTTTAATATGCTGATTTGCAGTTCAAGAAACATTTATTAGTATCAGTGTTTTAAGTTATATATTAAATAAATAAAGTATTTTGTAGTATTTTGTAACATGACGTAAAATGAATAAAAGTATTAATGAAAAGTGTTAATTACAGTAATATATACAGATGCAACAATACTATCAAATTATTAAACAATTGTTTTTTTTTATTATTATTAAATAGTTTCAAGAATAGTAGTTGTTATCCTTTAACTATGGTAAAAATATTAGTTTTACTTGTGGAGACTGTGGCTTTACGTGATAAATTAAAGGGGTCATATGTTGCGATTTCAATTTTTCCTTTTTCTTTGGAGTGTTACAAGCTTTTGATGCATATAGAAGATCTGTAAAATTGCAAAGACTAAAGTCTCAAATCCAAACAAATATTCTTTATAAAAGTTAAGAGTCAACCACACCCTCCTAAAACGGCTCGTTCTAACACGCCACCAAATCTCTATGTCACGATGTGGGAAGATTTGCATAACACCGCCCAAATGTTCACGCAAAGAAAGAAGGCATAACTTTTTATTCTCTCTGTGGCCGCCGCTGCCATGTCGTGGAGTCAATGTTTGTTTCATTGTGAAAGTGAAACTACTTTTTTTGGCCTTGCAAAAGAGGACACGACTAGAAATCAGTGGTTAAGTTATATTTCAACACTGTTCCAGAACAGTTCAACCCAAATATTCTGATGGGTGCTGCGCAGTTTATGGAGGATGAGGACTGTTTCCTGAACCAGTAGCCTGCAATGCATCTGTGGCACAATGGCTGTTTCTATAAAGTTGGGCAGTTCAAACTTTGCAAGGACAGTCTGGCACTACTGACTCACAGCCTGTAAAGTACTTTTTTTATATATTTAAATAATCTGACAATGATGATTCAAACACGAGTTTTTAGCAGATTAGGCTTGTTGTTTGTTTCTCCGATCACAAATGCAGACATGGTTTTATGTTTACGCGGTGCGATACGCAATGCAATGCGTAAAAAGACAGTATAAGTCATTTTAATCAGTAATTATGTCCCCACTGAATGCAACAAATGCCTCGTTTGTAATGGGTTTTAATGTTTTTGTCTCATCTAGTGATGTCCGGATCGTGAATGAATCTTTCTATTTAACCGGATCTTCTTCGTGAACTGGTTGAATCAGTTTTTTTTCAGAACGATAAGCTTTGTAAAAATCGATGCATTTCAAAAGGCGGGGCATAGAGGAGAAACAATAATGTACATTATATGGAAAATAATGTGGTTTTTGAAACTTAAACCGCATAAACACATTGCATTACACCAAATACACAAAATAATGTTCTTTTTAGCAACATCATTTGACCCCTTTAATAAAAATGCTAGAGCTGAAGCATGATTACTATGCAAAAACAACAGTAAATTTGCATTTATTGCGTATGATAAATAACGCAATCCCATGTAGCTCTGCTCAAATCTGTATTAAATTAAAGTAAGGCAGTGCAAAGAATTCGAGTCCACAATGGGCCAGATTAATGAAAAAAACCCAAAAGGCTTCAAGCGTTGATTCCAAGAAAACTGTACCCTGCTGTCTCATTCTCTCATCTCAGATCATATACCCTCAGCTACTCATTCTCCTAATAAAGACAAAATGCTGGAACAAAATAACCATCTTGAGTGTAAGGAAACAAAGGGCATTGATTTGACCTGTGCATGGAAGCAGATATCATCAGCAAAGAGAGTGGACCAATCTGATGTGCTAAAAGCAGGTAACTGCTGCAGGCACAGAGAAAGAGAGAGTGAGCGCACAACGCCGGAAGTGGAGATGGGTTGTTCGCCTCCATCCATCACAGAAGCCAAGCTAGAATTACTCTGACAGACAAAATCAATGCAAAATAACAGCCTGAGAATGTGTTAGCAAGACCTTTTCAAAAAGTACAAGAGAACAATGATGTTTAGTGAGCAAGGGAGAGAAAATGAGAGCTAACAAACTCTAAACACTAAAGCTCCATAAGAAGTCTTCACAGCAATATTTATCCCACTGTTATAAAGAACTACTTGTGTGCAAAGGCAATACTTGTGCTGAATACAATGTGTGTTTTTGTGAATTTTCTGATAACTTTACAGCACAGTCTTGTATTGCTGCATATTTATTCTAGAGACCTTTTTTATCTTCCAGAGATTAGAATGACTTCAGCTCCAGCTTTACCTAGTTTGCAGCTAAAAAAAATAAATAAATAAGAGAAGCAATTTCATATTCCTAAATTAAAAAAGTTTATATCCGCATCATAGTGGCAAAACTAGCATGTAAACATAAAAAAATGATGGCACTATGGATAAGAAAGTGGAACTGTGTGACTGCAGCTGCACCAAATCAAAATACGCCGGTGAAACAGGTGACCAATCAGAGAAGAGAAAAGCCCTGGCACATTCTAGGACCCTGGATAGTAAAGAACCAGCAATGAAATCAAAGGCTACATACTTTGTATTAAAACACACAAAAAGTAGTTTAATTTCAGCACCCTAAACATACATCTTCAAACGCCTCCCCTCTCATCTTCCCCTGGCTGTTCCTTTAACCACAGCAAAGCACACACATGCTGCCATCAGGGAGACAGACTGCCTTCTGCTCGCCTGGGAGCCCATCAGGAGCATACGGAGAGGAGAGAGAGGAGGTAATGAATGATGGGGAGGCAGAGGAGAGACAGGAAAGAAACAGGCAGGGGCGTCATGCACCAATTTGTTTTGAAGGAAGACCAGTGGCAGTTCTGACACCCTTGGATTGGCAAAATTGAATTTGTAGCCTATACATATATATATTTTATATAAATTAGGCTCAGTAAGCTTAATTTGATTCAGCAAGGATGCGTTAAATAGATCAAAGGTGACAGAAAAGACATTTAGAATGTAACAAAAGACTTTTATTTCAAATAAATGATGTTCTTTTGAACTTTCTATTCATCAAAGAATTCTGGAAAATGTTTCCTTGCACAGTGTTTCCTGATTGATAATACTAAGAATTGTTTTTTGAGCAGCAAATCAGTATATAATGATTTAACAAAAAACACAAAAAACATGTTTTTTATTATGTTAGCATGTTTTTATTGTGTCTTATTGTGTTAGTTAATTATTATATATATATATTTCTGAAGGATCATTTGACATGTTATACTGGAGTAATGGCTGATGGAAATTCAGCTTTGCATCACAGAAATAAATTATATTTTGAAGTATAATAAAATAGAAAAACACATTTTACATCGTAATAATATTTCACAATATTACATTTTTCCTGTATTTTTTTATCAAATAAATGCAGCCTTGATGAGCATAAGAAAATCCTGTAAAAAACAAAAAACTCATACATATGAAGAGTTTATTTGCAAAAACAGATGTTTTTTTTTTTATTTTCAAAAATAAATATATATATATGAAGAGTTTATTTGCAAAAACACATAAATTAAAATTTAATTTTCAAAAATCATGTTTTTTATTATGTTAGCATGTTTTTATTGTGTTTTATTGTGTTAGTTAGCTGTATTTTATTTTTATTTTTATTTTATTTTTTTATTTTTTTAACTTAAAGTAAACCAACTGCAGTTTGACTGAGAATAATTGAAATGCACATGAAAAAACATGATTTTTGAAAATTATTAAAATGGCGTTATCTGTTTTTGCAAACTAACTAGCATGCTAATTCCATTTTAGCATCCATAATTCCATGAGTATGTATTCTTGAATATACATATATTTGGGGTATATCCTGAATTTTGTCAAAAAGAAATGAAACCACTGCTAAAATAAGATCACATAAGCTGAGTTTATTGATTCAACACAGACTATAAGAGACACTTTTCCTATCTGATGCTTTTTCGTTGCCGTAAACCCTTTGATTTTGTCATACATTACATTAATCCTACAAAGTTATACAAAGACATCTTTTACTTAAATACACACACTTACACATGTGCACAGAATCCTCCATTATGCTCATTATGCAGCAAACACACAAAGCCAGTGCTAAACATCGGAGGCCTATTTTACAATGGCCTCTAGTGTTTTGCTGCTCAAAACAACAGTGGCTTTTCACCAAGGACCTTTTTAAGGGTGGAATATATCATTTCCGTACCACTAGTGTCACCCAAGTTGTCAAGGTTTTGCTGGTTAGCATAATCCCGTTAGGCCCTCCTGGCAGATGCAGTTACTACACACTTTGTAGGTCAAAATCATATTTCTCCACTGAGCCATTCAAAATTAACCATGCATCGCATAAAACTCCCAAACGTATTTGTCAGACAAAGCCCTTTGACCTACCATGAGAGCAAATATTCAAATATTTAAACAACACATTTGTATGTTAACAGTTGGCTAATGGTCACATGAGATGCAATTTAATATTTCTTTTGTGTGTGTATATGTTTTATCTTGATTTAATGTAAATGGTTTTTAATTATTTATTTATTATAATTAATTATTAGCTTTTTGTGAAAACACAAACCACCAGGGTTTCGCAAACCCAACCAAATAAGACTTAAGTTGTCTTATTTGACAAAATGGAAAAATTTATCTCATAAATTCCCTTTTTGATTTAGCCATCACATCCAGAAAGTGCAGTGAGAACTAATTGAATTAAACTAATTAATTCTTTGGTATTGTAAATGCTGCACATTTCACATTCAAAACATTGCAATCATTTTAAAAAGCCAACGGCATATTCTAAATGGAGCCCTATCAAATGTAATGACTTATTCAGGGTGAATTAGTCTGGTGGATATACAGTAGAGGGAATAGCTGAAACACATACACAAAGAAAAGCAAAAAATCAGTTAATTCCAGGAGATATGTAAAACCCATCCAGCGGGAGGAGGTGCAATCGGTTAGATGTTGTTAAACAAAACTAAACAACTGCAACTGTTCAATCACTCCTCCTCTCTCTTTCTGTGGTTGCAAACAGAGCAAAGAGACCTTTCCTCACTGTTGTATAATTGCTATTACCGCCTAGGGGCCATCAAACTGACTGAGAAACAACTCTTTTTCTAACAAGTCCATTATGGATGAGTCACACAATCAGAGAAACATTCACAGACATACACGGACTAAGAAAAGCAACCGAAAGTAGCAGCGCATGGCCGCCTCTCTTTCTGTTGCATGCGGTGTCCTGTGTCCCCGTCTTCAACATCAGATGTTTGAGAAGTGTTCATTATTTAGCTCTGCACTGGAAGATTTGATTAGACTCAAACAGTGAGACTGCGAATCAATCTGGTTTCACCCTGAATGTTCACAATACCGTTATTGAAACACTCACTCACTCACTATGGTTGGGGCGGATTACCAGCTTGTTTATTTCCCCTAGTGTTAATAGCAGGCTCTTTAATTAAACTAAACAAGAGATCGCCATCCCCCGTCTCTCTTTTCTCAGTCGCTGTGGAGACTCATCCCACGAGTAATTACAATAACAAGACTGCTAACAATGTCAATGTTTGATGAGACAGAGGCGGTTTTTAAACTTAAGAACAAATATATTTTAATACACATATGACTGTGTATGTATGTCTATGCGGGATTCATTTTTAATATGCTTCTGAAAACCATCAGAGACATCATTAAAGGAGCTGAGAGAGAAACACTTCATCTGCTCACAGTTTTGCTCCACAGACATTCAGTCTAGCAGAACACTTACTGTCAAACGGTTTCAGATAGCAGTCACAGATGTACAGGAACGTAAAATCAAATCAGATGTGAGATACTATAAATGAAATATAATTAAAAAGGCTGTTATTACTTGCTACATAATCACAGTTGGGGAGATATGCTCAGCTCAGATCAACATTGCCACTACAAGTTGCGAGTGTGATATTGTATACAATAAACAAGAAGTTAATATTGAGTAACTTAGATATTAATGACACAATATTACCAGTTACTTTGTACATTTCTGCTTTGCCAGTGAAAACTGTTTTGAAATACGTATAAAGTGTGAACTGTTATTGATGATTTTTTTCCTGAATGAGTCAGTGTTTTCATTTAGTGTTTTTGAACTAAATGGTTGAGTGAATAATTCAGTGACTCACTTATGAAAGCAGTCACTTGATTTGTACCTGAATGAATCAATGTGTTTGAAAGAATCAACTGAGAGAAAGATTCACTGAATCACTCACAAAGATAGCCATTTGTTGCCACCTACTGGTGTAACAGAATAAACTATTGATTGTCATATAATGTGTACTTTTTGACGCAATCTGACTGGTTTCACTAGCATTTATGTCATAATTTACATTTAAACGTTTACGTGTCTAATGATTTTACTAACACAACCACAATCAGAAAATTTCAATCACTGCGACAATAAGACTGCTTCCAAACAGGACCCTGAAAACTGCAACAACACAATTGCAGGATTGTAATTAATGAAAAACAAAAACTGCAACAACACAATTGCAGGATTGTAATTAATGAAAAACTATCATTATTATAAATATTTGATGTTTTAATTTTTTAACATGTTAACAAATTTAACATGTTCTTTGCACACACACTCACGCCCTCATTTATTGTTGAGTTTATTGGTTGTTAGCTCACCATTTTACCATGCCTATTAAAGAGGAAATAAAATACTTATGGATTCAGGTCTGCTAATGTGACAGTACCAGTCAGCTGGAGTAAGGTCAGGTTTTAGTTTAATGCCAGTGCAGAATAATCCTTCAAATCATCAGGAAATTATTGCATTCACACACAGACACAAACACACACACACACATCAACCTGTTCCCACCTACATGATCTAAATTTGGTTAATTACTGTCTACATGAGACTTCATAAGCTTGAACACTGCATAAAATAATAAATTCCTCATAACGGATCCACATAGATCTCTGTAAGAGGGGATTTCTAAAATATCATGAAAATAAGCAGAAAGCAGGAAGGAGAGACATGAGCATTTGGTTCATGAAAAGTTGAGTCACACGAGGTTCTGCATCTCCAGTTATTTAACTGTTATATAATGCAAGCAAAGAGCAGAAAGGTCCAGCATCAAACAGGTTTATTTTGGATGGGATTGTTACCAGCAGCGATATTTGTCTCTTTTTCTCATTGCTTCTTTTCCTCTCACTCTCTCTCTTTTTCTAACTGCTGAAATAACAGGGTCTGCCAGGTCATACGTATTGGAGCGCTACGCGTGCTTCTTCACTCATCTCTTTACCTCACAGCAAAGAAGCAGGCAGAAGAATCGACCCACTTTCAAGTTCTCTAAAGAAAGATAAGCGGTCTCGCTCCATGCTGCCCACTACACTGACGCACACAAAAGAGCATCACATTTATATTTTAGGCCTTCATAATTCCTTTAAAAATCCTTGAGATTTTGCAATACCATTTAGGCACGCATCGCTTTTCCATTCATTAAGTGATGGATTTAATTTAAAACAACTGAAATGAATGAATCAGAGTTGATGATTAGTCCATTCCTTTATTGGATGTGAGGCAGCAGATGTTAAGCCTGCTACGGGAGGCTGAAGCTTTATAATGATGATGTCATAATGATGTATAACTTGAGGATAAAACCTGATTAAGCCTTTGACAGTGAAATTAAATTAAATTAGTCCTATGAATCTATACAAATTAGCGATTATAGTATGCATATAAACTATCATCAAACACACACACACAATCTCTTTCACGCGTTTCCTCACTGATAATATCATGTAAACATAAATATGTAAGACAATACCTAATAATTAGAGCAGAATAAATGTCACATAAATTTGCATAATAAATCACCCTGCAGTTTTTCTGGATGACCTCTGAAGGAGAAAGGTCATGGGGAACTAGAGTAGAACTGAATCTTAACTATATCATGATTAAATAAAGTCTATTGCTGCACACGGTTATGAAATTTAAGTGGATGTACAGTAAACACATTAAATATACTAAACACTCAAAATACAAAACCAGTGTAATGTATTTTGGATTTGCTTTTTAATTTTTAGTTTTCATTTTAACTTTAGTTTACTTTTTAAGATTCAAGATTCAAGATTTTTAAAAGTGTTTTAAACTTCTTTAAGCTTTTTTTTTTGCATCAGACCAGCAGTGAAATGTACTCAAACCTCTTTAAGCTTTTTTTTCTGCCAAGGTTTAAGTTTTTTGTCCATCTAATATGTATATTTCATTTTATTCCAACTTTATTCCACTTATCAAAGGAGATTTTGAATAGTTCAGTTTTACTTAGCATTAACGAACAACACTGCTGCAAACTTTAAAAACAAGCACAACAGAAAAAGCTTGAATCAGACTGACTTACGGTGAACTCAGAAAAAGCACAGGCAGAGCGAATGTAGATGAAAAGAAAAAGCTGGTGGAGTTATAAATAAGGCAAGGCTGATGCAAATATTGCATAAAGTGGGTGTGCAGAACGCTTGTGACCTAAGATAACATCTGATATCAGATTGCACAATGCACTAGTACACCTGTACGCACAAAAGAACATCTTAATTGAACACAATCGATGCATGGTGGTGAGTAATACATTCTTGGAAAAACAATATGCAAAATAAGCAAAGGGAAAGAATTGAAGTCCTTTGCTGAAAAAAAAGACATTTATTCACCATTACAAACCACAGACACCAATATTTTATGTGTCCCATTCTTGCTATACACAGACAATTCCATGAAAATGCATTGTGAATAAACTACTTAAATGGACAATGCATCCAAAAATGAAAATTCTGTTCTCATTTACTCATCTTCAAGCAATCCCTTTAAGACTAAAAGATAACTAAACATAAATCAATGTGTGTGTGTGTGAGCTGTCCCTTTAAGACTTCTAGGTGACTTAAGAGAGTTCCCCGTTCTGCTGTATGACCATAAATGAGAACGAAACTTGAATTAAATTAAGCTGGATGATGGAACATCAACACTGTTATTTGTATGAACTAAACCAGCGTTGAACTCACTAAATAATAATACTACTGCCTCTTAAAACCACAATACAAAATAACCCCAAATCTCACCATACATTATTTCCCATTATTGCTTATCAATATGAAACTTCAAAGACAGCTGCATAGACAATCTGTATTGTACTGTATAAAGCACTATAGAAATAAAGGTGACTTGATTTGACTATGATCATGGTACTCCAGTTGTTCCTGCTGTAAATAAATCACTTATTTAAAAACAAAACTAACTAAATGAGAAGTAAGAGGAATTTAGTAAAAACCCCACTGAGTACCAAGGAACTCTTTGATAACTATTGAAAACGGCAGTTTTAGAAATTGTCCATGTCATCAGCTTCAACAGGTCACATGCTGTACATTTGCAATGGAAATGATGAGTCATTGCTGTATTTGGCTGATGTTGTTTTTTTTATCCAGGATGAGGGCATTGTGTTTTACTGCGTGTTTGCTCATTTGTTTCTGGATAGAGAATGTTTCCTCCATTGATTCTGCTGTATTGACTTTGGCTCAGAGACTCCCAAGTGCTATACATGACTGCATCATGAGAAGACACTGAAGTCGAACAGAGGGCAAAAGAGACATCCTTCTTCGTAACTTAAAGTTGTTGTAGAAAGTTATCTTTTTTTTTTTTTTTTTGTTAAGGTGAGTAAAATGCATTTATAAGGCAAAATTTGCCATCTTTGCTTACGAACAGTCAAGGACAAACATTTGTAATTGTTTATTGGGCACTGGTAAATAAAATAAAATAAAATAAAATAAAATAAAATAAAATAAAATAAATTAAAAATTAAATATAAAAAAAAAATAAAATAAAATAAAATAAAATAAAATAAAATAAAATAAAATAAAATAAAATAAAAATGAATGAATTGTGTGTCATTCTATGTGGAAAGCTTTAACAGAGCATGAATCCCCAGAAGGCCAGTCTAACTCTCATTCTTATTCTCAGTCCCTCCGGCTCTCTGTGTCTCTGTCAGTCCCTCGTGGTCGCCCATAGGGAGTGGTGCACGGAAGGAGGAACGGGTGGGGCAGCCTCACAGATGGGCTGGTGGGTAGGCTTCCGTGGTTACAGGCGAAGAAGAAGAGGAAGAGGAGCCATCTGGCCGTGGTTTGGTGAGATGACGTGTCTCGCTCCTCACCCACCGCCACCACACCCATAACACACATGGAAACATGCCTAACGCTCTACCAACTGTTATACAAACTACAGGTATCAACCTTACAGATACAGCTGAATGACAACACCTGCTCTCGCACCTGGAAGGATTTGTAATCCCAGCCAGGAAATATCCATCTACCCTAATACTCCACTACCCATAGGTGATGGAAGCTACAGCGGCATGAGGAGTTAACCAGCATGCATTGCAACAGTGAAATACTGCCATCAACAGACATTAATTATAACCTTCGCTACTTCAGTAGTTCTCAACTGATCGCACTCAAAAGTGGATCCTGGACAGGCAGCGAAAAAAACAATGCTAAATTCAAATCATAAACAAAACAAAAAAATCAATGAAAATGAAAAAAAAAAAAAAAAAAAAAAAAAAAAAAAATCCTTCAGCCCTAAATGGTACAGGATTATTTAAAAACCAAAAACAAACAAATTCATTTAAGCTGTTGTTTATTAATTTATTCATAAATTGACATGATTTTCCTACTAACCTTATGTGATATTAGTAATTTTGCCTTTTTAGGCATTGTATGTTTTTTTTTTTTTTTTTTATAAACTTTGATATTTGATTCTATTATTTTTTTTTTTTTAAAGTGGGTGTATATGTTAAAGTGCATGAAAAATGTAGAATTCAAAATCTAATAACCTTTTTTTACATCTTTAATTTTACTCCTTTAAGAGCCCAAAAATAATCAATCACATGGGCAATAAAATAAAATAAAATAAAATAAAATAAAATAAATTAAAATAAAATAAAATAAATAACAATGGTTTTTAAAGATAAAAATGATTTTTGTTAGAGGATGTAATATATTATCATAAAAATGATAAAATATTAGCATATAATGATAATAATAATAATAATAATAATAATAATAATAATAATAATAATAATAATAGTTATTAAAATAATAAAAAATTGTTTTATTGTTAAAAATATCAATAACATGCAAATGTGATCACTTTTACATTTTTAAAAGAAACAAATAAAGCTGAATGTAAAGTTTTATACATTTGCAACTCCACACACACCAAGTCCAAACACTTGATCAGATATGCTGTAAGCACATTGTGTTACATAAGGTCAGAGTGTTTGTCAAGAAGAACGTTCATGATCTTCATCATTCTTTGCATGACATCCCTTTTAGCATGTTCACAGTAGAGGGGACAGAACTGCCCCGTAGAAACCTGGGAAATGTCAAATGGCCTGTTTGTGCATGTGTGTGTGTGTTTAAAGGTAATTTAGCTGCTGCTGTTCTGAGAAGAGCAGTGAACACACTCTTATACTATTTTCCCAACCAAAATCATAACCTTATTTCAAAACAGATCATGATCTGTGTTTGAAATTCTTCAACCAACAGCAATAAAAACACAATGTTTTCAGAGCAAGTCAAAATGTCAGCTCTGAATCCACGAGAGGAAAGTGTGTGGTAAAGAGAGAGAGAACAAAGAAGGCAAGAATACTCGAAAAAAAAAAAAAAAACATGTAAAACTGGGACAAGAGGTGGTCAGAGAAGAAAAGTAAGGAAACGGGAAGCAGAAGAGAGGAGAATGACTTATGGGCGGCCTGAGCTGGAGGAATGGGGTGTGACAGAGAGAGGCATGAGGGATTTGGGAAAGCACTTGATGTCTTGTTAGCCTCAACCTTCCTCACACTGTGATTGGCTAAAAATATCACATAGCTCATGTTGAACAAGGTGCATTCTGGTTTGTGCCACTGGAGCATTTATCATCACATGGCCCCTAAAGTGCCAAACGCAACCTTTCTCTCTTTCGCTCTCTCCATCTCTGTCGCCAAATTCCTCCTCTTCTCCTTCTGTTTATTCCTCCTCAAATCTAGCACAAAGCCCACTGCTAATTACCTGTACTGTTCTAGGCTCTAATGATCTTTTAATAAAGCCCCATTCCTTCAGTTCTCCGCTTTTTCTTTTAGCATAACCAAGTATCACACCTTTCCTTTCTACATTATTCATCAAAACATTCTTGATCCTTTATATCTACATATGACCTCTACAGCCATCAGCGTTGTCTTACATATAGAACTTATTTCCTTCCCCCTTCCCATTTTTCATAACTCTTTTCCTCCATTTCCTCTTATATTCTGTCTTTCCTTCCCTCTAGATTGCATTTAATCTACTCTGTTTTATTATGTTACTTCCATCTGGTCCTTTTTACTTTCTATTTCCTTTTCATATCCTCCCTCCAGCATCAATGCTACTTTGCTTCTGTCTTTGCTCTGATTGGTGGGAGGGGAAAATGGTCTCATTTCTTTCCACAGATATAAAAAAAAAACCCTCACAGGCACTTTCCGTTTCTTCTTCAAACCCTCTATAGTGGACGACAAGTCTAATGTGTTTACTCAGAGCAAATATACTGTGAGTTTCAGAAGTCTGAGACCACATTCAAAATCTAATTTAAACTTTGTTTTTACACCTTTAAGAGCCCTAAGATAATCAAATGCATGGGAAATAAAATAAAATGAAATAAAATAATCTCAACGGAGAAAAAATATTTTTTGCTGCCAAAGTGCAGCATGCACACAATTTTCCTTCTAGGATCAAAGTGAAATCACTTTGAAATCCTTTAAATCTGAGCTCAAAATGTAATTTTAACTTGGAAATGAACACCATTTTATTTATGAAGTAAAATGAATAGGAAATGTTTCAGATTCTTCAGTATTTCTAGGTCACAAAGTAAATTAGTAACACTGATCTTGGTCTTCCTCTATTGAAGCTCAAGATGCTCAGTGGATCAACTCAAATCATGCTGGAGAACATGATCATCAGGCTCAACAAACTTGTGGAGTTCATTCAAGTGCTGCCATTAAAGCAAAAAATAAAAATACTAAAGACATTTTTAATTGAACTTTTCACTTTAGTCAAAATGCTGTAATGAAACATGCAATATTAAATGAATTAATGAATACAAAACAGAACAATTTTCATTAGTAGACTTTTTGACCCCAGTAACTGCAAGTAATCTTAACAAAAAAGACAGAAAAAGGGCAAACAACCATATTACTCCCCCTGGCAAAGACATTCCTCATTCCACTTAAAATTAGCAATAGAAGGAAAAGAGCTGGGAATATCAAGTTAAAGATGAATAAGAAGAAAACAATTTGCATCCAACCTGGCTATTCTTGTTCCTCATTGCTCATCACTTTTCCTATCTCTTCTGTCCAGCTTTATCCCACCATTATTCCAATCCATTTCCAAAACAGTCAAGCATATGACTGAAAATGTCTAAGCATTGACAGAGAAAGAGAGAGAGAGCGAGAGAGAGAGAGAGAGAGGGTGGGAGCAAGTGTTGGCTCCAGTGGGTTGGGTTGGTTACAGAAATCTCTCTCTCTCGGTTTCGCACACATCTCTCTCATTATCCACAGCTCACTGCACGAAGCACAGAAAAGAGAAAGTAAGAAGCTTTTGCCCTGCTAAAACTCCAGCCTATGTGTTTATGAGTGTGTATGAGGGAGAAAGATTTAATGTGGGTGCATTCGTGTCTGTGCATGTGAGAAAATGAGCAGACGGTGGTGTTGTTCAGTCAGTGGGTGATAGATAAGGTGGGATGTGTCACCGAGGCATCAGTAATATCTAACCTGGCTACCTGACAGTCCTACTGAGAAAATACACACACACATTCCACTTTCCATTGACATCTACTGCACCCACAGAGTAGGTAAAGCCTGACCCACATTAACAAACAACAGCCAAGGCATACTGGCATACTGCATTACTAGACTGACACTTTGAGAAAAACATTGCAAAAATGGTACTTCTTGTGATACAGCAGCTTTAGCTTTTATAGTTGGCCAGTACATGTAGAGGGACAACTTTTTACCTTATCTACCACTAAAAAGTGCATATTATTACATTGAAGTAGTACATGTACCAAGGTTATTACTGTTAACAGTAACACTTTAGATTAAGGTGTCCCATGTTACGTATACTTACTATTACAATAGCGATTAATTATGCATAATTACATGCAAGTAACCATAATCCTAACCATAAATTAAGTACATTTAGTTAAATAATATTACTCAGTACTTAAATGTATTACACTGTAAGTGTCAGTGACACCTTAAAATAAAGTGTAACCTTTTAACTAAAAGTACATTTAAAACTATAAAAAGTTCAACAAGCGAAAGCAACAAAATAAATGTTAACTATAAAGAATAGAGGTAAATAAGGTACAAAAAACAATGCAATGTGATACGATATGCTGCTAACTAGCAAAAATAATTTTTAGCATTTTACATGCAAATAAATAATCAACTGCAATGTAAGTAATTCACGATTATGACTTTATTAATAAACTGGTTGTTTCTCGTTGGTGGAACATAAGCATTTCTGTATTATGTGTGTATATATGTGTGTTCTAAAAAAAAAAAGGTACAAAAGCTGTCACTAGGGCGGTACCTCTACAAAAGGTAAACTTTTGTACCTAAAGGGTCCATACTGGCACCTAAAGTGCACATATTAGCACTGAGCACAAAACCAAGCTTCTGCTATGGTCATTCCAGTCCTCTGACCTGAACCCTATAGAAAATGAGAGGAGTGAACTGAAGAGAAGCACCACCAACATGGAGCTGGGAATCTAAAGGGTCTGGAGTGATTCTGGATGAAGATATGGTCTCTGATCTCTTGTCAGGTGTTCTCTAACCTCATCAGGCATTATAGGAGAAAATTTAGAGCTGTTAAACTGGCAAATGGAGGTTTCAAAAAGAATTGAATAAAAGGGTGCCATTAATTGTGGCCAATGTGTATTAGAGAAAAACATTTATTTCTTAATGATACCCCCCCCCATTTTAAATTCTTATTATCCAATGAAAGGTTAGATTTTTGTGATTTTTGTAAATAAAAGATCAAAAGGATTAACAATGCAGATTAATTTTCACAGCCTTCTTTGATCATATATACCAAGGGTGCCGATATTTTTGGCTATGACTGTAATGACAGAATTGCCATTTTTGGGTGAACTAATCCTCTAAAGGGGATGTCTAGACATTTTGGTCATGATGCTATGTAAATCTTCACAGTGGGCTGTCAGTCTTTGAGAAACTCACAACACAAGACTTTTATTCCCTTTAGGGAAATATTTCCAAGAATCAGATAATTCCCTTGAAACCTACAGCACCGAGCCGCTATTAACACAAGACAAGAACAGGCCCATACACTCTGATCTTCCAGCACAACATAACAAAAGCTGATCAAAGAACACTTGTTTCTCTCCATTTCACTTTTCTTCAGGCTGCAGCTCCACTGAGGAACTGACGTCCATAATTAACGAGCTTCAGACAGACTGCTGCACTGATTTACCTGTCTGCTTGCTAACTGTTCCATCACCAAAACAATCTTTTTTTGATCTTCTTTTAAAGACACAACCCTTCATTTAGGTCTGCACGCAGGGCATCTTTATTGATGAACGTCTAGAGCGTAGGAGGCTGAGGCAGTATTTGGATGTCACCAACAGTGGCAGATTCTTTCCTCCTCTGCTTAAAGCAATCATTTCTCTTTCCAAAACCCAACTGAACTCACTTTATTCTGCTGGAAACATTGCTCAGCATGGAGGTAAGCAAACATACTAATACAAGCATACACTAAACCCAAAAATAAATAAAAAAGTGATAAAGTCTGCAAACAGCTTTAGCTAAATGGCCAAAGCAGGCATACAACAATGAGCGACTTGCACTTCCTGTAACTTTTCAGCACCATGACCTTGAAAACCATAGATATTCTCCTTTTTGCCCACGCTTGACTGCTCACAAATGTGAATTTTTAATGAAAAAAAGGTTTGTAATTAGAAAAACATCAGGTTGTTAGTGAACCTTTGCAGCTAAAGAGGTTTCAGTAAATTGGTTAATGATTTTCTTTTGTTTGATCTACTCTTGGACTGACATAAAACCAAGTCTGGCATGTATTAGGGGAATCTTAGGTGGCTAAATGACATTTTTTGGGCCAAGAACAGCTCTTTTAAGCACGAGTGCACAGACAGCTCCTGTCCTGAGGTTTAGACCCCCAGCTCCTCAGTGCTGTGTTTTAATTGGCCCATGTCAGGACCTCTGCACTGAGGAACCATGTTTTAATTGGCCATTGAGTCCAGATTCAGGAACTTTTCAGACTCCTGTTACATAGTTACAACATCTGCTCACTTTTAGTGTGATCAAGTTTAAATGTGAGTGTGAATTAATGCTCTAATAATATAATAATACATAAACCATTGGGACAAAAAGTTAACTTCAGTTTAGAATAATTATGATTTTTTAAAAGAAGTTTCTTATGTTCAGCACCATTTATTTAAAAAAAAATAGTAATGGAGAAAAAAGCTTTTCTATCACAGGAATAAATTACATTTAATATTTCACAATATCACTGTTTTTACTGTATTTTTGATCAAACAAATGTAGCCTTGTTGACCATGTCTGACTTCTTTCAAAAACATTAAAAACACATAAACAACATACAAAATACAAAATATAGCTATGATAACATAATTAAAATATATAAAGAAAAAGAAACATTCAAACCTAAAAATACTCATAATTCATAGTCCAGCTTTTGAAGTATTATTGCTGTTTGTTACTGTCTAATAAGACAAAAATACAAAAGAGAGAGAGACAGTTTGGCTCTTATGCTTTGAGAATCTAATTATTACGGTAAGTGTTTATTTTTAATTGGATTCAATGCAATGAGAGCAATAGTTTCCAGAGGTTGTACTTGAAAAAAGTCTTGTTTGTGTCTGTGTGTGTGTGTGTGTGTTGTGAAGACAAACCAACTTTGTTGAGAATCAATCTTTTTTTCCTTCAGTTGCACAAGAGAATGTTGCTTTAGGGAACTAACATTCACAGAGAGAGTTTCTAAGGGTCGTTAGATACTGAATCTCATGATTTTCAGCAAAAAATAGTTTTCTGTTTGAATATTCATCAAGTGATATACATCAAGTGGAACACCCTGGAGGTGGCAAGAGTTAATTTCTGTAATTTATGTGCATCCTGCCAGTGTGCTCTTTGAGGTCTGCCGTCTTTCAGCAGAATTAACAGATGATTCCTTAGTTAGTGCAGGGCTGAAACAGTGTGAGTCCAAACTAACTGTCATTTAATTACCACTCACAAACACACAGCACTGAACTTTGAGAGAGGGAGTGTGGCTATATTATATATCTGTGTGGCTATATCTCCTGGAACAACTGGGTTTAAAGTTGCATTGAGAATTTCTTCAATTAAAGCATTAAAACTAACAGATAGTGTCTCCAGCATATAGCGTGACTGCACTTCAGGTGACCTGAGCTTGAGACCCAACCCCCTTCTTGAGACCCAACTCCGCTTCTATATTCTAGCCCATATAAATAAAAAGAAAAAATAGCAAAAATAAATAGAAAATTTGGCTTCATTAATTTTTGCTGCTTTTTATTGTTTTACCCTTGTTCCAGAACCAGATTTGTGATTTTAAAATATAAAAATCTTTATTAAAATAATTTTTTTAATTAATTAATTAAATATATTTTAAAAATACAAAAATAATAGATATGACAACATCTAAAAAAAAAATGCATAATTTATTTTTTATAATGGAAATTATTTGCATAATCTTTAACAATAACTTTGCCTCATTTTTGCATAATTTCTACCACTATCAACAAATTTGCCATTAAGTGTTATCAAAATGTGCTTGTTCTCGAAAATGACAAAATGTGAAGACCATGCTTTAGAAAGAATATGACACATGTGATGTGTGAAGAAAAAGAAAATCAAGTACATTATCACTTTTTTTTTTTTGTAGTCATTCAAATCAAGCTGTAATTTTCTTAAAAAATTCAAGGAGTGTTTTTAAGATACATAAATGCTGGCTAACAAAATAAATAACAATAACAAATAATAAAGCATTATAAAATAAAAAAAAAAAAAAAAAAAAAAAAATAAAAAAAAAAAATAAAAAAAAAAAAAAAAAAAAAAAAAAAAAAAATAACAAAACAAAACAAAACAAAATAATAAAATAAAATGCATTTCAGAAAATTACAATATTTAATTTTTTAAAAGAGCCCATGGCTGAACAAACACATTTTTTTTTTTTTTTTTTAAAGAATGTTTCTGTGTGAGAGAAAGAGACAGGGACATAGACAGAGGAAAATACAGTGTATCTTAAATCGAATGCACTTTCATGGCTGTTTTCCTTCCTTGGCAAGCTCTCGGGGACTGATAACACAAACTCAGAGATACACACATACTCACACCTCACCAGACAACACTGTGAGACCACGAAGACTCCCAGTCAGCCCAGACGTCTAGATCCAAAACAGTGCTGAATAATTTAAGGGCTACACATGGCAAGACTTAGGCTTTTTCTGTGGACAACAGTGGAGCATTTGCCAAATCTTACCAGAAAGTCAAGTCAAGTCACCTTTATTTATATAGCAATTTTAAAAATACAGATTGTGTCAAAGCAGCTTTGTGGCATTAATTAGGAAAAGCAGCACATGAGGAAAGATAGTTTAGAAAACACTGCCGTGGCAGTGACTACAATAAGTAAGTGAAATATTCCATAACACTGCAAAGTTACAGAGCATACAGCTGACCAGCAGTCTGTCTAAGCTGAGTGTGTGTGGGTGCAATGTCTAAACATGTCTACATACTGTACACTAGCTGATATATAGATATATAATGGTGTATGTGTGAGCACACACTGTATGCATATCAGTAAGCACATATGTTTATGTTCTAGCCCTAGACTGTCTTACACAACATAGATAAACAGCCATGGGACTATTAAGGGTGAAAGGTTTTTCAGCAGACAGCCAGTAGCTCTGCATTTCATGCCAGAGCAAATGGGAATTGCATTTCGGAAAAATTGCAGCATAAAAACAGCATGTAATTATCTACAGCTGCCAGACGCTATTATCATCACATACAAAAATTACGAATTAAATCAGCAAACTTTAAATGACACATTTCGTGAGCGTATCTGCATGGCAGCAGTGTATTGTGGGTATGTATCTTGGCTGATACAGACAGGCCCAATGTATTCTAAGACATTGCATCCTTTTGAAAATGTTTTTACAAGATTTTAGTTGTATTAACATTAAACATTTATGGCGAGCGGCACACACACACACACATAGACACAAACAAGCACAAAGGGAATGCTGAGAATAACAAATTCAGAACAGATAAAGAATGTCACACATGGAAATCTGTCATGTAAATGCATCAGTCACACATAAAAACACAGATTCACAAGCACACACACATTCAGACAGCACGATGACAAAGACTGGAGGTATTTCAAACTGGCAAAGGATGCATAGCCTGAATCTATTTACAGATTTGCTTAGACTTTTGGGGAAAAAAAATTATATTTCTAATGTTCAAACTATTTAATTCTGGATTTTTTTCACTTGTGAAGGGTATGGAGGATCACTTCTGAGTTTTCACATACAGCGCTTGGAAATGTCAGCTTGATATATAAGTGCGAATGTGTGAGAGTGTTTGTGTACAAAGCCGCATATGCATTGGATGTGTCCATGTGTTAGCTGAAATATAAGGCCATCTGGTGATCACAAGACACAAGCTCTCTGATCTGACGCCTACTGACTCCAGCCACAGAACAATGTGTCAAGGAATCATAATTTTTCACGCCCCGGCTTTGAAAATAAATAATGGTGGCACTAACAGTAGAAATTCCTCACAGAGCTGCACTTGACACACATAAAGCTCAAAATAGTTGAGCTGAATTACCAACGGACCAAAAGCACACAAACTAGAGCTTGTTCATACTAGAGTCAAATCAGCAGCCAGACCAACTCATACCAACACCAGCAAAACATTATACTGCAACAAAATAATTAGCAATTATTTCTTAAATATAACATGTCTTGCACATTGCCAAAGATACTGTGTTCATTTAAAAGTTACTTTGGTTTCTTAGCAACAAAAAAGATACTGCAGGATAGTTCAGGCAGTTATCATATTGAATAATAATAATAATAATAATAAAATATAATGCTATTAAATTGTTATATATATATATATATATATATATATATATATATATATATATATATATATATAGATATATATATTATATAATAAAATAATAATAATAATAATAATAAAAAACTTTATTTTCTATAGCGCCTTTAAAAGTCACATCAAAAAACACTACAAAAACACACACAAAAAAAAAAAAAAAAAAAAAAAAAATAATAAAATAAAAAAAAAAAAAAAAATACATTGAGATTGACAATCAGAAAAACATATCACATATATGCTAACCGGAAAAAATACGTTTTAAGAGAACATTTAAAAATACTAAGGGATTCAGCCTGTCTAATTTCAGTAGGAAGAGAGTTATATATATAATTATGTTTATACAGTGAAAAAAAATTCCCTAATGAGAGAAAAAATAGTACTACTTTATTGTTCTTGTCATGCATTTTATGTGTACTTACTACAGTAATAACAGTAAATTGGTAACAGATAAATAACAGTAAATTAGTAATAAATAAATTAGTAATGGTTTACATTACAGTAATAACAGTAAATTATTAAAGAGGGAAACACATAAATCATACCCTGCCACAGCACAATATATATAAAAATATTTATTCTTATTATTGTTATAATATTATTATTCTATTTAATATATTATTATTTAATAATGATAATATGAATTAGTATTCAGACATTTTAAATTGTCATTAAAATTGTCATATCTATATAGTTTAAATTATTATTATTTAATTATTAAATTATAATTATTTTATTTTATTTTTATTACCATATACACAACTAAATATATAAATACATATATACATTTTATTAAATATTATTTATTATCTATTTATTATTTAAAAAATTGTGTAAACAAAACTTTTGGTGCATAATTTCTAACAACTAATCCTACATAAAACCCTTACTCTATAATGTTACTATTATTTGTTAAATAATATTACTGATTCGTATAATTGTAACAATGACATCTTAAAATAAAGTTCAATCAAAGTAATAATAATAATTATAAAGTGTGTGTGTGTAGGGTATATACAATTAATATATTAATACAGTGAAATAAAAAATTATGATTATAATAAAAATATTATTTATATATATAAATTTGTATTTCTCTGTAATCATTATTATTAATAATAACAATAATAATAATAAAAAAAAAATAGAGACAAATAAAAAATGAGAGGGAGTGCAAAAAATGTATAAAAAGATAATAATAAAAGCTGAGTTGAGATATGATTGCTAGCCAAATCAAGAGTCAGAAAACAATAAAAGGACTGAATGAGTGACACTGTCAGATGAACAATTGACGGAAAGATAGGATGGTGTTAAAAAAAAAAGCATAACTACAAGCTTATATGCAAAAGTCTAAGAGCTTGAACACAGGCTTGTCAGCTTGACGTAACAGAATGCATCTCCAAGCACACACACATACAGAAGAGCACGTAAGAAACAGGCATCTTTGAAGAAGACTGCGCTGTCACTTACTCATCTGAACCGACAAGGACGATGGTTAGTCCATTAGCTTTAGAAGAGGACAGGCTGAAGGAATCCAGTGTAAAGAAGCTATTATTCCAGCTGTATCCGGCAGCACTCATGAGTCTGTGTATGTGTGTGTATGTGTGTGTGAGCGTGCATTAGAGTGTTAGACTCGTGTGAGGATGCTGCCGATGCGTGAACATGTGAAGAGGGCAGAATGTGACACCAGCGGGACGAGCAGCCAATCAGAGCATGCATTCAGACAAACAGGGCACTCTCTGTGACTTTCTCTCATCCCTTAGCCCTCTCTCACCTGCTTTCCCTCTCTTATTTCCTTCTCTTGCTTTAGGGGAGAAGTGGAGAGGGTGATAATGGGAGACTGTCCGTCATGCTAGTGGATGACCCAGATTCAGAACAAGAGAGTGAGAAAGGAAGAAGAAGCTGGATGCAGTGAAAGAGAGAGAGTTTGAAGAGCGGAGAAAGAGAGAAGGAAGAGGGGAAGGTAGCGTGTCCATGGTGATTTGATTAGACCGGTTGATCATGGAGCAGAAGAGATGAGAGATCCTCATCAGCTAGAGGAAAGAGGGAGGAGAGAGAAAGAGTGTGTAGAAAGGAGGAGGAGCAGGAGGAGTTCTGCTGAAACACATAGCGCCTCACTGTGGTAAGCACAGATGATACATACATGCACACACACACACACACACACACACACACACACACACACACACACACACACAAAAGATAAATCAAGACATACTATAGACTTCTATTGGTGTTATATTTCTTATAGCTACTTATAATAACTACAGACTAACACTACTTTTGCCCAAAAACACAGAACTTTATTATTTTAAGTAATTTATTTAAATACTATTTTTAAATTATTTACTTTAATTACGAATAATTATAATTTGTATTGCCTTCATATCATTTGAGAGACTATATTTTGTACTTTTAAAAACTCATTTGTCACACCACAGGATATCCATAATGAACTGCTGAATAAAATAAGCTGATTAAAAAAGTTGAACTTATAAGAGAAATCATAATCACACACACACACACACACACACACACACACACACACACACACACACACACACACACATATATATATATATATATATATATATATATATGGTTGGAATGGAAGATACAGATTGTGTTGACAGATGTCTTATACACCTAACGAGCTGACATTAGGAGTAACTTCTTAAAGTGGCAGGACAAATCTGTGTTCCACATGAGCACAGAACCAATCTGTGGGAGCCAGAATTCTTGCTGGTTGGTAGGGGATCAAATACTTATTTCACTCACTGAAATGCAAATCAATTTCTAACTTTTACATAATGTGTTTTTTTCTGGATTTTTGTTGGTTAATATTCTGTCTCTATCAGTTAAAATAAACCTAACATATATATATATACATAAATATATATGTTATTTTATATTTTATTAAATGTGATTTATTATTTATTATCTATTTATTACTTATAAAAAAAAAGTGTTAACAAAACTTTTGGTGTATGAAATATCATACACACAATTAATTTGATTGATTATTGTTTGATTAATTTATGTTATTGATTTAAAAAAAAATACTGGGCATTTACACATCAACAATACATTTACACACACACATGATTAAAGGGACTTATTCTGAATGCTTTTGGCAGTAAAGGAACACTTTAAAATGGACATTTGCCTCAACAGTCATTTATCAGGAAGGCTCAGTCAGCAGAGACCAAGACTGACCTCTTCCAACACACTTAAGCTTCAATGTTGATGTAAAAATGTAAATGTCTATGAGATAAAGGGAATGAGGCAGCAGCGATATATGCTGCGCATGACTGCACAATGTTGAATAAGAAGCAATGCAGCTCCTCAACACCAAGATACTGTAAGACTTACATTAATCAATCACATGCTCTCAGAACAGCATTACTGCAGCCAACACGATCTGTACCATTTTAGACAGTAACAATGCATAATATGCAGTAAACACAGGCATTTATGGTAACAGAGGAGTCAGCATTATTTTCAGCACCAAGGACAGCTCCAGGTTGGCCCAGTTTATCAGCACCATGGACAGCACCAGTGCACCTCTCAATGCAAATAGCAGCTCTTTCAACAACACTTAAGATCTGCACAAACAAAGATCTTAAAGAGCAGCTCCATGTAGAGGTGGACAAATGTTTGAGCCATTCTGAATACACAATGCAAATATCACAGTGCCAAGCATTCTGTCATGGGCCATGCACAGGGATCAAGAAAAAATGTGAATCAGTTAGAGAGGGGAATGAATAAAAAACATAATGGAGGTTCAGATGGGAGAGTCACAGTATGTACGATGTAAAGATCGAATGATTGCACTCTCAGTGAGACAGGAAGAGTGCAATCTTTCTCAAGAGCCGTCCTTCACTCGCCCTTCAACTCACAGCATCTTTTGTTCTCCTTCCTCAAGCGATTTAAACCACATTTCAAAGGGAGGCATATCATGTAAATCAGGATTTTCGTTGCTCTTTTGAATTAAAACATCCTGAAGTACTAGTACACCAAACAATCCAAAGCCTCATCCCTACCATTTATGAAAATGTAACTGCAAAAATGTGTCACTCAACCATCTTAAAACCATCAAGTGAATCTCAGTTTTTTTTGACATCTTTCACAATGTAATGCAGGAACTAATGCAGGTTGGACAACTAATGCAGGTTAGCCAATCACAACACAGACCATTTACATATAGATTTAAAACGGATAGTTCACCCAAAAAGTAAATTCTGTCATCATTTACTCACACTTATGATGTTCCCAGCCTGAAATTTCAAAAGATAAACAACATTCTTTATAATAAAAGTCAATAGGGTCCAATGTTGTCCTGTCAACAACATTCTTTAAAATATTTTGTGCTCTTCTTTTGTGCTCCAAATTCAAATTCATACAGGTTTGGAATGACATGAGGGTCAGTAAATGGCAACAGAATTTCCAATTTTGATTGAACTATCCCTTTTTAGGTATAGTAGCAAACACAATCTACCTAATTGAGAGAGAAGTTGGACAGTGGGCATGTTAAACTATATTATGACTCTTTTGGAGACCTGAGAGTGAACATTTAAGTCAGATATGCACCCTACAAGTGATTAAAAATGGATTGCACTCAGTCTGTGTCTATATGACTCGAAGACATTTCTGGGTCAATTCAATATCAAAAGATGTTTTCGTGTCCACTGTAAAAGAAAAAAGAAAAAAAAAACAGTGTTTGATCACAGCAGTCGAAGTGATTTAAGGTTGGGATTTGTTAAAATAAAATGGAACACATGTATCTGATCGATTCTTTCTTTCTTCTTCCACTCACTCTTTCTCCCTCTCTCCCTCTCTTTTTAGTAGGTGGTATCTTTATATTGAGAAAGACCCATCACCCTCTCTGTCTCTGCTTTGCTTATCTCTATCACACATACTTCTGCCTTCTCCTACCTCCTCCCCTAAACCAAATATCGCTGCTTTCATTTTCCCTCTCCTCCTTCGCTTTGTTTTTTGTTCACTTTGGGGACAAAGAATAAGTAATCTCTGCATTTTTTCAATCTGTCACTCAGCCGGAGAATGGCAGAGGAGCGGAAAAGAGGACGAGAAAAAATGCGACTGAGGAGAAAAGATGGATGGGGTCTTTTGATTTTAGAGTGCTTGTTAATTTTCCCCAGCTGTCGTTCACACAGAACAGCGCACGCATGGCTATAGATAGATGCTGAACAGTTTAGCGCTGTGGCATACTTCATGACTCATTATGCTGAAGAGAGTTCGTAGAAAGTTGATGAATCTTTTTCGACCTTGAAACCTTTGATCTGTCATAAACAATTTATAGCTTTAGTCTGATGTTATAGATCAGGTTTGTTGTGTGATATTTTTAAGATAAAACAATCAACAACCGTAGCAATGGGCAATCTTTACACAATATATAAACAATAATCATCTAAGGAGTGAGTTAGAGAAGGATATATCAGACCGAGTGTGCAAATAAAATCTTATGAGATACACAGTCTTGCCTTCGCCAAATTTTTTACTAAATGGCAAAAGATCTGGTCCAAATTATTTTGGCCAAGTACCACCCACAATACAAGAGACTGTCAGACTGACAGACTAAAGCAACAAACCACAGCAACTTCTGTTTTATGTGCTGTTTGGATTCAGATGGTGAAATAGATTAAACCACAACCATAAGATAATACATTTTATACATAATAATATTAATGCATAAAAAAATTAATGCATAAATAAAAATGCATTTAAATAATGATGCAGATATCAGTGTACACTGTTTAAAATTATACTTTGCAGAGACTGCCACATCACTATTAAATAATTTTATTATGTTATATAATAATAAGACAATATTATATACCATTCAAAAGTTTGGGGTTGGAAAAAAAAAGATAGTTAGAAGTTTTTTTTTCTTATTGTAAAAACAGTGATATTATGAATCTGAATTAATAATTTTCACTTGGAGGCAGTGGATATTATGATATTATGAATTTTCACTGGATATATTAAAATATATTATTCCACTAATAGCAACAGCTGCATCATTACTCCAGTCTTCAATGTCACATGATCCTTCAGAAATGCCATTTTTGAATTTAATGCTTATCTTAATGAACAAAATTAATTTTTGAGACGTATTCACTGCCACTTTTGAATTTAATGCATCCGTGATGAACAAAATTAATTGATTTTTTTTCTCTTAATTCTTATTACTGCCACTTTTGAATTTAATGCATCCGTGATGAACAAAATTAATTGATTTTTTTTCTCTTAATTCTTATTTCTAAACATCTTACTGACCCCCAACTTTTGAAATGTATTGTAAATATATAGAAACATATTTTACATAATGAATGCGTGTGTCCAAAAAAAATCATATACTCATACTAACCCCAGTATATATTGTATATATATATATTATATTTATTTATAATTTATATTTAAATATATATATTCATATACAGTATATATATATATTCATTCATATATATTTTATTTATAATTTATATTTAAATATATTTATTTCATAATAATTTAATAAATTATTTTTTTTTTTTTTGTGTGTGTTAATTTCTCAGATCAGAAAAGTGCACTGTACAATTTTAACGTCGGGGGGGGGGGTGCAACGTTCCAGGGAAGAAGCTCACGGCAATCCGTATTAGACCCCATCAGCTCACGGCAATCCCAATCATACAAAACACAAACATACAAAACACAAAAGTCCCAGGGAAGAGAATTTAGGTGGAGGAACATTAGCTAAGCCTTTCTGCGCTCACTAATGCTCTCTGAAAGTCATGACCAGTCTGTTTCCTGCCACCGAATGCTGCGTGTGACTCATTCCTCACAATCTGGATAGACTGCAGAGCACATGAGAGGAATGCAACACCATTTAGATGAAAAAGTTAGCTTAAACAACTTCAAATCATGGCCTCCAACAACGCTTGGTTATTTTTAATGCATAATGAATGCATCTACAATATGCCGCAGCGGCTGTCAAATAAACTGCCTGCTCTGCAACACCTGGCACAATGAGAAAAGTTCACCATACAGTTCAGAAAAACATGAGTTTATAGGATGCATGCATTTTAAAGCTTACAGTACATGACTCCTGGATATTTAATATAAATCTTGTTGTAAACAGGCCTACAGTAACCACTTTTACATATGCAAAAACTGTGGCTCTCCGAACTCGATACGAATAGTGGATTACTTCATGGTTTCCCATGGTAGTTTGACTCTGGCATGCTCTTCTGATCTGCTGCACTAATTGGCCTGTGCTGTCAAAGGCCACAGAGCATAATATGAAAGAGGAAAGTGCCGGCATCAAAAGACATCAGCCGGAGTGCCTGTAGTGAGAAACCTAATCCATCTCTCCTCACTGTCACATTCATTACATCATTCCTCACTGCTGCACACATTTAATTTCCTCTTAACTAGCCATTCTTAAAATAAAGCACGTTAGATTCAATAAATAACAATTTGCACTATTTAAGGTTGAGTTGACTCTTCAAATTGGTTTCTGTTTTTTTTAAAAAAAAAAAACAATAGCAAATACACAGTGGAGAGACTGACACCAATGAAAATCTGAAAATATTTTTTCTTTTAAACCCTAGTTTAAAAAAAAAAAAAAAAAAAAAAAAAAAAAAAAAACTTTTTTTTTTTTTTTACGAGTAAGATATATTTCGGATTCTGGACTATTCCTAAGAAATTCTCCACTATTCCAGCACTGATAAAAGAAGTAAATTAGTTACAATGATCACATGACTATTTTTACAGATGGTGAGATGTTCTTGCCTTCCACTGAAGCTCAAGATGCTCTTTGGATCATCTCAAACCATGCTGGAGAGCATAATAATCAAAAATAGCATAAACTTTTGGAGTTCAAGGAGCTTGAGTGCTGTTGTCATAAAGGCAAATAAGGAACAAGCTAAATACTGACACATTCTGAAATTCATGTATTTCCATTATAATATATAAATGACATTATAATATACATTAAATAAAACAGAATAAAATGGAATTTAATTGTATAGTTTTAATACAGTATTAATGTTATATTTTTTCACTGGTAAATGTATCCCACAATTACAGTCATAATCTTCTTTTTTCTAAAATTCCAGCTCAGAGAGCTTTCTATTTTTTTTTATATTGCATCAAATATACAATTTTATAAATAGAGCAAGCTATGATGTGTGTAAACAATAAAGAAAAAGACACACACACACACACACACACACACACACAGGGAAAATGCCATAGAGCACAACATTTATCTCAGGCTTGCTAATGATGTGTGTAAACAATAAAGAAAAAGACAAAAGCTTTTCAATTCTTTGTCTTGCAATCCAAACACAACACAATCTAATCTGCACAGCAGACAGAGAGAAGAAAGCTGCTGTCTGCATTAAAGTTCCTCGATGAATTAAAACAGTATTTCACATTCCAGCACAAACCAAAAAGCTAAACTTCCAGCCACTTCTCAAAGCTCTTGGACCTGATCAAGTAACACTCTGGTCAAAACGTACTGCATGGAGGCGAGTCCAGTGAGTAAAAGCCCTCCCCATCCAGCCCAAACTGCAGGTAGTCTTCCTGCAGCATGAGTATCAGCCCAAAAAGTGTAGGATGTGATGGGATGCTTCAGCCCACTACTGTTCAAATACACATTTAATGCACCATCCCCCCATGAGTGTGTGCATAAATATGTGACCGCATGTAATAGAAAGGGGAAATGCTATACATAATGGTACTCACATACAGACACGTACTTAGATCTGCACTGTACAACATTGCTATTCTGAACAGAAACATGCACCAGAGGGCACAGAAGCACTTAGGTTAAACCCCTTCATTTTTTTTTTCTAGAGGGGGAGGAAAGGAATGAACAAAGTGATGTTAAATGCATCATATTTTAAATGCTGTATTTGTGTTCATATTTAAATACAATAATTGTAAAAAAAAAAAAAAAAAAAAAAATCCTATTTTTAAGGACAGTACAAAAAACTTTGCATATCAACAATCCTGCAGTAAAAGGCAGTTTACGGCACATGTGTGTGCTAAAGGTTGATCCTTGCTTTTAAATGACAGAATTAACCTCTATTCAACCCCAAAGACAACACTGAAAACACATCAACAAAAAACAGCAGCCAAAAGCCAGTCATCAGTCGCTCAGTAAACACAGCTCTTCAATCCTGCTCTTTTTATCTTTTTTCTCTCCTCTTCCGCTCTCTGCCAAATTACCTCCTTTCTGCTGCCTCCAATTAAAGTGATTATGAGACTGTGGTGTGCTGCATGTGTGTATGCAGAGAAAAAAGGAATAACATGCTGATTATAGCTAATAGAAAACGTGCATAAGGCTGCGGTCGTCAGTGCCTTGAAATGATGTATCAGAATTTGTCCATTTATCATTTCTATGCGTTTAGGTGCATGCATTTATGTACATGCGTAAAATTATATGGCAACGTAATGACATTTGCAGCATATCCGTAATGTGACATTAATCTGAAAGAAACAGAATTTTTATTGGAAAATAATGTTCAGAAGGACTTCATTTCATCCACTGAGATTTGATTGGATCGTGAAAACATTAGGCAGAGAAAGTTATTGCACTTAAGTTATACATTATACAAAAACAGTTATACAGTAACATGCACTGATGAACACCCTAGACATGTATTATGGAAGTAAGAAGGATCGATTTGGATTTCATGCTTTCTTTAGAGGTTATTTGTGCAGTTTATTTTCAATACTTTAGGGATGTGCTAACATTAAAATTCCAATCATGAAAAAAGCCAATAATTATTTTCATGGCATGGAATGAAATATCATTTTACAATTCTATGATATTATTGTATAATCCGAAAAATTCAATCTCAAATTCATTTTGAGATTTGTTATGCTAATTTTAACAGCGTTATTAAATTATTACTTTTTTCAGGTTAACTTCACGTGAGTGTTAGATGATATGTAATCTAAAGGTAAAAATAGAGTAAATGAGAATGTACAATTAAATACGTAAAAGTATCAATAATCTATTAAAAAACACTATAATATTATATTTATTGATATGGCACAGATATATTGTGCATACCCAAAATGCTTTCTTATATTCAAGCTAAAAATGCACAGACAACTCACTAAAAAGCACTGACAAGTCAAGAAAACATTGCACTATTTTTGCACATCCATTTGGTGGCACAAAAATTACACACTTTTAAATACTCCCAGCAGTTTCACAGGTGTAAAACATGTAAAGCAATGACAACTCTAGAAAACACATTCACAGCCTAGAAATGGCAGGCCTCGTTCACTAGAGCACTGTGCATGCCGAAGGTCGAGCTGACAGAGCACAGCTCACAGCCAAGTAGAGAACAGCAGGATCTGTGGCTCAGGTCTCCATGTTGAAGAGTGGGTGGACATTGGCTGTCAATAGCCTTTATGCACACTGAACAAAAGATGGAAGGAATAATCCAGAGGGAGAGAGGAAAGAGACATAGCAATATCACAGCAAATCATGTGTCAGACAGAAAAAGGAGCATGATGGAAGGAGAAAAGGAGAGAAAGAGAGCTAAATCAATACTGCTTTATATGCAGTGCATGTAAAATTCAGATCATGCAGTACAGGATGGGTAGGATGAGTGGGGAGGAGAGGAAATTTCAGACACGAATAGGTACAGTGGTATTGGTGTGCTTGTTTGTTTCGAGGAATTCATTCTCATTCTCTCAGTTACACATACAGACACTGGGCACTGTGAACACCACTGCCTCAATTAGATTTTACATTATTCACAGAGCACTAAACTCTAACAGCATAATGCAATTGTTTGGTATTACTACTGTGTTGCTTTCAAAATTAGATAGATGCAAGTGGTTACCAATGATACTGAGCAAAGTTCTTTGAGAGTGAAATGTGCTGAATGTTATTAAAAGTTTAGGTATTTAAGTTTGAGCTTACTGCAGTTATATTAGGATAGCACTCAGACAGTGTTTAAGTGCAGCACAGTTACATTTAGGTTTAGTACAGTGGCGTTTAGGTTTGTGTTCAAAATGTGTTTAAGTTAAGAGCAATGACATTTATATTAGGATTCAGACTGTTTAAATTCAGTGCAATACTGTTATGTTAACGTTCAGACAATGTTTAGGTTCAGTGCAGTGACATTTATGTTAGCGTTCAGATGATGTTTAGGTTCAGTACAGTGACGTTTACGTTAGCATTCAGACAAAGTTTTGGTTCAGTGCAGTGACGTTTACATTAGCGTTCAGACGATGTTTAGGTTCAGTGCATCGACGTTTACATTAGTGTTCAGACAAAGTTAAGGCTCAGTGCAGCGACTTTAAATTAGCGTTCAGACGATGTTTAGGTTCAGTGCATAGATGTTTACATTAGCGTTCAGACGATGTTTAGGTTCAGTGCATTGACGTTTACATTAGCGTTCAGACGATGTTTAGGTTCAGTGCATAGAAGTTTACATTAGTGTTCACACAAAGTTAAGGTTCAGTGCAGTGACTTTAAATTGGCGTTCAGACGATGTTTAGATTCAGTGCAGTGACTTTTACATTAGCATTCTGAATGTGTTTAGGTTTAGCACAGTGACGTTTACATTAGTGCTCATAATATGCTTAGGTTCAGTGCAGTGATGTTTAAGTTAACAGACTGTGTTTAGGTTCAGTGCAGTTAGTCACTGTGGTCATGCATGCATGAATTAATCAGGAGCTATTGTCATTATGGAGGGAACTTGAACATATGTTTAACTCCCAAGCAATGTTTAGGTTAAGCACAGTGCCATTTAATTCAGTGTTTAAGCAGTCTCTAGGTGATTTATGAATTGTTGTTTTTTCAGTGTTGGGTTGTGTAAAATGCATATGTTTATGCAAGTTGACTCCATTAAGCTAAAAGCTCTTAATCAGTTCCAGTGTGCATGACCTTCCATTCTGTCTCTTCTACTCTTCACTCTCATTGGTTCAAAAACCCTGAGCAACAGTGGGACATGGATTTTCCATCAGTTGCTTGTTCGTGGTTGTTTAATTCCGCTGAAATGACTGCATATGGAATCTCATAAACTGTCTCGCAAGACCTTGTTTCTCAGTGGACAAACACACACATACTCAGTCTTATGCACATACTTTCACACTCTCTGGCATTTCATACCAACCGGAAAAACAGGCTGTTTAAATGAAACCCATAAAACACAGAAGCCCTCCCACGGGAAACACTCACGCTCTGCATCAATAATTCCAGAAGTTCATGAATATTTGAAGATTCTATACCTGAGATGTGACAGGAACAAAGAATCAAGAGAAATGCAACTGAGTGCACAAGAGAGATTTAGAGCCTGAGAGTTTGTGTGTGTGAGTGACAGAGAGAGAAAGAGAGAGTAATATGTCACCATTTTTGTCATCTAAGTGGATTCTCTAAGTGACAAGAGTTGTGAACAGTTATTGACGGCATTCCAGGATGGCCAAAAAAAAAAAAAAAAAAAGAGTTCACTGAAACACACCCAGAGCATCTTGCCCAAGCAGATGCCAGCCAGCAGAAAAGAGACACCACTTTGATACCTGTCCAACTGTGATGACATCACATCCAGTCCACACAGCAGGGGGCAACAGATGGTTTGTGTCATCTGCAATCTACCACGGGTGCTTTCTAAAACATCTTCCGCCTCGCAAAAGATGTTGTGATGGGAGATGAATAGATGAACACATGAGAGAGCAGGAAATAAAAGTGAAGGAGGTTTCTTTCAAATGTCTCCATGACAACGGCATCTGCCTGGTCGAATGAGGCTATTTTATTTATTTTATTTATGGTCACACATCTGTGAGTGCACAAACAAGTGAGATTTGTTTTCTGAATGACATTTGAGTTACAATTATTAATAAAGGCCGTCTGTGATTTTATGCAGTGTTTCAGACCAGATTAGGATCTCAGCAGTTTCTGTTGTCAGGATGAGTGTCATACAAGGTCATGTGATCATGTGTGTATCACAAAGCCCTCTGAAATAAGACTTGTGATGTGGTGTAGTTGGAGCAACATGCATATAAATAAGGGAAGGAATTCATTTAGATCAAATCTGATACTGCTACTAAAGTAGTCATTGAATAAAAAGCATTTATTCATAACATTCTGCAACGTCATCAAACATAGATAAACACTTGTTTCATGCATATTATATCAGTTTTATGTATAATGACATAATATACTTTTGTGAATACCATACGTGTATATAATACATCCATGTGTATTTATATAAATATTACATTATCATTGATTGATTTATATATAAATTGTCATTTGAAAGCATTAAATTGAGTTATAAAAGCCTGTTTAAATTGGTATTTAATATGAAAATAAACATAATTTGGTTCTGTCAGCTGTGTATTTTATCTTATTAGCTGTAATCATGATAGCTGCAATTGTAACAGTCACATCTTGTGCACTTTATACTAGCAAAACATCTGCATACAAACCACACCTGCACTAATTAAACTCAAACCAACACGCTGAGGTCTAAACGCTTTTTCAGTGCTTTTATTTTATTCAAACTTGTTTAGTACTGGAGTGACTGGTGGTTAAATTCCCTCTCAACTTCCTGTGAAGTGATGTATCAATGTTCCCTTATTCCCTATGTCATGCCCTTCAAAATTTGAACTGAACATGTATGTTTCCTTCAGAATGGAATCTCACATAATATGGCAGAATATCCTTTAAAGTCCACATCACAACACACTTATAGTCAACTGGACGCACCTTCAGACTCAACCTACCCTGTTTTTCAGGTTTGACTTTGACTTAAAGGGCTCATCAGATGCCCATTTTCCACACAAGTTGATATGGTTTTCTTTAGGGTCTTAATGAAAAGTCTTTAACATACTTTAATTCAAATTTCTCAATGGTAGTGTAAAACAACACCCTTTTTACTCTGTCAAAAACAGCTCTTTTCAGAGCAAGCTGTTTTGTTGCATGCCGCTTTAAATGTTATGAGCTCTGCCCCTCTCCTCTGTGGGGAGACTGTAAACTTTAGCCGCATTTATCTCAGAACTTGCTAACTGGCAAAGGAAAGGAAAGGTGATTTGCAAAGATACATAAAAAAGACCTTACACTCACTTCTTCTGTAGGTGAAGCTGGATCATGAATGATTCGTGCAAACATAGATACATTTAGGTAGATCATAGGGACAGCTTCAAAAAACTTGATTTGAGAAAAGGGTAATGATTTTAGGAGATTAAAAAAAAAAACACAACTGCTATGTTCATTATTACACCCAACAACAAAACACCTCAATAGCTTGGGAGATATTCTTGTCTAAATCTGCTCCGGCAGTGAAACAATGGCGGACTGATGACACTCACTCAGGGCGGGTCTAAGGTAAAATGCTAGTGTCAATCAATAAATTGTGGGAGGGGCCTGTCTGTGTGATGTCATACTGGCAGGAATCTGAGAATGACTTGATTTGAGAAAAGGGTAATGATTTTTAGGAGTTAAAAAAAAAAACACTGGGTGGATTTTTATCATTATAGGGTGGATGTGCACACACACTGCCAACACACATTTATGTTCAAACAACATGTAAACGTGCATTTTGCATCCGATGACCCCTTTAAAAAAATAAGCTGGTCTTGATTACAACACTGCTTATTCCCTTTACATCAGATGGGATACTATTATTCCCAACAGTCCACTAAACCCATAATGGAGCTGCACCAGGCTATAAAACAAGCTTTATATAACTACTTTATTAGCTACAGTATTCAAAAAAAAATCAAAACAAACAAGTAGAAGAGTGAAAAAATAATATACTGCTATCACAGACAACCCTATCCGAACAGAATTAAAATACTCAGAGAACACTTGAGTCACCCGGAAAATGGCAGGTAATTTGCTCTGTAATTTTTTTTTCTAAGGTTGTGCGAGAAAAACACAGAAGTGTTTGATGCGAACGGGACTAAAATACACACAAAGTACATTCCTAAAATGTGTATTTACTTGACTTCCGCTGTGAAAACTAGTCTGGTCCTAATTGGGCCTTACTCCTGCATATACACAAATACACACCACAGAGAAGGAAATACAATGAAATCAGAGAAGAAAATGGATGGACTGATTTCTGTGTGTGTGCATGTGTGTGTGTGTGTGTTCTGGCATCAGTCCATTTCAAGATTTCTGTGTGTGTGCATGTGTGTGTGTGTGTGTTCTGGCATCAGTCCATGTTATGATTTTGATCTTGATGAAGGTCAAACAACAGGCAGTTTAACTCACTCACGGGCATGAAAGCAACTCTCTCTCTCTCATTCCCTTTCCATTATTTCACTCCTCATCAGAGTTCCAGGCTGCAAGCTTTCCTTTTCTGTTTCCTCCATTCTCTATCCTCACGTCACAAATCCATAGAGAGCATAAGCAATTTAACGGCACATTACCATAATGCATTGAACGCTAAAGCCAAACATCAGCTCACTACCACTTGCTCCAAATTTACATGTAACATTAAGCCACTACAAATGTGCATTCACTGCACTGCACTCCGATAGCTTTGCTTGTAAACAGAACCCTGGTGTTCTTATTACTGAGCTAAAAGACTTGGTAATTACAGACAACAAAATGACCTCACTAACAAACAGTGTCTCAGACACACACGCTTCACTAAATGACTGAGCATGCCACGAAGACATATGAACAGTGTTGGGAAGGTTACTTTGGAAATGTAATAGGTTACAGGTTACAAGTTACCCTATTTAAAATGTAATAAGTAGTGTAACTATTTCAATTACTTTATTAAAGTAATGTAACTTATTACATTTGATTACTTTTTGATTGCCTTTCTAAATTTCTAACCAATGTTTTCAACTGTTAATCATTTTAAAGCATTTAAACCATATATGGTTAACCTTACAGTAGAATTCAACACTGATTACTGTCAGACTTTCAAAATCCTTCATCATTTGAATTAAGATTAGAATCATTTAATTTTAAAGCACAGCCACCACAAAATCAGACTTTAGCACTTCTTTTTTTACTTTGAGATCAATATTAAATACAGATTTAAATTCATAACAAGAAATAGTAATTATTAATTCTTATTCAGATGTAACCCCTTTTGTATTTGTTAACATTTTCTTAAGTAACTGTAATTTAATTACAGATTACAGTTACATTTATTTTGTAATTAAATTATGTAACGCTGTCACACGTAACTGGTTATTTCCCAACACTGCATAATATGACCATGAGCAGACGGAGTGGGTGGCAGAGATGAAGTTGAAACAATCATGCAAAATGGTCAAAAATAAAAAAAAAAAAAAAATAAAAAGGATTTCAACAAGCTTTTAAAAAATATATTGTTAACACTTTATTTCGAGAGTCCACTTTAGACATTATAAGCTATAACTATAAGCCCCATTCCATGTTAAATCAAACAAATTTCAGAAACTTCCCTGGTTCAAGTTTTTTATCTCGTATTCTTTTAATTTTTTTTTTTTTTTTTTTTTTTAAGAAAGACTAACATAAATAGTGAAGAAAGCCAAAACATTAAATGTTATGGACGTATATTTACTAAGTTATCCGCTATTTTATAGAAGGGGGTCAAAATAAATTTTTTGGAGCCAAATTACAAGGGGGAAAAATGACTTCAGAATGATGGCAGCATCATGTTATTTTTACACAAAGATTATAATATTTGTTGATTTATGCAATCTGTTGTATTATATGTCAATGGTGACATTTCAAAAATGGGGAAAAAGCTATTTGTTTCTCAAAACCTGCAAGCCTTTAACTCAAGAAGTGAAAAATCTAACTTTTTAGCCTGGAATCTCTGGCTGTGTTGATGTGGAATGACCCTATAAATAATTTTACAACTCCATGCCAACTAGCAGTCATTAGAGTATTAAAGTAGACATTCTACTAGCTAAAACTAACTTTGCAAATATGTCAACTTATTCTACTAACTCTAACCTCTAGCCTCTAGCTGTCTACTACTCTAGTCTAATGAGAGTTAGCTGACTTTTAGTTGCAAATTAATGAACATTAGTTGACATGTAGTTTTTTATAATGTCAAAAGTGGACTATCGAAATCAAGTGTAACCAAAATATAACATCTGAAAGTGCAATTCAGTACCTATTTTGAATATGTTGGGATAGAAAAGAAAAACACACTGATTTTCTCATGAAAGATTGTTGGAGGATTGTTAGCAAGGTGTCATGAGTGCATCACCTCAGCCCTACCCATAACCCCCTCCGCCCCACACACCTTCCACATCATCTCGGCCTGCTTTGTATTCTGGTCGCGCTGCCGTGTGCTCTCTCTCTCTCTCTCTCTTTCTAGCAGTGATGGCTGAAGAACAGAGGGAGGGAGATGAGTGTCAGAGGGAGACCAGCCGATTACCATTTCAGTGCAAACACACACTTTCACGGTTTCAGAGTGACACAACAGACTCATGCACATATATACATATGACATATTTGTGCCAGGAATACCCATGAATCCCTAACCTTGTGCTGAAGGCCACTATTTAAACATTTACAGATTAGATGCAGCTGTGTGTGTGTGTGTGTGTGAGAGAGAGAGAGAGAGAGAGAGAGACAGAAAGAGAGAGAGACAAGCAAATCCTTGAGTGTTTAAATATGCAGCTGGTATCGTGTGTTTCCCTCCCTCTGTCACTCAATATTAAACATCATCCTGCAAACACACAGTCACAGACTTCATGTGTAACTTTGCTCTCTTACTCATCTCCATACATATGGAGTCCATACATAAAGTGCAATTTAGGTTACATTGCATGCATAACACGCTAACTAGCATTGTTGGGACAGAAAAGAGAAACACAGTGATCTTCTCATGACAATCAATCATGATAATCACAAAGTAAAATAAAATTTCAGAAGCTTTATATAAACATTTATACAAATTATTGCAGTATTGCAGTTAGGTATTATTATAAAATTAGCATTCATCATTTTATTCAATTAAAATATTTAAAATGTCATTTCTATTACAATCATTCCCACCACAGTATGCTGCCAAAGGTTTGGCATAAAGTCTTTTATTCTCACCAAGGCTCCATTTATTTAATCAAAAATACAGTAAACAGAACTATTGTGAAATATTATTACAATTTAAATACTGAAAATATATATAACCTATACTATGTTTTAAAATGCAATTTATTCCTGTGATGGCAAAGCTGTCATTACTCCAGTCTTCAGTGTCACATGATCCTTCAGAAATCATTCTGATATGCTGATTTGCTGCTCAAAAAACATTTCTTATTATTATTATAGTTGTGCTTCTTAATATTTTTATTGAAACAGTAATACATTTTTTCAGGAGTATAAAAAGTTCTTCTGTAACATTATAAATTCTGTTACAGCCACTTTTGATCAATTGAATGCATCCTTCCTGTAGAAAAGAATTCTTTTATTTTTAAAAACATGTTGGAATTGTTAGTGGACAAATTAAATAAACTAGTGAGTGTTAAGAGTGAGAGCTGCAAATAGGGAGACATCTCACAGGCTGCTTTTAAAAGCAGATATCTGTCTGCATGGGACGCTCTGCTGAATGTGTTCATTCAATTGAGTGATGGAGCACGGTGCCGATGGAGCCTCATTGTCTGGTACTAATGGCCAACAGCAAACAACTGTGGGCTCCTCAGGACAGACAAAATGGTGATTGCTTGTTTCTGTCTGCAGGCACAGACACAGGCTCCAGTCTGACCTAGTTCTGCTGCCGATAAAAAGAGAATTAAGACCAGTCCAGCCACAAATCGCAGCACTACTTCTAGTCCTGACAGGTGAACAGTCATTCACAGACAAATGACATGGAGAGGGAGATCAGAGTAATGCTTAAATACATGCAAAGAAAAGAATAGAATAGAATAGAATAGAATAGAATAGAATAGAATAGAATAGAATAGAATTCCAGTATCAAATGTCTAGCAGTGAGTAATTTGTGTGAGATCAAGGTGAACCTACAGTTGAAGCTCAAGTGAACATGTTTAAGATAAATACATGACAGTGACTTTTTTTTCTTCTACTGACATTAACAGACAAAAAATGGCAAAAACAAAAAAGAGAGACAGTGGATATGCAGGTAACTGCCAAAGTGTCCAGTGAGTCTGACAAAGCCAGTGAGCGCAGTGACTGCAGGAAGGGCTTAGGCCCCTGTGTGGTTTCTGTGGTGCTGTGTGATTGCCTCACTCTTTGAATTATATCAGCTAATGATAAGAATCACTGAAGAATGACATCGAGAAGTAATAACTTCTGAAAGCTTCCTTTCATATTCAGCTGAATATCAGAGACCATTTTGAATCGGAGCAATAAAGGTGTGCACACAATTTAATTTCATATATGGGTGATTCTTCAATTAGGGCAACTTTTCTGCCCCCTAGAATGATTTTAAAGCAAAAAAAAAAAAACATTCATTCTAGGTTTAAAGAAGAGATCACTAGCTTTTTATTGCTTTTTATTTATTACCTACTTTTTGAGTGGCAAAAGGTTAAATTAACTTCTAACTTCTTGACTTCCCTTTATATACACAGTATTTATATACACACACTACTGTTTGACAGTTTGGGGGCAGTAACTAGCTGCCTTTTTTAATAATCAAAATACAGAAAAAACAGTAATATTGTGAAATATTATCATTTGAAATATTTTCTATTTTAATATATTGTAAAATGTAATTTATTATTGTGATGCAAAGCTGAATTTTCAGCAGTCATTACCCCAGTCTTCCTTGTCACATGACTCTTCTGGAAACATTAAAACATGCCGGTTTGCTGCTCAAGAAGCATTTCTTATTATTATCAATATTGAAAACAGTTGTGCTGCTGCTGTTTTACATTTTGTGGAAACTGTGATACATTTTTTACAGAATTCTTTGATTAATAGAATGTTCGGGAGAAAAGTGTTTATTTGAAACAAATCCTTTACGACATTACGTAATACACTGCATTTATACATGTACATATTAATTTGGTATTAATACACTGAAAAATGTGGTAACAAGTAATTGTTATCTTTTTAACTAACAGTTAAAAATGGTTTTCATAATAGTACCCATATGGAACTTTTGAGCAGTGACAGCTTTTGTACCCTTTTTTTCTGAGAGTGTAGTGTAGTCAGGTTAATTCAGTCAAGTTAAGTAATATTTTCGACTCAAACAAAAGTTATACAAATAAATTTAAGAATCACATATCTGAAGACAGGTCTTGTGTAAGCCTGTATTAACCTCTGTCTTGAGTAATCCATTCACAAGTAATCTGGTGATAGAGATTGTCGTTTACACCTAGTATTAACATGCATCTCGTGTCACCACTTTCTTAACTTCACAAACAAGACCTCAAGCACAAACAAGACATTAAGCCAAGTCCTTGCTGTTATTACAGTTGAGTAAATTAACGGTTTGAGTGATTGGATCAAAAACCATATTGGAGCCATTTGGACTTTAGCACTGTCTACTTGTGTTCGGATCCCCTGAGATGACAGTTTATACTAGGACAAAATAGGGCTTTAATATAATATAATATAATATAATATAATATAATATAATATAATATAATATAATATAATATAATATAATATAATATAATATAATATAATATAATATAATATAATCCAGACCATCTAAACAAAACAGTCAGTCAGTACAGCACTGCTCTGTTCTGACAAAAGCAAAATGATTGAATTATCATTAGCAGGTTCAAGTCTACATGTACAAAGATGTACAGATGAAGAGAGAGAACACAGAGAAAGATGAGAAGAATGGCATGAGCGGGACATTGAGGACAGGAAGGATGTCAAAGGGGATCTGGCTGTCCATTCATTAAGACTAATCGATTCGCAGGAGGAAAGTGCTAAGAAAGCATTTGTGGGCTTTCTGTGCTCCCAGCAAATTACACACTGATTGATATGGATCCTATAGCAGCCAAGTGTCGGATTTATGAACTAAATCTGTAGATATGGACACACACATTCGAAAGCAATGCACACACAGAGCTGTGTTCAGGGATGTAATTTTCTGATTTATTTTAGGGTTTATCTTGTGAGCCAAGACCTAAAACCTCGCAGTAAATCCTCTTTTATACACAACAGCAAACACATATATTCAAATACACTAACTGACAACTTAGTCAAGGATTTTTGGGCCTAAATTAGCCATTATTGTGGTCCCACTAAAAAAACTAAGAGGGAAATCTACCCTTTGCAGAAACAGACAGCGCTCCAATTAATTCAGATTGAGTCTGGAAAGAAATAACTGTCACTAAAGCATCCCTGCTGTTATAAAGCCCCAGTGAATATACCAGCATGCACCTGTTTGTGTGTGTGACTGAGAGAAACAAGAAGAGAACTAGTGAAAGGATAGATGGACGCCCCTCAAGGTTACCTGTCACAGCAATGTCATTGCTGGAGGCTGGTGTATCCCATGTTGCCATATACTGTGGTTTAGATCTCTGGCTGATGTTTAGTGCAGCAGCAGTGACACTCTACGGTTTCCTCTTAAAAAAAAAACTGCGTCCAATCATCAACACACTGTCATAAAACCATTATGTCATCGTTAGCCAATCACAGGAGAGTTCATGGATATGATGGCAGAGCTCTCCTGAGGTTAAATGCATTCAGATTAACACGCAAAAAAAATTTAATTTAAGATAGGAATATTGAAGTTTATCACACAGCTATCAAAAATTCATAAACCGTAGTTACAATGGATATTTGTCCCTGATGAATGTAATTCAATAAGCCTGGTGTTTTTTTAATATAGCCAAAGTATTTTTTTTTATTTACACTACTGTGTAAACGACAATTGCATATTACCACATTTTACACGGTATAAATACCAAAATAATACACACATGAATCAATACAGGATATACTGTTCAAACAAGAGACATTTATGATGTTGAAAAAAAGCTCAAAATGACACTGAAAAATGTATCTTGGTTTCCACCAAATTATTAAGCAGCACTACAGTTTTCAACATTGATGAATGATAATGATTGATTGATAATGATAATGTTTCTTGAGCAGCAAATCAGCATATTCAAATTATTTCTGAAGGATTAATGTGAGTAATGATGCAGAAAATTCAGCTTTACCATCATAGGAATAAATGACATTTTAAAATGTATTAAAATAGAAAACAAATTACGGTTTATCAATTAAATGCTGGCTTGGTAAGCATACGACACTTCTTTCAAAAATTAATTGTGAAATAAATAACACATGTTGGGTTTTGCACAGCTAACCTTTGTACAGTTAAGTCACTGCAAAAACAAAACCCAAAACATATCATTCTGGTACTCTAGATATGGAGATTTAGTAATTTCCCTGTTATCGTTCTGTCATCTGCAAAATGACCACTTCTCTTCTCTCATATGAGGCTGTAAGTGTGCTGCTATATGATACACTCACTGTATTATATTGAGCCTCCCTCTCAAACCCTGTTACACTAATTCAAAATCCATACAGCTGGCATAATGTAAATCCTCTCTCAAACCATGGCTTTATATACAGACAGTAAGATTAATGCAAAGCTTGTTCTATACAAATACACAGAAACGAAAAAACACACAAAGCATCACTAGCACACTATTACAGCACCTCAGGTTATAGTCACGCAGCAGCAGAATACAGCTGTCAGTCCAGTCAATCCAGAAAAGTTGATTGACTCCAGGACAGTTTGAGACCAAATAGTTGAATATAGAAGCAGACAATTTTTATAATGCCGCACACAAAACAGTTTTAAAGGTGTAATCATCTGTGAAGTAAATTACTCTATTTTGAGTAATTGTCTAACCTCTTGAGTATAACAATACGTCCTTCTTAATATCTGTTTGTCAGAACTGTTAAATGTAATTTTTAAGCATTCCTCTACCTGCCATTCACCCCAGCAGACATATTCTGTGCAGAAACTCAAATCAGGCGTAAATCACCTCAACAGCATTTAAACAATCAGAACGGAGGCAAAACTGGGGTGGTGTCAGGATGGTTATTTTTTACCCAGATCACAGGTATAAATGCTGCTTTGAACATGACTATCCTGATACATGTAATACACAATATTTTCTCCTGTTCAACAGCTGAGATGGGAGTGTTTACAAGTAGTGTGGAGTGCAGAAGCAGGATAAGAGAAGACACTTGTGACAGTGCATTCAGTAAGATTATATATTCTTCAGGTACGTTTCAAATGTATTAGTTTTTAAAAAGTAAAATTTTTTGTTTTTGCTTTTTTCAATAACAGTTACTGTTTACTACTGGTACTGCAGGTGGTCTGCTAATTATGATTTGCTCTTAAAGCAAAAAAATAATTTGACTTCAAAAAATTTAAATCTGCTGATAATTTACTCACCCTCAGGCCACTGTTTTGGGGTCATTTTGACCCCACTTGTAGATGTAGGTGACCTATTTTTGAGGGTTATTAAATTACCAACAAAATTTAATTAAACGGTGGTCTTAAGTGATTCATAAAATGTAAGTCAATGGCTGCCCATTTTTGAGGGTGAGTAAATTACCAGCACATTTTCATTTTTGGGTGAACTATCCCTTTAAAAAGTTGCTTCTTCAGTGAGCCTCCTCTATTAAATGTATTTAAACTGAATGTAAATTGCATTAAAATGTAATGACCAAGTATATGACTCTGTACATCAACTATGATTATTTTAATAGCTTCGCTATGTAAGCAAAGTATATAAATAAATCACTATGGTACTATACAGATTTTATTATAGGACAGGCACACAGTATGCAGCACTTACAGTATGTATGTACACTACCAATCAAACATTTTCAAATGTTCAAACATCTATCTATATGCTGTTTTAAAGAAACTAATACTTTTATTCAAAAAGGATGCTTTAAACTGATCGTGGCCTTGGAAAGAGATGCTGTATTATATATACATACAGGTGCTGGTCATATAATTAGAATATCATCAAAAAGTTGATTTATTTCACTTATTCCGTTCAAAAAGTGAAACTTGTCTATTATATTCATTCATTACACACAGACTGATATATTTCAAATGTTTATTACTATTAATTTTGATGATTATAACTGACAACTAAGGAAAATCCCAAATTCAATATCTCAGAAAATTAGAATAATGAGAAAAGGTTCAATATTGAAGACACCTGGTGCCACACTCTTATCAGCTTATTAACTCAAAACACCTGCAAAGGCCTTTAAATGGTCTCTCAGTCTAGTTCTGTAGGCTACACAATCATGGGGAAGACTGCTGACTTGACAGTTGTCCAAAAGACGACCATTGACACCTTGCACAAGGAGGGCAAGACACAAAAGGTCATTGCAAAAGAGGCTGGCTGTTCACAGACCTCTGTGTCCAAGCACATTAATAGAGAGGCGAAGGGAAGGAAAAGATGTGGTAGAAAAAAAAGTGTACAAGCAATAGGGATAATCGCACCCTGGAGAGGATTGTGAAACAAAACCCATTCAAAAATGTGGGGGAGATTCACAAAGAGTGAACTGCAGCTGGAGTCAGTGCTTCAAGAACCACTACGCACAGACGTATGCAAGACATGGGTTTCAGCTGTCGCATTCCTTGTGTCAAGCCACTCTTGAACAACAAACAGCGTCAGAAGCGTCTCGGTTCAAAAAGGACTGGACTGCTGCTGAGTGGTCCAAAGTTATGTTCTCTGATGAAAGTAAATTTTGCATTTCCTTTGGAAATCAGGGTCCCAGAGTCTGGAGGAAGAGAGGAGAGGCACACAATCCATGTTCCTTGAGGTCCAGTGTAAAGTTTCCACAGTCAGTGATGGTTTGGGGTGCCATGTCATCTGCTGGTGTTGGTCCACTGTGTTTTCTGAGGTTCAAGGTCAACGCAGCCATATACCAGGAAGTTTTAGAGCACTTCATGCTTCCTGTTGCTGACCAACTTTATGGAGATGGAGATTTCATTTTCCAACAGGACTTGAAAATCTATGGGGTATTGTGAAGAGGAAAATGCGATATGCCAGACCCAAGAATAGAGAAGAGCTGAAGGCCACTATCAGAGCAACCTGGGCTCTCATAACACCTGAGCAGTGCCACAGACTGATCGACTCCATGCCATGCTGCCTTGCTGCAGTAATTCAGGCAAAAGGAGCCCCAACTAAGTATTGAGTGCTGTACATGCTCATACTTTTCATGTTCATACTTTTCAGTTGGCCAAGATTTCTAAAAATCCTTTCTTTGTATTGGTCTTAAAGCTCCAATATGTAGGAATTTTGTAATAAAATTTCAGAAAATAACTTGCACAGTGTGATATATTTCCTCCAGTTGTGTACTTACAATATCTCAAAAGTGTCCAAAGATTTTTTATATCAGAGAAATTATGATTTTAAATAACTGGCCGTCCCGGAAAAAAATATGTCGCCTCTCAGTGACGCAATGTCCGCTCTATACTTTTTTTCCGGTGTAGACCATGTGATGTTCCACCACACCGGAATAGCACATGGTCAAATGCGGAAGTGGTGGTTATGTTATAGCCGCGCGTATGGTTTGGTTGTCGTTGTTATGGATCACGATAACTCTTTGGCGAGTATTGAAGTGCCAGTAAAATATAAGTTATATTGCTCTTTGTACTAAGGTAAGGATTTTTATCACGTGTGGTGACCGAGATTATGGCAGTACAATTAAATACAATCGGATATGTGTTGTTAAAAATATATTTAGTCATTACTTGCAAATGTTCGTTCAAATTTACTTTTAGAACGACTGGTTTGAGCACGTTAAACAACACAGCATTAACCATAAACACGTAACACTGCACAACATTAACCAAACAAATCATTTAACAAATAGCTGTAAGTTGTAACGGGATAATATAGTATAACATTTCACGTTCCTTGCAGTTCATTAATTATGATGACATAAAATAATATGATCATATATACAGGTAATACAAAAAAGAATAAATTACCTCATCCGTGATCATGATTCGTTTATCCAATTTAGATACATTGCTATGGTGAAAACGCATTAAAAACGACATCTCCCATCGTCACCTGCTTCATAGCGTCATCAAGCTTCGCCTTTGTTATTGTTGGAAATGCGTGTGGTCAATTACAAAAGTCACATACTGGAGCTTTAAGTAATATTCTAATTTTCTGAGATACTGAATTTGGGATTTTCCTTAGTTGTCAGTTATAATCATCAAAATTAAAAGAAATAAACATTTGAAATATATCAGTCTGTGTGTAATGAATAAATATAATATACAAGTTTCACTTTTTGAATGGAATTAGTGAAATAAATCAGCATTTGTATTGGGAAACACTGAAAAGCACATCACACAACAAAATATCATACAACCATGAGAATGAACCTAGATCACACCAGAAAGTCTTCAAGATTCATCCAGGAACTATTTCTCCTTCATCTCTCTATCCCTTTCTTTCATCCCATTAGTGCTTTCATCCCCCCGTTTTCTTTCATCTCCACTTTATGCTTTCATTACACCCACCTATTCTCTATTCTCTAAATCCACCTATTCTCTAAAAGGAGAACCTATTTCTCCTTTTCATTCCTCAGAGCAATTCTCTTACACTCTCTGTCCTCCACACCTCCACTTTCTACACTCTTCACTTTCTATAGAGTGCAACAGTCAGGTTCCGGAAGTAAAAACTCATTACCATTCATTTTTCTCCATAGGGAAACTGAATTTTAACTAATAATCTTTAAAGAACAATTTGTGGTGAAAAACTACATTACCCATGATGCTTTACAGAAAATTCCACCAATCAGAGAGCTGCAGTGAGCAAAGCACACAAAAGATCTTAGGTCCGCCCACTCCCAAGAAGCACCACAAATGATGTAATTGAGTTTGTCTGCTATCTTTCAAAAACCACCCTAAACATTACATTAATATTGTTTTCTGGTAACCGGTATCTTGCTGGTATAAAATGGTCTAAAGAACTTGCCACACCATTCGACCGACGATTATGACAAATACAAACAAACTTTTCCTTTCACGCAGAATTTACATGATAACTGGCTGTTGGCTGCAGTCTTTGCTGTGTATTTAAGCGCAGCTTTTTGGCCAAGATGCACACAATAGGCCTCATTCAAGAAACACAAGCAGAATTAATTTTTGTGTAAATCGTGTGTAAAGTTGTTAAAACGTAAACTTTCAAATTCATGAAAATGTTTGTATTTTCAAAATGTTAGCTGATACAAAAGAAATGTACACCTGCTCCCTACCACGTGTAAATGGTGCGTAAAAGGTTCTATGTTCTTTTCGGGAAACTGATGACACTGAATTTTGATTCACTGCCATAATAATTCCAAGTTCATTTGCCCTTGCCCTCTTTTTGGATTTATTTATTTTAATTAAGTTTTTTTTTTTATTGTAATTGTTAATTGTAAAAGGCAGCACTCGTCACTGTCACTATTTACCCAGCCGTAAATAGAGGATGGGCGGGACAAAAAACCTAAACATCCTACTTGTACAATGACTGCCTACAACGATGGAGAAGTCAATATTACTGGTTACTGCTTTATTATATTTAGTCAAATTCTTAAAAATTTGATAGTTGTAGTTTAATACGTTGCCGCCGTTAATATTCCATACCATAGCAACTAAAGCGTCTCAGTTGGAAAAACGCTGTGCCACCAAAGCGTTCTCAAGCGCCACCAGCCAGTTGTTTTAAGAAGAGTTCCTGACATTTTTTTCAGCTGACTAAAAACACTTTGGTGGTCACACATTATTGAATATTTATTGATAAGCATATGGCCTAGACTTTTTTTTGCATTTATGCAATATACTGGAGCCAAACCCAAAATTTTCCACTGCGTTCCTGGACACGCAATTTGTGAAGCTGTAATTCATAGTCGGGGATTATGCTAATTGTGAATGAGCGTCCACGAGCGCACTATTTAAGAATGATTGGACTTCATTAACATACAAGTTTAACTATCAAATCAGACAGTTACGAAGAGTTTGAGTTTGTGAATCAGGAGGAGAGTTTTTGGGAAGGTCTTTTTTACATGTAAATTACTCATATATTTACGCAATTTTACTCATATATTTACGCAAGTTTCATGAATGAGGCCCAATGTGAGGTGACAACACAGCCAGCTTTTATCGCCCCTTGTTTTTCATTGTTGATTTGGTTTGTCACAGCCTTAACACAGTGGTTTTCAACCAGGGTGCTGGGGCCAACTAGGAGGCCTCAGTAAACTTCTAAAAGGGTCTCATGATGATTTTAATTGTTTTACTATCAAATATATTTTAAAATAAATAAATTGCCTAACAAAAGTATAGGAAATATTTTAATTCTGAATATTATTTATATAATTCTGAAATGAAATATAAATTTGAAAAACAATGGATCTCACAGTCTTGGAAAACCTGGATAAATGAGGTAGTCCAATTAAAAAGGTGAGATTTCTAGACCTGGAAAAGTCATGTTAATTAATAAAAACTTATTACACCACAACTCTTTAATTTTCATTTTATGAATATGCATTTTTCTAGTTATGCCAACTCTTTAATATTTTATCAGGCTAACTAACAGTGGGACCACAAAAACTATTTTTTAAATTTCCTTCTCCTTAATCCTTATCCAGTAATTTTTGAATGACTGGAAAAATCATAGGAGTTAAAATAAAGTTGAAACCACTGGTCTAACAGTGTATGACCTGCTTTAAATCAGTAAGATTTTTCAACAGGAAAAGAAAGGGAAGGAAACAGAAGGAAAGAACTTGTCAGATAACAAGAACCTCCCTTCTTCTACTACTCTTTAAAATATAAGCACCTAAAATCATCAAAAGAGCACCACATCCACCCATCCACTTCTGTTTCTTCTTTTGTGCTTACCAAAGCTGGTCTGTTCCAAGAGAGTTTGGGTATGCCTTCAGCAGCCAGCCTGCTTCTCTCCTACTCTCTCCCTGCCTTCCCCAGTCTCACTCCAAGCAAGCACTCCCTTAGTTTCAATCCATCTCTCTATCTCTCATCTGCTGTATATGTGCTTTACTGTACTGAAGAATTTTCTTGTCTTCTCTAGTAGCATTTCTGTCTCAGGCCTCATATGAAACTTTCTATCAGTCTTCTCATGCTTTATTTTTTCTCTCAGTAAACTTCAGGGACAAATGCCTCTAAGCACCTCTTTACCCATCTCTCTTCTTTTGGCTTTTTCTATCTTTTTTATTTTTCTGCATGAATTTCGCAGCCTTCTTCCTGGAGAGTTACTTTGAAACTGTGAAATACAAGACAAAAGAGGAATCTAAAACTAGATTTTTATATTTTCTCAAGATGCTACACTGCTATACTGTAGGTGGTAGCCTGGGCATTGGTATGCCGTTGCTTAGTAGTTCTTCAACTAAGAGTTTATTAGTATGTTACTCTATGGTAGTTAGGGTGTTCTGGGCGGTCATAAAGCTGCGGTCACATTAGACTTTGATTATGCAAAATTTCTACAGACACTGCAGATCACAGACACTGTTTTCACCATATGAATCACCAAATGTGAACTTTGTAACAGCAAAATTCAGGAGTTTGCATTTGCATGTAGTTGGACCACACCTTAAAGGGATAGTTCACCCAAAAAATTAAAATTCTGTCATTAATTACTCCTTTGTTCATCTTCGGAACACAAATGAAGATTTTTTTTATGAAATCTGAGAGCTTTCTGACCCTGCCATAGACAGCAATGTAACTGGCATGTTCAAGGCCCAGAAAGGTAGTGAGGACATCTCGTAGCTTCATAAAATTACACTTGAACAGCTGATGTCACAAGGACTATTTTAACAATGTCCTTACTACCTTTATGGGCTTTGAACATAGTAGAAAACTCTCGGATTTCATCAAAATATTTTAATTTGTGTTCCAAAGACAAATTAAGGTCTTACAGCTTTGGAACAACATGAGGGTGAGTAATTAATGACAGAATTTTAATTTCACAGAACTATCCCTTTAAGAAGCCATGATCCAAGGAATAGTTTCCCAAAAAATGATAACATGCAAAAATGAAAAATCTGGCATCATTATCACCCTCAAGATCACAAAATAAATTATTTTGGAGAGTAAAAATTGTCCTTACAATGAAAGTCAGTGGCGTTTCAATGTTGTTTTAGACCTCATTGATTTTCACTGTATGGACACATTTTTTTAAACATTCTTTAAAATATCTTAAGGTTTGGAATGACATGAAGGGGAGTAAATAAAATCTTTATTTCTGAGTGAAATATGTCTTAAAATGCAATTTTTAAAATTGTTTTATAGTCCAACAGGTAAGTCCACATGCTTAGAAAAGTAATAGCAAAAGAATAGCACACTTCTACTAAACAAACCACATGATTTGAGGTCCGTAGCAAAAACAATGCGAGTCAAGTTGCAGAGAAGTTTATTCCTTAGGGTTTAAACAGTAATTGCCTTCACAAGCACCACAAAATTATCTCCGACAACGTGCTCACACACTCACTCCAGGTTTAATGGGTGCGATGACTTCCTCTGCTTCCTATGGTATTCCTACATGGCCACTGAAAGCTCAGACGCAAAACCACAGATATACACACACGCAAGCACACACACACGTTCAAGCATCATTAGCAGCGCTTGTTTTCCCCCTCTCCCTTTTTCCCATCCTCCTGTTTCTCCAGGAATGGATCCCTCAATTCATCTCTGAGCTCCCACACCCACTGAGCCATCCTCATCACTCCCATCCCTGGAAACCCTGCTCACCGGCAGAGCCCTTGGATCCCACAGACACAGAGCAATCGGCATGAAGCACCAAAGAACACTCTGCACATAAACACACACACACTAACATACACACACCCTCCAACCCCACCTTGCCCCATCCCCTCACCAAAAGGAAAAAAAAAAACATCAGATGAGGAAAACAACAAACACGGTTAACAACAAAATACCTGCTACATAAGAATGGATGAAGATAAGGTTGACATGCCTTGGGATGGTGCATTTCCCATAATGCCTTCACTGTGCTCCGCTGCCTACAAGAGAGAGCCACCAGCCTGCTTCCTGATCCACCCTCCTGGTCCTCCTCCTCTCTCTTGTCTTCACTCCGTGTCGTTAGCCTCTCCCGGAGCCGGCTGTGCTTCTATTCGCTCCGTTTTTCCTTCCGTCCCAGCCTTCCTTTGTCTTACTCTCTCGCTCCTGTCCTCTGTTCCTCTCCCTCTCTCTCTTAGCATGTGAGATGGGCTTTCTCCAGCTGGTTCTCGCGGGCAGTGCCGTACGCGTGTGAGGCGATGTGTGTGTGCGTGTGTGCAACTCAGGGAGAATGAGTGTGTGCGGTTGTGTGTGCATGTGTGTGTGTGTATGTGTATGTGTATGTGTGTATGTCCTTGCTTTGCGCCTTACAATTAAGCTGGTTTACGAGTGTTGGAGAAGCTGCAAAGAGCTTTTACTAAACACACAGCCTGAACTAAGCAAAAATAAAATAACAGTCAGTGATAGATTAGCATGGTTTTGTTGTTCTCCCCTCTCTCTCTTAAAGGTACAGTCTGTTCTCTGCAGTGATTGTGCTAATCTCTTTTCTCTTTGCCCTTCTCTCTTTCTCGGTCTCTGTAGACTCCTTTGTAGAGGAATATTAGGAGCTCTAGGGATCGGAGCTCTCCGTGGTTCTGAAAGTCACGGTAAGGGCCCTAGGGAGCGGTGTTGAGGCGAGGGGAGGGAGGGGGGGCCACGGAGGTCCCTCTATAGGTTCAGAGAGACCACCAGGAGAGGAAGGTGACCAAATTTAACATGGAAATGAAGGTGGGAAGGAGTTAAAGGGTTAGTTTACTCAATAAATAAATAAAAAAAAATTATATTATTTATCAATATGTTATAATACCACCAAAAATACATTGATTTATATTGTTGTTACAATAATAATACCATAATAATAGTTTTTGTTGTTATTTTTATTTCTTATTATTATTGTTGTTATTTAAAAAAATTTTATTATTTTTAAAAATAAATCAAATATTTTTGTTGTCTTATCCTTTTATTATTAATATTAATACTTATGCTTAATTATTGTTTTTGTTGTTGTTATTGTTGCTGTTATTTTTAAACATTATTCTTATCCTTAAATATACTATTATTAACTATTAGCTATTATCATTACTACGTTTAATTATTTTTTGTTGCTATTGTTTTATTGCTATTTTGAATATTATTATTATTGTTGTTTTTAATTATTTATATTCTCAAATAAATGCACACACATACTTAAACATTCGTCTCAAACATTCGTTTAAATGGACATTAGTTATATTAAGGTCATATTTTAATATATTTAAAAACATTTCAAATCAATACATTTAAAAATTATGAAGTCCAACATATTTTTGCCATTATATGGAATTTAAAATATCTTATTCTGTGCTTCACAGGAGAATGAAATTCATTCAGGTTTGGAACGACATGAGGGTGAATAAAATATGACAGGATATAAGGTTTTGGTTGCTCTAGCCTTTTAAATAATTAAGACAATAAAAGCAATTAACAGTATAAGTGTTATACTAAGTGAAGTGACATACAGCCAAGTATGGTGACCCATACTCAGAATTGGTGCTCTGCATTTAACCCATCCAAAGTGCACACACACAGCAGTGAACACACACACACCGTGAACACACACACACCGTGAACACACACCCGGAGCAGTGAGCAGCCATTTATGCTGCGGCGCCCGGGGAGCAGTTGGGGGTTGGGGGTCAAGGGCACCTCAGTCGTGGTATTGCCGGCCTGAGACTCGGACTCACAACCTTAGGGTTAGGAGTCAAACTCTCTAAAAACTACATTTCGTAATTCTGACGTATAAGTATAAGTGAATGCATTGACATTTCCAATTTTAGAAAGGAGAGCATGGATGTGTGAAGGCATGAGTGTGTTAAGCATAAGAAAACACATTGTGATAGTGATCCTGAGTGCGTGAGGGTTTGACAGGAGCTGCATGGGAAGGGGAGAATTTTTGCCCAAGTTAGGAGATGAAGGACATGATGACTCTATGTCCATTAAGTGCAACAAACACAGACATCCCTCTCTTATTCACATGAACAAAACACATTAATAAACACTAACACTCTTTTAATTCAGTTCTTTACCTCTGATCAAAAATCAGGCCACCTTCTCATTAACATAATGACCATGAAATTCATTAATGCGAAAATGCTGCACAATGTTACACAATCACAGCCAATCAGAAGATGTATGATGTTTAATGTACATATATGCGGAGCGGGACTTTGGACCAATGAGATTTCATTTTGGTCGGGGCTGTTCAGTGCAATGCTGTACAAACAGAAACCAAGTGATCAACAAAATGTCCTGCCACAGTTGCAGCTAGTTAGGATAAAAGCTCAGGTTTACATGTTAGAAAGCTTTCATTGCTTGTCACAATATCACATGGAGCCCACAGAGGACACGGTGTAACTGTGACATCATGCACTACAGGAAAAAATGACATGGAACAGATGGTGGAAACACATGAAGGATCATGCAGAGAACACATAAGCTCATGCTAAGAGGACACATCATGGTACATGGACAAACCAGGAGCAACAGCAATGGAATAAATGGGTCGCATAACATTTTAATGAATATTAAGTTCATACTTCAGTACTGTTCATACATGACCAAAGGAAAATATATATTTTAATAACATTAGAGTTTATTAGATATTAAGAGACAAAGCAGCCTGTCAAAGTTTGGAAACATTATGATTTTTAATTATGCTCACCAAACCATTTATTTGATCAAAAATACAGTAAAACTTTCTTGAATCCTGCCCGTGGTCTCTCGTCTGCTCGCCACCAGAGGTCACCTTTGCATTATATTGACTCTAACACCACACAGATTTCCCATGTTCCATTGCACTGATTATGCACTCACCTGAAGCCAATCACACACTTTAAATACGAGGCGCTAACCACCATTCAGGGCCGAGTATTGTTTGCGTTTAGCTCTCTCCTAGCGACAGCATCTTTACAGGGCCAATTCCCTGTTCTAGTGTCTAATTCCAAGTTCCTAGCTCTAGTCTAGTTTAGTCATGTCTAGTTTTGCCTAATTACCTGTTTCCTGATCACCTGCCTGTCTTGGATTTATCTCTTGTCTTGTTGTTTGGACTGTCTGCTCCTTGCCTGGATTAGTGCTTGTTTGTGGATTACCCATTTGCCTTGCCCTCTGGATTATGTTTGCCGTCGATTGAGCTACACCCATCTTTGGATTACTCTTTAGTCTTGTTCTCTACATACCTGTTTGCCATTGTCTGACCCCTTGCCAGTTGCCATGGGTCCATAAGCCCATCGTCTTGTTTGCCCCATAACAGAATACCCGGCCACATGAGGATCCAGCAGTTTTTCATGTGGACATTGGCCAGGTATGGATTTTACAAGACTGTTGTTAGCCCTCGAGCAGGGCATGCGAACTCTCTAGGATTATATTCAAGAGTATCTGGACATCCGCGTTCATCACTAAGCCAGTATATGGACAACTAATAGACTTTTTCTGTGAGGGCATTAATCAACTGCTAAAGTCTAAACTCATTCATGAGGGTCCGCGTTCATCACTAAGCCAGTATATGGACTACGCTTTGTTGTGTGTTGACTCTTCATTCACTGTGTGTGTCGCAGAGGAGGAACCCGACACCTCGTCTGTGACGGAAATGGCAGCTGCTCCGGAGTGCATTCACATAATGGCGGCAACAGCGGAGCCTGTTCACAAAATGCAGGCGACAACAATGCACCGTCATGTCACAGCTGCCATCCCTGAGTCAACTCAAGTCACAGCTGATCTTCCTGATTCAAGTCAAGTCACAGCTGATTTTCCTGATTCAAGTCAAGTCACAGCTGATTTTCCTGAGTCAAGTCAAGTCACAGTTGATCGTCCAGCATCATGTCACGTAGCAGATGATCATCCAGAGTCTGTTAGGGCTGGTCCGAATACCATTTTTTGAGCTTCGAAGCTTCGGTAGTGATCAACACTGAATATTCAAAGTTTTTGAGGGAGGGGCTGAACATATTCTTCTCTCTTATAAAGGCAGGAATCTCTGTATGTCTGTCTGTCTGTTTGCATTTTTATTATCTCGAGAAGCGTTCATCCAATCGTGTTGCTGCGGACCAAAGGGAGTACAGTGTCGCATTTTGGTGCAATACGGATATGCGACACATTCATAATTAATAAACTTTAAATAAACTACAGAACAGCACGAAAAAGCGATGCACAGAAGCGACGCAACTCACGCAGGCAGGCTTATATGCTCCGAGAATGGACACTGCACTAGTGATACAAAACACACAGGTCTGTTAAGAGCAATACTTTTAATATAGAAAAATTATTATTAGGCTGGTCTACTGTATGCTTTTTTATGACTGCTGTATTCGCAAGTATTTTCCAAGCAAATTAAGTGCACGTTTTTATCATGTGTAAAATTACTGATTAACATGGCGGATAAAAGCAGCTTGTTTTTTACACCAACAATATACTATAGGTGTACTACTTACAGAACTTGAACTTTTTCAAACTTGATGTGCTGTTTTGGTAGGTCAGTTTCAAATTGCATATTTGGTGCGCTGCCTTTGTCTTGTCCTCACTCAATTTAAAGTGCTCCCACACAGCTAAGGTCTTCGGCATTTTTGTCTACTCTTCCAGATGAACTGAATCATAATGTTCACTCATGGGCGATTCATATTCAAGCGGGAATAAAACCGTTTCGTGGGAGATGCCAGGTGTTAAAAAAAAAAGAATATTAGAATCTCAAAATTGAAATTCGAATGCCAACCCACCAAACGAATATTCTAATAATCGAATATTCTGGTCCAGCCCTAATCACAGTTGATCATCCAGTCACATCACATTGCAGTTGATCGTCCAGAGTCACATCACGTAGCTGTAGTAAATTAGCTCAAAAGGGAAATGTATATAGATAATTACAATTAATTATGATTAATTTCTCCAGTTAATTTTGGCTCCTAAACACCTTTGAGCTATCATTGGTCCGTGGCGATTACGCAGTCGGTGGGTGTGTTCTGGAACTCCACCTTCGTTGACGTACAATTTTTTCCCCCCTGGTTCGTTTCTCATTCTACAGAGGTCAGACAGGAGAACACATCTTCGCGACTATCTTGCGGGCTGTGCACGGTCCAGTCTTGAATGTTTCAGCCACACTTTGTTGCTAGTACTTGGAGTGTCAAGTCCAGGCTCTCCGTAGTGGAAATCAGTGGAAATCAGTGTTCTGTGCATATTTGCATGTTTCACATATGGCGATACCCTTTTCAAGAGATTGTCAAACCGCGTGGCGCACATTCTGACGTATGAAAAATGCACTTCCTCGTCTGTGCTCCACATTTGCTGAATAAAGAGGGCAAACTCACCATCATTCTTTCTGTTTTTGTTAAGTGGACGCACATAACATCTAAGTTGCTTGTTCTCGTTCTTTTTCTTTGCCATTGAGTAGATCAATGCTACTGCCAGATGTTTACGAAACTGTTTTTCTCTCACAGCCGCCATCGTTGTTGTGTTTAGGGGGTACACGTGGGCGGCGTGACACATGTTTACAACCCCGCCTCCAGCAGCGCGGGGGTGTCGGAATGTTCGAAAATAGTATACCATCGCTTAGCCTTTTCAAACTTCTTTTTGCCCTCAAACGAAGAATGAAAAAGAACTTTGTTTGAAGTATATCAGGGCCTTTAAGGTCATACTTCAGTCCAGCTACTGTATAGAAAGTGCTGTGAATCCATGTAAGCACATAAATGATAGATCATTGACTCATGGGTCAAAAATCCCTCTGATCATAACTAAGGCAGAAGAAGAAACCATAACATGTATGTGCAGGTGAGTTATGCACTAGGGTCTGTTTTTGTGCATGTGTTTTTACAGATGCTTCAAAGAAAGGCTTTCTAAGATTGACAGATAAAGGGATGGCAAGGGAGAGAAAGAGTTCTTAATGATTTGTATCATTAATAATGTATGGCCACGCAAGCTCAGGCTCAGGGAACACGACTGCCTGCCTGCAGTCCATCTGGTAAATGACAGAAAAAAAGGAGGATAGGACAGGATCCAACCTGCTGCTATACCTCTATTAAGGAGAGGGAGATCACAGGAGATCTCAGGCATTGTGCCAGGGAGTTATGCATAGTTCAATCTATCACTTGCTGGTCCAAGATCAGTTTAGCAAATAAACTTGTCGTCGTGTTATAATGAGACGGCTCAGATCTGATTGCAAATCAACCTCAGTGCGGTTTCTGTTAGTGGTTATTACAGAGCAAAACGACGGATGAGTCAGATGAGAAAAGCACACACTTGCACGCTCATTAATATGCAGTACTGCATGCAATACAGTTGGACCACGGGGGTCTATCACACTCAAACACAAGTGCATGATTAAACACACTCAAACACATACCCTCAATCAAACTCATCTTTCACTGTCACTCTAATCTAGCGCATACACAACATGACGATGATGATGGCAATGATTATAATAGCAGAGTAATTCTCAAGGTCATTATTATCATGATAGAGAAAAGCGAGGGAGGAAAAACAGGTACTACATTGAGAAAAAGGGAACGATGAATGTGAGAAAGGGAGAAAAACAATATGGATTTATTGGAAACAGCAAGAGAGAAAACATGGAAAGGGTCAGTTTAGTCCTTGAACCCCTACCAAGACTGACTCTGGAGCAAACTGGCAAAACCAGCAGAGAACAATGCAAAACAACTGAGATATTGATGCAGCGGAAACAGTGCTCTGCTCATCTAATTTGATATATTAGGACAAACCTTCAGACTCAGCAAAAACACAGCAACTTTTTCAGGGTGTTTGTAACTGCTTGTACTTGTGTGTTTTTACTTTGCAATAAAATTTTTGAATGTGAATAAAGGTAGCAAACAGTATGTATAAGATTGCTACTACCACCTACTACTAATAATAATATAGTTATTATATGAAGAGTTCAGATGAAAAAGCCTCTAAGTGCCTTCTGAAATTTTCTTCTAAACTGAACATAAACATAGGAGCCTGATAAAAATGCTAATTTAAGAAGAAAATTTCAGACGGCACTTTTGCATTTGAACTCTTCATATTATCATTATTATTATATTTAAAAACATTGTTAATGACAAATAATCATTTATAATCATTAATTGATTTTCAGGAAGCAACGCTCATCTAATTTGATGGTGTTTATAACCACTTGTACTTGTGTTTATCTTGCAATGAATATGAATACAAATAGCAAAAGGGATGTATTATAAATAAATAGTTCACCCAAAAATGAAAATTCTGTCAATAATTACTCACGCTCACATAGACAACAATCCAAATCCGTAAGAGCTTCGTCCATCTTCAGAACACAATTTAAGATATTTTTGATGAAATCTAAGAGCTTTCTGATCTTACATAGACAACAAGGGAACAACCACGTTCAAGGCCCAGAAAGATAGTGAGAACATTGTTAAAATAGTCCATGTGACATCAGTGGTTCAACCGTAATTTATGAAGCGACGAGAATACATTTTGTGAGCAAAGAAAACAAAAATAACAACTTAATTCAACAATTTCTTCTCTTCCATGTCAGTCTTTGCAGTGTGTTCATGACAGTAGAATGCTACATGCGTGTGGTTCTGTCTGAAGTAGAACGTCCATCTCTCCTATAGCTCATTATCTGTATATTCTTATTCAAATAAGCAAGTCTGGGCAAAAAATTGCATGTCATCCTCTCTGTTGTAATATTCAGACATGTTTACATGCATATTTATGTACAACGTGTATCTTCCTTATGTACAACGTGTGCAGGACATGTGGGTTCTACGTCAGAAAGCTCTTGGATTTCATCAAAAATATCTAATTTTTTGGTGAACTATCTCTTTAATGCAAAGATGGAAATCTGATCATTTACAAGGCAAGATTTTGTATTATTATTTATAATAATTTACTATAAATTAGAAATGTTGACTTGGCAGCACACTGAAACAAAAAAAGTTTAATTACTTGAAAATTAGAAATGTTGACTTGGCAGCACACTGAAACAAAAAAAGTTCAAGAAACTGAGTATTTGAAATGTGAAATAAGAATCATCTTTCCAGCATATGACAAACCTACAGTGCCCTTTTCAAAATGTATAAATGATCAATGACTCAAAACAATACTAAGGCGCCATTAAAAATGTCAAATGGAACGTCAGGCTGAGCTGCTTTTCCCTTTGAAAGCAACCAAATCATCACAAAGCAAATTTTACAGTGACTTTTGACATGACGCTAAAGGCATTCATCTACAAAGAGATGTTTAAAGGCCTTTTCTTTGTTGCTCATTCAATCAATGTCATCTGAAGAATACTGTTTCCTAAAGGCAGCTTTGATGACGTTATGAGAAAATTACTCAGAACTTCCTCTCTGTAATTCTTTATGAGATTTTTCTTGCATGAAAAACCCTGTAATTGCCAGGGAAGCAGTGTTCAGTTTGAGACTACTAAATAATTTAAGACACTTTTATCAAAATAATGAATTTGGTTTAGCATCACCAGTGATATCAATTTGCCAAATGTAAACTTTCATTACGAGAAGTTTATGATTTTTGTTGTTATTTTCCTCTCCAACAGGCATTCCGAAATTGAATTTATTATGTGAATTAAATTATTTATGTGGTTTAAAGTATCGGTATGAAGTCTGCGACTTTCACAAGGTCTTAATATTAAGGCAACTTGTATTAGAGAACTGAACTAAACTAATACAGCTGTCCAAACTTTATGAGATATTTTCTGATTTATTCCAGGAAAACATATTACCATGCAAAAACTCAGCATATTTCAGCCTATTTGATTTTGGACAGTAATTTGTACCCTTAAAAAGCATCTGTAAGCGGTAATCAGTGGAGGCATGCTGAGATCAACTGAGGGATTTGATTACTGCAATTTAAATATCGCCAGGGCTTTTGAGCTCTACCAGCTGAAATTATTTTCTCTGAGAATTTTAGCTCAGAAGACTGAGTGGTTATGAAATTCTTTTCTGAGGCAGAATGTTGCATTTTACAGTTTTTAATCCCTTCCTTCCAGAGCAGCACAAATTACATGGACGTGCAAAGCCAACAGCACCAGGCTGGCAGAGACTGACCACCGCTGACCATGTTTATTTCCCATGCTGCTCTTTAACTATTCTTCTTTTCTCAGTGCATGTGATTTTCTGGGCTGTTTTAGTCTAACACAAATAACTTTTGTATATTGTTTTCCAAATGGTTGCAAGAAAAAAAACCTATTATCGATATAGCTAGAAATATCACGATTCACGATATTATCACGATTCTTTGTTATATTGGTTTTAATAAGTATAATAAGTTGTCTGAGCATAACAGCCAAAATAATTTCCCTATTATAAAGACAAAGCCTTTCAAGGTAAGAAAATTTAAAAAGGGCAGATATTTAGGTCAAAGTGGGTGAAGATAAAAATCTGTCATTATTTTATCTTTGTTATTAAACTACACATAATATACAAATAAAACAAACAGTGTTTTTTTTTTCAGGTACAGTAGGTGTATTTAGCAGGAGCATTCAAGAAATTGAATAAACAAATATAAAAATGAAACACTATATAGACTGATTCCTAAAGCAACTGTATTAAAGTTGTTGTTTTATTATCGTTAAAGCAATAGTTCACCCAAAAATAAAAATTTTATTTTTCTACCACCATTTACTCACTCAAATGTTGTTTCTTGTTTAAACCAGAATGAGTTTCTTTCTTCTGCTGACCATTAATGCTATGAGGAACGTGGAAAACCAAACAGTTGCTGGTCCACAGTGACTTCCACAGTATTTCTTCCTAAATTCAGTGTGGACCAGCAAATATTTGGCTACCCACATTCTTTAAAAAATATTCTTTTGTGTTCAGCACTAGAATGAAATTAATACAGGTTTGGGACAACGTGTGTGAGTAAATAATGACAGAAATTACATTTTAGGGTGGGCGTTCCCTTTAATGACAGTCAGCAGCATGTTTAGTACTGTCCCTTTAAGACCTGCACACATCTAATATACAGGAACATATCTGACTTTCTCTCAACTGTTTACTTTTATTTTAGACATAACCAACTGAGTCTATATGTAAACCTTGTGTATTTTGACAGTATTATCATAATAAATAATAAATATAAATATCCACAGTATACACACATATATTATGTAAACAAAAACTTTTATTTTGGATGCGATTAATCGTTTGACAGCACTAGTATATACATATAAATGCATAATTACATGATTTCTCTCGTTTCTGGCTTCAAACCTTCATCTTTCCTATGCCTTTCACTCCTATGTTTCCCTTACCCATATGTATGTGTGTGTGTGTGTGTGTGTGTGTGTGTGTGTGTGTGTGTGTGTGTGTGTGCGCGCGTGTGTGTCTCATTAGTGAGGTGGTTGTGTTCAATAAAGCACAGGGCGGGTTCCTCCGATATGCTCTCTCTCTCTCTCTCTCTCTCTTGCCTCGGGCACTGTGCTGCAATCTCTCTTTCCCTCCTCTCCTCTCTTTCTAATAACATGTCATCCCTCCTTCACTGCTCTGACGGCACAGTGAAGCTGATAAGGACAGATTCAAGTGCATGTGTTTCTTTAACCTTCCTCATCTCTGCTCTGCTCTCCTGTTCTCCACCTGCCATTTCCCTCAGAAAGGCCAGGAGCAGCTCAACGCGGTTGCTCTCTGTGCACGTGTATGTGTGTGAGCATCTGGTTTCTACTAGTCCTCTGTTTCCAGCACTGCCCCTCTGAAGAGCGCTGCGCACTAACCCAGAAACCTTTGCAGCAGACAGCAGCTCAACTAAAAGAATTTCTCCTTCGCTCCAGTGACAGCATTGCTATGGCAATCGTTAGCCCTCTGGAGGTGGAGTTGCTGGGCTAGTGGCTTGAGAGACTGGATCAGACTGGACAGTTGAGTGGGAGAGGAATCAAACACACACACAGACACAGACTTCTCAAGCTATGCATAATATAATTAATGACAATTCAAGTACTATCAGGGTCAGTACCACTAATATCTATAATACATGCTAATGCCTCTATTAAAGGGATAGTTTATCCAAAAATGAAAATGCTGTCAATAATTACTATAATGTTGTTACAAACCCGTAAGACCTTTGTTCATCTACAGAACCCAAATATTTTTACGTGTGTAGTTTTTATTATATTTTATATTTTAGTTTCTGTTTATTTAGTTTTTAGTTTCAGTTTCTTCAACAAACTAAACAAAAATAAGAAATGTTGCCTTGGCAAATCGCTAAAAAAAAAATAGCGTAAAACATTTTCTTTTATTTCATTTAATGTTTATTTTATTTCAAGTAACACAATTTATTTAGCCTTAGTTAACAATAATAACCCTGTAACAAAGTTGACATTTTCAGCCATAATAGAGCCACAAAAGATTCATAACATTTTTCGGAGTAAGAATTTTGACCTTATGTTATTAAGAATATTTTTTGAATGCTTAAGGTTGAATTTTTGGGATATTTATTCCTGAAATGTATATTAAAATTTGAGTGTGTTTATGTGGAATTATGTACATAAGCATAAGCATTAATTTTAAATATTAAAGAAGTGGTGGTTCTAGACAATCTAGAGCATGAAATCATGTTCATTTTGAAGCTTGCAAATGGTTACATTTTTCTGTATTTAGAAAAATTAGCAAAAACTGTTACAGTGCAAATTAGTGGCTTCATGTGTCTAATCATAATGAAATTCCCTACAGACATGGCAGAGTTATTAAAAACAGCTTACTGCTAATACAATATGCATAAATTTTTGTGCTAAATAAAATTATTAGTATTAAAAACGCACACACATAGGATGCGTTATCTATATAACAGTATATCAGTGTACCATCAGTATCAAAAGATTTGATGCATCAAGTTCAATTCCTAATGTTTGAGAAAACAAAAACTAAGAATATTGTGAATCCATCACAGCTTTCCCCTGCACATCTTTTGTGTACCAACACACCTACACTGACAACATGCCAAGCACACACTAACATTTATTTTCACACATCCCTCAGCCACTAAAACAGAATTTCAATGGAGGAATACACTCATGCATCTACATTTTGCACTTTATTCACAGGTACACAAACAAGCAAACATCTTCAGTTTAACCTTCACATTTTTTGCTTATGCTATTAAGGCCTTATTGCATTGTGCCATGGTACAGCGATGAAGAGCCAGGGTGATGGATAACTGTAGAAAAGCACAGTGAGGCACAGAGGATTCAATAACCTCAATTCTTCATCACACACTGACATCCCATCTTCTCAACCTCTGCATTTTCACTGAAATCAGCTTCTCCTTCACCAATAATACTATTTAAATTCCCTTTTTAAACGCCCACATTTATCTGCCTTTGCTTGCTAAATCCTGCTTTTTACTTGCTTCAAAATCAGTATTAAGGAATCTTCTTTTTGTTTTGTGCTGCAATGGATGAGAATGACAGCTGTCTGTCTTTCCTTGTGGACCAATAAAGCAAATTATGATCATTATGATGTGCATGTTATATGCCATTAGTCTCAGGCCCTCCCTTGATAATAATTATCCACCCATCTCTGTTCGAGATTCATTCATATGCAGTCACTTCACAGTATTGCATTACAATTGTTACATTGGAAAATGTAAAATAGTTAAATCTCTGTAGATTCTATGGAATGACTGTTGTGACATTACACTCTTTTTGCTATATAAAGAGTGAATTTTCCCTCAAATCATAACCCTAATGCACAGCACACATCATCACACACCAACCCAGACCTTTGGGTTTCCATGGCGACCATGATGACGGTGGAGGGGTGCTGTATTTTTGCATTGTTGTGTGAGATGAGGAAAGTAAAGAAACTGTGGGGAGGTGTGTTTACAGGGCACTGATGAGGTCTGACTGTGATGGCCATTACAGCATCTATAGCACAGCCAGTTTTAGGAGGGGACAGAAAAAAGGCACCAGGATTACAGCCACTAAATCTCATTTACTGTATGCACATCTGTGCATGTTTGCGCACAAAAATCACTGCTCATCAAAACGTTTATACTAAAGGTGGCTTTAGAAACATGGAATGTGATGAGTCGAAATCTACTATTATCCCTACTTTGACATTTAGAACAATGACTTTGTTGTAATCATGTAATATTCTTTACATACACTAATAAATAAACAACACAGTTAACTATAATAACAGTCTTAATAAAATATTAATTCTATATATTAATTTTAATTAATATTAACAAAATATACATTTTTAATAACACACATTGTAATATTGTGTGTTTTTAGGCAGAATCTATCAATTATTCCAATTATACAAGTCTGTCTATTATTACATATTTTAGAGTAGAGTAGTTTCATTTAGTGAAATACATGCATTTTAAAAACACACACACACATATATATATACACACACACACACACACACACACACACACACATATAGTGCTGGGTAGATTACAAATTGTAGTCTGTTACTGATTACAGATTACATAACGATAATTGTAGTTAGTAATGTAATCTAGGTTACACATTTCAGGTATTGTATTCTGAATACTTTTTAGATTACTTTTAGATTGCATTTTACCTAACTTGTTTTAAACTTACCAGTACATGTACCACATTGATATAAAAAAGCACAGAGAAGGAAAATATATTTCATTCTTTGATACCAACATCATAAAATGCATTAAACATTAAACAATATTCAGTTTGTTTACCTACATGTCTATTTTACCATTAATCGACAGCAGACAACTGTGAACATGCAAATGTTTTATTAAATTATTGAAACATTAACTTCTTCAGGGTAGGGCTGCACAATTAATCGAATTTCTAATCACGATTACAATTATGGATCCCACAATTACGTAATTGTTCAAATCGGCAATTAATCGTTCAAAGTCCACTTATGTTATTTTGCACGCTTAAGATGTTTTTTCATGTTATCATAAGGGTTTTTCCATTGTTTTAGTTTTAGTATAACAGTATAATACCATTCAAATTTTTTTTTTTTTTTATAAATTAAAGAAGAAACCAATCCGATGTATAGTTGACAGTTGAGGCTTAATACTATAAAAAAAAAAACACAAAGTTTTTCAGTTAGAGTGTACAGCTTGGTTATTTTCATATAAAAATACAGCATGCAGTTGCATCAAACAAAGGTATAAAAATCATTCAATGTAAATTGTGATAATCCTAATTAATAATCACAATTACAGTTTCAAGGAAATAATCAACATTTATGATTTTTGACATAATTGTGCAGCCCTACTTCAGGGATATTTCGACTATTTTATGTCAAAGGATTCTGGCTGAAAAAAAAATGTGGGAATACCTGCATTACATGAACAAACATTAGTAAATGTCGTTGCGCATCCAAAGTTTTTAAAGCTAAATGGTATGACACAGAGTAGGATTTTTAGACAGGAAACTTTTTTAAAGAAAAAAAACTAATTATGAATAACCTGCTGACATTTTGTGAATAACATGTAATCACGTAATCCATTAAAAAACAGTAATCTGATTATTTTTGGGCATGTTGAAATGTAAAATAATTTAATTATGATTACTTAATTAATCTAATCACATAACACAAACCAAATTAAATCAAATAATACACGTGTATATATATATACACCCCTACACATACAAATACACAGGAGGGAAAACTATTGCTCAATGTCCTTAGAGTATAGCTTGCGTGCCAGTGATTGCGTGTGAAGCTGGATGTGAGCTGTCGATCCGATGCAGAGGAAAATGTGATCTGACACGCTAAAAGAGGTCAGACAACCAATGAGATGTTCATATGTACACAAATACTCAAACTAAACAAAGAGCAAAACCATGTTCCTACTGTATACAACCACAAAATGCATCAAACATGCATACAAGTGAGATCACGCATGCACATTTACACCTGCATACACACAATGAATAACTAAAGATAGATAGCACTCAAGATAAAACACACATTTACAATATGCCTTTCTCAACTCTAGAAAACACAGAACTGTGCATCTAAAAACAATTCTCATAAAAGAAGTTATTTGATTGTTTTTCTCACATTTTAAAACATGAATTATATAAACTTTTTAAATATGCATTTTAGATTTTATTTTAGATGTGCATTATATATAACTTTATCATTTTAACTACCTGAATTAAAGTTTTAAATGTCTACTAATTTTCCATTTAAGATGTGATTTATTTTTCTTATTTCCATTTTTATGTTTTCTTAAATTAATAACAGATTCCTTTATTTTCATATGTTACTTCTGGTGCTACATAAAAAGAAGGCATGGAATTATGAATTGACGAGGTGACACAGACATGACCTTTAACATACTTTGATCAGCTATATCAAAATGCTAACTTTGCAAAGAAATATGAGGAAAAATGTCTTCTCAATTATACTTTGTTCCTTTATGGCAGTGTGGGGAATAAAGGAGAAATAAACTCTCATCCATCCATCTTTCCTCGATCCACGATGGCCTTCAAATAGTCCTTTGGGATTTAGAGGGAAGGAGAGATGCTCTGTGTGGTGGAGGCTGCAGCTTGTCAAATGAATAACTGCCCTCAAATTTCAAAGGGCCCATAGATTCAGCGATCGATGCGATTAATGCCGGGTGAGTGCATGCGTGATGCATGCGCCTGTTTTCTCTCCTGAGAGACTTTGGGTGGGGTTACTATGGCACTGAACTAGAGGTGTGTGATGCTGAATTCGATATGAATATTTAAGAGACGTGCCTCACCGATCAAAAAGCCCCCAGATGTGGAGGAGAGAGAAAGACAGGAGGTTTCTTTTTCTTATCTGTTCCTGCTCTTTTTCTCTCTCCTCTCCGACTCTATAAATAAGTAAGGTTCCGTTTCCAAGGTAACATGTCCCCTGAGATTTAGTCCCTTCTACTATTAGGGGGGAAAAGGTGTGAGAGGAACCAAAACACAACAGGTCTCACATTACTTGCAACTTCAGCACACGTTATCTGTACACAAATGTTTACAATCAAACATAAGCTGGAGTCATAAATCTATCTATATGCCTAGGGTTTCCCATCATTCCCTCCTGCAGTGTTTGTGTTGTCGCCAATGCTTCGTTCCCCTTCAGCGGCCCCCTTTAAATCACAGCATATGGGGTGGCTTTGTGCTGAGATGCATGAATAAGTGCTCATAAACTGGTGGAGAATTTACAAGTACACTGCTGCAGCATGTCAGTAACACTGAGAACAGATGCCAAGCCATAGAGATTTGAATGCTGCTTTTGCAATTAACTCTTTATTGCAGTTCATATCTGACTGCTGACTTTGCTGTATTCGGCATTGTATTGAGAAGCTGAGAAGCTTGATGTAATGTAAGCATGTATTAACTAACAGGAGAGTTGGATGAATAGCAAGGCCTCTTACCTGCAGTTGTTGTTACCGGCTCCCTCTTGTGGTGGTGTTTGAGAGCCGAGCAGTGGCCTGGAACAATGTCACTTGGAGATCGAACCAGGAACAATTATTTAACCAAGCCATTTTCACTTGGCTACGGAGCAGTAAAACACTAGTGTAACCCTAGTCAAATTCACTCAAAAGTCAATTCAAATAAACACAAAAATCATAGTACAAAAAGAGACCTAATAAACCTAAAACATGCCCAAGAAACTTTACAACCATGTGCAGCGTGTTTGTCACGTTGTCTGTCGATCGTTTTGAATTTTAACTACCGATTCACGAATGAGTCATTCTTTCGAATCACTTCAATGCTAGGATAGAACGTTAGAAAAACGGTTTGAATCGAATTATTCGAACAGCTCGGTCACGTGCTGAAACGAATTAGAAGGGGGAAAAAAACATTTATTTTATGACACAGAGACCAAAAATATCTGGATGAAACAAGCTTTAATCAATTAAACCCAAACACAGAAAAACATTGTATCGTTTTTTAGTCATAAAGACGTTTTATTAAGTTTAATATCTGTCCATACAACCTTTTGGAATGACTCAATTCGGTCAAAACAGTCCACATAAATGTTGTAGTATAATATTGTAATACACGGATATGTTAATTGCTGAATACAGTACTAATACAAAGGCTAATTTGTTATATTATGCCTGAATAACATGCCTGAAGTCACATGTGAAAGAATCAGATTTTGGCTGAATTCCTGGCATTTGTATTGATACTAAGTTGCTCTTCTAGGCCACATGGCTTTCGAACATGGTCTTATGATAAAAAATAAAGAGGAAAATACACTGAATAATCATTTTTGTGACATGTTTGAATGCAGGCTACTTGGCAGTCCGCCACTCTTACAAGGTGTAACCAAGTTATGAGGAGACCATGGGAACAGAGTTAGGGAGTATTGGGAAGAGAACTAAATATATAATAAAAATAAGATCAGAGGTTGAAAACCATATAAAAATGTGAGCTGTGAGTGAGACGGTCCGATGTTCTGCAGGAATGTCGGCTTTGCTGTCTCCTCCAATTAATTTCGTCCTCTGCAACTCCGACTTTAAATATTTTTTTGCAAGATTTTCTCCACAGCATAAACTAATCATATTTATTTATGGTTATGTATTTTTTCTAAATCGATGCACTGAGGCCTAGTTGAAAATGTAGACTTAGTGTATCTTGAACACAACGTGATTAGAGCTAAAAAGCTAAATAATTCATAAGATTGCTGTCAAATTTTATTAATTTGACTTCAGATCAACTGTTTAGGAGATTTCTGTCTTTATTCAGGCAAATGTGTACTTCTATATAAAATAGCCCACGGAGAACATTATAAATGGCCACTGAGTGAACTTCACCTGAACTCAGTAAGCTTACTGAGGCTAAAGACTTGCCAGCACTGTCGATTAATATGTGCTCCAGTCAAAGAGTCTAGTCTATGTAGGTGTTAATGGAGCACACTAGGGAGTATGAGAATACAGTATTAACCTTCTGATTACACACACCAAGTCTAGTGGGAAGAGTATCTAGCACAAAATCCCTCCTTGTCTCTCCTTTCTGAATAATGCTAATTAACATCTTTTAGCCAAGCAGATCCCAGGAAACATCAAAGCATGCGATTAAATTATCACAATTAGTCCACTGGAAGTCATTTTCCAGCGATCATCCCAAATATCAGTCATGGGGATAAGGAAATGCAGGGAGGAGAGATGGGTGGAGTACCGTGAGGGTGCAGAACAATGCAGTAGAGACCAAAAATAGAGATGAAGATGAAAACTGGATGTTCATAATCAGATATTTAACAAAAGCTCATTTGTGAATGTGTGGTGATGGTTCTTCGCCTCAGCTAATGTGTGAGTGACATGGGGAAGCTTGTACAAGAATGAAGCATTCACACCAGATCTCTCTGGAGAAACACACCCCTGTGTGAGTAATGAGATGAATCCATACAGCGGTTTCTCTCACCATGGTCCCTAGGAATATTTTAGATGACTAAACTGGATTTTTTTTTTTTTTTTTGGCCAAAATGTGTCTCTATTTTTTCAGGCACAATCTATTTCCTCTACTGGATCTCAGCCCTGGGCTGAGTTTCCCCGTTCCCAAGCATGGAGTGTTTTTCTCTATGTGGCAACACATAAGGGAGATATTTTTCACATTAAGCTGCTTAAATGAAAATAAAACCACAACGTGTCTTTTCATTTTTGTTACAGGTGCGGTTTTAATGGGAGATGGAGACTGGCTCATGTGAGTACTGAATGATGCAATGACTGAACAACTGGGTTTTTGTCACCAATATACAGGAAACGCAGCAGAATAATGAGCAGAAAAGCTATTGCATGGAAGCAGATCTGAATTGAGATGGAGGTTGATTGTAAGACAGGGCAATGTTTAAGCAGACTAAATGGACCATCTTTAAGCAGACTCATTTAATGCCAACTTTAAAATTAATAGCTGAAATTCATGTTAGTTTCGAGCCCATTGATTTAACAGTGTAAACTGGATGAAGTGATTCATCTTGAGGGATTGTGCTAATTACCTTAACAGGGTACAACCTAATGTTCATTCGAGTCCACCTGTGTTCAATTGCTTGATGGTATCATTAATTCCAGTTTGAGAGGTTTGCTCAGTTGAGCTTTTATAACTGAAATAGAAGCGTAAATCAATCCTGCTGTCTGTGGGGGTGTAGAGATGAATTTGTAAGAAGAATAAAAAAAAAAAAGAAGAAAGATTTTCTAAACCTTGAACTTTCTCGCCCGAAAGGAAAGTGCTATATTGGGTACAAACCAAATATAGTTTCCCCACATAACTGTGGTGACAGCATCATGTATTCATTTCAGCAGAAGTAACTGGAAAGCGTATTAGCATCAAGGACAACTTGAATGGAACCAAATATAGGCAAGTCCTTTTGGAGAGTTTTAGTCAACTAGAATTCTCCAGAACAACAGCCTGAAGGAAACTGCTAACATATTTGAAAATGAGGCTAAGAAAATGGTAGGTGATCTGTGATGGTTCCATTTTGAGTATAGTCTTAAATTTGGGTATCAGAACCAATTGTTTGTGGAAATGCTTAAGCAGCTGAGAACATAAGGAATATAAGAGGGTATAACTGTCTTAACTATAAGATTGGCTGAACATTAAGCTCGGTCACAGCCTCAAGCCCTTCCGTGTGTGTGTGAGAAAGCGAGAACAGTATTTATTTTGGGTTTTTCTCACTGCCATGTTGTCAGTTACCAAGCACAGTGCTATTTTAAACACTGATCGTAGTTAAACAGCCCCCACCCCGCGTAATCCTTAAATTCATTTGTCTTCCAACTACTAGTCCTATGTAGGATGCTGGAGTCTGTCCCAGCAGCACATGCTATAGGCTGTAGTCATTATTACTATTTCAAATGTTAGGTATGTGTGTGGCTTCCACATTCATCACGGCTCTGCAAGAGTCATGTCCTTGCACTCCTCTTTAACTAGTGCCATCTTTATAAAGGTGTGCACAACTTTCTTTTCAGTACATAAGTGTTACCAATGTGTTGGCAATGTAAAGCCTTTTTTTTATGTAAATAAAGCTACCAGAGTCTTATCCAGAACTTTTAATTAATTCTCCAAGTTGTTCTTGAATAAACATGCATTCATAATTTAATGACAAGCAAAAAAAATTACATTTTCAGGGTCAAAAATATGGTGCAGTAGCTCACTAAGTAAAATGTGAACCATCAACTTCGGTCATATGTGCAAAACATGTATTTCACTCATGAGAAGACCCCTATAGGATATTTAGGATTGGTTCATGACAGCTTTGAGAAGAAGGTTATTTGAAACTATTTTACAGTTCTAGAATGTGTATTAGTGGTTGTTTATGAAAGCTGTAATGTCTTGTGCGGGACCTGTTTGGGTGTCCACATATCAAAGAGACTGGACAATGAAGTAAAATGTAAGCACACTGTTGAGGTAAATAAATGAAAGCTCAAAAACTTTGAAATGTTGACTTACTGTCTTTATAAGGCACGTTTGTCAATTTGACAACTGTATAACTCTTGCCTTGTCAGCATCAGTTCCACAGCACCACCTGCAGATGAACTAGTGTATGACATAACCACACCAAAGCTCCACCAATAGGACCCATGAAGATTTGAATATTGACATTACGTTGTAAAATAAAGAAACAACAAGAAATCAATTGTAATAGAGATCTCTTTATTATAGTGCATTTATCAGATGTTACAAGATGGGTTTAAAAAAAAAAAAGCTAAAACCAAAACCATTTCCTTAAAAGAAAAACATGTGCACACGTTCCTTGCTCCTATTATTTTACAGAATTTTGAAATTAAAGCTTCACGTCTGAACAAAGGATAGCTAAATGAAATCTGCAAGCTAAATACATTTTCATACTCATACACTTTAATTACTTGTCATAGATGATGCTAATTCAAATAAATCTTTATCTACTACAGTAGATCTGTATCAGAATACCTAAAAGGCCAAAAAACATTATTAGAGTTATGAAACATGAATTTTGGTGACAGACAAAGGGGGAAGAAAACAAACCAATAAAATGCATTCATGTTGCTATCATGTTTCACACACTGTGAAACGTCACCTATTCCCTTGTGAGAGGTCAGTACAGGGTTAGGACCACTGCGATCATTACAGCACAATGTTCAATGCTGTATTCAACACTGCAGTTGCCTTTGGAATATGAAGGAAAACAAAACGCGTTTGTCAGTTTTGGATTATTACAAGATGCGTGTACACGTTCTCAAAGCGAACATCTCTCTGCTGGTGCTTGATTCTATCAGTGACGTGTTTCTAAATGGACTGGTGCATCAGGTAGAGCAGCCATCAACCGATGAAGAGAAACAAGGAAGGAGAAAAGAATCTGAGAAATGGAAGAGGGAGGACTAAAGCTGGCTGGAGGAGTTTTGCATTTTGACCTGCAGCTGTTCTGCAATTCTCTCATACCAACCGAGGAACCACTGGAGCTCGGTGGCAACTCTGGATCAGTGACACATGTGCCTGAATCTTCATCTATCTATCAGGTGTCTCGATTTTAGATTACAATTGGGAGAATGAATGCATCTCAAAAAGCCCTTAGTGGCCTCACCTGAACACTCATGAGATTCTGACTGTACATATGATGCAGGACAACTTGAAAGAGACCATAATGACGAAAAAAAAAAATTCACAATAATAAACAAAAAAAAAAAAAAGCTAAAAGAAGACTCACTGGAGTGGGAGCAGCTCGCAAAAGGCCTTGCTGCTCCAGCAGAAGGCTCCCTCCCTCCATACTCCCACAAACACTCATCACTTCTGCAGTCGTCTCTTACATGACAATCAAATCACATGTAAGGCTGTTAGTTAGTGCCTGGGATCTGATTGGATGATCAGCAAGACCCAAAAAAACCAAACAAAAAAAAAAAAAAAAAAAAAAAAAAACCAAAGCAAACACAGGGTCAAATGATTTCTTCCCCACAGGCAATAGTTTGTACAAACTGACTTTGTATAAACGAAAGGTTTCACAGGCTTGTGCTTGAATGCGCTTGACGGAGGACAGCAGTAGGGAAAGCGAACTGGTGTTCACATGAAAAGCGTCAAGTGACGTACCTGAAAGTATTAGAATGATTTTCAAATAACGCGAAGAAGAATGGATGGAAAAGAAATGTCACTTTATTGTCTGATTTTTTCCTTCTTTTTTTCCCAACCTGATGCAGGTTACAATGAGTTTTATCAAATGTGGGGTCAAAAGATGGTAACTCACACCTTGTAACATTTTAGACATGCGTGATTGCTTTAAACATTGGGAAAGGGACAAATCAGGCCTATAGTCTGGTTTCAGTGTATTAGATAACAGAAATATTTAACATCCTGGGTCATTCTTTGCGTGCAGAAAACCACGGGGAGAGGAGAGAGAAGAGAGAGAAAGAGAGAACCGTGCTGTACACTGAGTGTCTATTTTGAAAGGCACAGCAAGGCTACTCCCACCCTCAGTTCACACACATGCACACGTAAACACACACACTCTTGCATGTGTATTATAGACAGCACTGGGCAGAGTCTCTGACGTATACAAGACTGAACAAGAGAAAGAAATGGATAAACTGGGCAACCGGGCAAGACTGAAACCAGTGCTGTCACCCTTCACACACATTCATACACACAGCGCTGACAGAAGAGGAGAGGGTGGAATGGATCATTTAGCGTTTTTGAGCTGGTTGGAGAGCCAGTCGAGCCCTTCGTACAGGCCATCCCCACTGGTGGCACAGGTGGCCTGGATGTACCAGTTACGATGACGCAGGGAATGAAGGCCCAGCTTATCTGTGATCTCGGCTGCGTTCATCGCATTGGGCAGGTCCTGTTGCGCAACAGATGGAAAGAGCAATGCAGTCAAATACTGAGCTTTTTAAAAAGTTCTTTTTTTTTTCTTTTTTTTTGCTCAACACTGATTCATAAAAACCCAAGATCTTTCTGGCTATGCCTATTTTTACTGGTTGTTTGAAAATGTGCTGACTGTCCTGCAGATGTCATTGTGTTCTGCTGAACTAACTTTAATGACTCATGTGGGCCAGTTCATTTTAATGAATCAACAACATAACCAAAAACGTGGCCAGTGTAGTAGTTAAAAAAGATGAGTTAGTGGGTTGAATCAGTCTAAAGCACTGGTGCATTTCATCTACAGCATTTACAGTGAGGGAATAAAAATGTTGGGGTCAAAAAAAAAAGAAAGAGTCTCTTATGCTTACATTTCATTACATTTTAAAAGAACTGTTTTCTATTTCTATTAGAACTGTTTTCAAATTTGAAATAAAACTGAGTACCAAAAAAAAAAAAAATAATAATAATTAAAAAAAAAGTTATCAATGTTAAAAAACACAGCTGATTAATATTTTTCTGTAACCAGTGATACTTTTTTCAGTATTCTTTGATAAATAAAAAGTTTAAAAGAAACATTTATTTAAAGCTGCAGCCCGTAACTTTGTGTGTTCAAAATGTACACATTTTTTACGGACTGCAGCTTTAAAATATAAATATTTCCTTGCAATGTAAAAGTCTTAACTCTCACTTTTGATAAATGTAATGCTGCTGAATAAAATGCCTGCTAAATCAACAGAATTTGATTAAGAGCTGGTTAAATTAGAATTAAATCAAATCAGAACAACTGTATTGATACCCAGACCAATCGATGAAACAGTCATACATGACATCAACCACAGCAGAAGTCAGAAAAAGAACCAAATGAATACTTGGACAGCTGATGCTACTTGCATTTAAAGAATTTAGTTTTTCTCTCGTTTACCTGTTTGTTGGCAAAGACGAGCAGCACGGCATCTCGCAATTCGTCCTCTGCCAGCATCCTCGTCAACTCCTCCCTCGCCTCATTCACTCGCTCCCTATCATTACTGTCCACAACAAAAATCAAGCCTGTGGAAATAACAGTGACAGTCTTAAGTATGCACTCAAGAGTTGCTCAATACCTGGTTCTGTGTGTATGTGTGGACACGCACCTTGTGTGTTCTGGAAATAGTGCCTCCAAAGCGGCCGGATCTTATCCTGACCGCCCACATCCCACACAGTGAAGCTGATGTTCTTATACTCTACCGTCTCAACATTAAAACCTGCAAAGAGAAAAGGGGACAAGTTAAACACTAGCTCAAAGAAAAGAGGGACAGATGGAATGAGGGTGAAAAGGCATGAACTTCTTGTGTCTCGTGCTGGGGCCCCGCTCTAATAACACTACAGCCCGAGGGCAAAGAATTTAACCATATATACACACAGACAGCAGAGAAAGAGATGGGATAGAGGGATAAAATTGAACACAAAGAGATGGAATGAAATGGGGGAGGGACAATGGAAAAAAAGAGTCAAATAAAAGTTAAAAATACAGGAAACCTTTTTTTTTCTTCAATCTAATGAATGATTTCTAAACCGGTTGAATTTATTCATGCCTTTTAACTTTTTGCTGGTGCAAAACAATTTTATTAGTCTGAAATAATGAAAACTGAGAAAGAAAGCATGGTAAAATTCAAGAATCACAGACCGATAGTGGGGATGGTGGTGACTATTTCTCCCAGTTTTAGTTTGTACAGGATGGTGGTCTTTCCAGCAGCATCCAAGCCCACCATCAGAATTCTCATCTCTTTCTTCCCAAAGAGATTCTTAAAGAGGCCTGCAAACATATTCCCCATGGTGGCGGATCTGCAGAGAAGAAAAGAGAAGGTAGATGGTATTAGATCTTATGCGCCAGAGAAACAGAGTGCGCAGCCATCTTTAGAATTTTGTCTTTGACCTTCTGTTTTTGCGGCCCTATAGCATCACTGTTGAAGAGTAATTAGCTGGTAGATAAACTTTAACAAAAATGTCATGTGCATTTTAATGTTTGAAGCAGATGCCATAAATGTCAGTAGACCAATAAGATTTTAAAACAAGCAATTAATTCATAAATTCGTACAACTTTACCTTCACATCGTGGACATACAAAAGGAAGACAGAAGACAGAAGACAACTAGCTACATAAGGTCTATAGAGCAGAAAAATGCCTCACTCAAGTCACTGTCCAATTGAAATTGACCAAATAATTACTGACCAAAAAACAACAACAACAGGCAAACAATATTTTGACTGCCTGAAGTTGGTGTGCAGTGATCAGGGTGGAGACTGAAAGAACAAAAGCTTAAACCCTGCAAGGGGTGATGCTTCAAGTCAAAGCACTTAACCCCAAATCACTCTGCAGTAGGTTGCAAATTCAGGTATCTGCTAAATAAATACATAACATTAACTTGAAAGAAATTAAAGACCCAAATAACACAATCATTTACACAGGAACTGATTAAGCATTCTATGTGCTATGAATGCGTGTTATGGTTCAACCACATCTGACTTTGGGGAAACAAGTGTAGGTCAAGGCTGATTCACCATGTGAAGAGAAAAGAGGAGGGAGGAGAGTCAGAGAAACAAAAGGCCTAGCAGTGATGAGGTGAATGCAAGATGCCATCGGTGGAAAGAAGAGTACAGGAGGTAACCAGAAACCTAACAAACCTGTAAGAGGAGACACCTGCCCTCTGAATTAATCAGAGACACACAGAGAGAGAGAGCACTGAGTTACACTCTAATCCCAACTGTAACTCAAGCGACAAACTACAGTTTTAGACAATGAAGCCACCATATCCTTATTCAGACTGTCAGTCCATCTCTCCTTTCTTGTGCCTAAATGATATGGGACATGTTTGAATAATTATAAACCGCCAACCATAATAATTCCTAAATTTGTTTGTTTTCATGCAATAGATGGGTTATCTGATTTAAAATCTGTAGTGTTTGAAAATGTATATACAAAAGAGCTGTACCGATACAATCAGTCTACTTATTACATTGATACTTCAGCCTTTGTGTATTTTAATTTATAATTTTCAGCAGTTAATAAAGAAGAAAGTCATCTAAAGCCTGAACTCTGAAACCATTGAGTCTGAGTCCAGAAAGACTCACCATTTTGGACAAAAGTGCAGCAAACTTGCGGGTGAGATTGAATCTGATTCACTGAGCTTCTCTTATGGGTTTGCCACCATTTCATTCATGATTTAATTATAACGCCATGAAGCAGAGTGACATTTTGAACTGTGATATGTATCATGATGTGTACTGTACTGTGAAGCAGCAATACCCTACACTACACAAAATACATTTTGTTCAAAAATAATTCAGAAGACTGCAGCTGCACAAAAGACAAAAAAAATGTCGTTCACAAGTACTTCATCTGAAGGAATGTACATTGTCTAGTCTACCGAGTCTGAATGTGGCACAAAAGCTAAGCGCTAAGAATGGTGTGAGAACACACCCGATGAGACTGTGAGAGCTGTGTCCTTTGAGTAAAAAGAAGAGAGGTGGGGCTTCAGAATGCAGTGACACAAATACAAAAAAAGTCCCAACAGAACAAAATGACTACATAAGCCTCAAACTATTTGAAAAACACCCTTTTTTTAATGATGTGCTCAACAGGGGGCCACATCATTGGAAGAAGTCTCTGCAAATACAAGGAAGTGCTACAAAAAATTGACTCATACTGTAACAGCACACATTTTCACAGATTGACTCACTGATCAGTCAGATGGGTTGCATTATGGTCGATGTGTGTTTCAGATAAAGAAAGAAAAGGTAAGACCAAACGTTTTGGAAGAACAATGGACCAATTCAAAGATTTTTTCAATTGGCCATAGGGCATGCCAACAACAAATTAAGCCACATCAATTATTTACAAGAACCAAAGTTGAATTATTGAGCAGAAAAGGGGAAACAAGAAGCTCTTGCTAATGAAGCTGCTGTAGTCATAACTGTACACTAAAACACCACCAGTGTAGATCCTCACACATTATAGTCAAGCCTTGATTAAATAAAAAATATATATATTATGCAAGTAATGTTTCAATAACCATGTCTTAACATAAAAAAATGGTTGTTAAGTGAAATTGTGCTCTTGTTCACCACAGTGATTCACTTTGTCCCTCTGTGCAGCAACACATTTTAAAATCATGCATCAGATGTGATGAGTATTGCTGACTCTTTTTGTTGTTTTTGTTTCCACTGGTTACAACAGACTGAACTAGTCATGCTGAAACTGATGGCATTTAAGGTTAAGCCCAAGCTTAAATAACGACCCCATTCTTACTCTGAACTCTTCAGCTTAATACTTAAATGCAGAGTAGCATTCACAGACACTACCATTCAAAAGTTTGGGGTTGGAAAGATTTTTTTTTTATGATTCTGAATGAAATCTCTATTGCTCACCAATGCTAGATTTATTTGATAAAACTGTAATGTTGGTAAATATTATTACAATGCAAAAGAACTATTTTCTATTTTAAAATCGAATTTATTCAAAGCTGAATTTTCAGCACCATTACTCCAGTCTTCAGTGTCACATGATCCTTCAGAAATCAGTCTAAAATACTGATTTGATGCCCAAGAAACATTATTATTTTTAGCTAAATAAAATATTTAAATTATATTTAAAAAAAAAATAATAATCTTACTGCGCCCAAACTTTTGAACAGTAGTGTATATTGTGTTTCTCCTGTGTAATTCCAGCAGCTGTCTGCTAACATTTACAATAACTGACTTTCCCTAAACACACAGAAAATGTTTATCTTCCCTGCAGGGAGTATCAGCAAACAACATTCCTGATATTTGGGAATGAAAATGAAAAAAAAAAAAAGTGACAACAGTTTTACAAATGTCTAAAAACAGAAACTCTTAAGACTTAGCTTTTAACAGAAATTTAGAAAACCACAATAAAGTCAGAAAAGAATGCTTTACAAACTCTGGCTAACGAACAACTCATAATGAGAGAAATCAACACCCTTCCCATCCAGCAGTCACTTCATGGTCGAAAAATAATAGCAGCGATCAAGCTAATTAATCATAACCTTAAACATGTACTTCTAGATGATGCACAAAAAACACCGATAACAAAAACAAACCAGGGTGTCAATACTTCCAGACCTTTAAGGAGTCAATCCAGTGAGATTAAAATCTCTTGATACATGCAAATATAAGAATGAAAATGCTCTTCAAACGTGCAAAAAGATCAAAGACTGAAATGGTTAAGACAACCTATTTATCAGGCATACTAGGAAGTGAGAGCATAACAGAGGCTCGAGAAAAAGTAAGAAAAAAAACAAATCACATGACAACATCTGATCCCATCCACAGTTTCAATGTTGCGACAGACAGCCAATTATAGCGAGAAATGCTTCCTAACTAGAAATCAACACGCCAGTCATTCATAATCAGGGTGACTGTGAGGCTGCTTACGAAACACCTTACAAATCAGCAGAAGCGGTACAACCACACGTATAAAAACAGACCCACTTTTCTCATCTGACCTAGAACTGAATGGAGGTTAAACGAATCATCGTTTCCAGTGAACTGCAACTACACACGGAGTGAATCGATCCCATCATGCATTACAGTGGAAACCTGGTGTTTGACACCTGCTAGTTCTGCAGACAAACGAAAGATGTCATCCTATAAGTGTTTTTTTTTAAAACATACTGTGTTTTCCAATTCTTTTATGATGCAAAAGACAGGATCAATCCTGTTCCCGCTTTAGACATGCATAAGGTTACCAACATTTATACAGGCATAATTTCTGATATTCGGGTCGCAACACTTCACATTTGAAATGAAGCGATAGAAACGAGTAAAGGAATGATGTCAGAAACACGGCCTAACAATGATTCACGCTAACAGGTTAACGTACGCACAGTTACTGTAACACCGGCTTTGAGACACTGTGGTCTATTAATTTGTTTAATTCCCTCGTTCGTCTATGTTTACACTGCTAGCTAAGAGACGAACTAGAGCTCGTAATGAATGCTGACTGTCAGCGCAGGAGCGTTCATTATGAAGGGAGCGCTCTGCTTGTGTCGCGAGCGACGCCTTGTCGTCTGCTATGTGCTAAGCGCGCAGGCGAGATAACTAGATCACTGTTTACTTCACTGCTACTTATTTACTCCGCTCACTCCTGATGAACTATACCATTCTGAAGACGGTAAAAACATGTTTAAGCGAAAAAGGGTGCGCTGAAAATGTCTGTATGTTCGGATAAGTAGGCGCGAACTGGTTTTGCAGTTCCACATCAGCTAAGCAAACATCCGTTGGTTAGCCTGTTAGCCTCCCTGACTGAACTGATAATTCGTTAACCGAAGGCACGGTTTCTCTTAGCTACATGTAGACGACAGGTAAATTAAAAGACCTAGGTGTGACATGCGTCAGAATGACAACGCAAAATGTGTCGTTTAGGCATTATTTACCTTTTGGTGCAGTTTCGCTACAATTTTTCCGGTTCTCCTCCTCACCGCTAAAAAACAAAATGGCGACTTTCTCTAGCCCGAGGAGGGTGGCGTCATGGGCCCCTCCTTCGCGTAAGTGTTGTCCAATCACATTGTCCAAAGTGCACGCGAAACCCCACCCCGTTATTGTCGTCGTCCAATGAGTGCATCGTGGGCGTGAGGGCCGAGGTGCGCGTGCACAGGCCGCCTCTTCCCATGCAAAATGAAAGATGAGTCGACCTGAATATGTTTAGCAAATATCCCTGATGAGAAACTCATGTTTTCGAAACGCGCTAACCAGATGAATGAGTAATTATGAAGTAAAGGGATAAATGAATTGAAGGTTGTGTTGGAAGAGGACTTTATAAATATATGACAGTCAGATTAGCTGCCTGTAGCGTTAACATGGGTACTGTATGAGGTTACCTCTAGTGGCAAAGATGCTACAACGTGTCAAATCGTCTGAAATAATAATAATAATAATAATCTTTATCTGACCCTCTAACTCTAGCACTCTCTATTCTAATTCTATTCTTTAAAAAAAATGTCTCTTTTAGACTTGCACTCTATTCATTTACTAATTACTTTTTTTAAGTAACACTAGCCTCTCTATCTTGTTGTATTCTATTTGTTTTCTTTTTATTTATTGAACAATTAACAAAAGCAAAAAAAGGCCTCTAACACTATCTTGCTCTATTATTTTTCTATTCTATCTGTTTTCTTTTTATTATATAATAAAAAAAAATCTTGCTATGTGTACTGCATTAAGCTAACAGAGATTTGTTATAGCTCTTGCATATCTTTGCTCTTTTATTAGTTTTGATTGCTTCCATTGTCCTCATTTGTAAGTCGCTTTGGATAAAAGTGTCTGCTAAATGACTTAATGTAAATGTAATAATAATAATAATTTGTCATGTCTAGAATCCTTTAAGCAAATACTTAGCGAGGTTATTATAGTTAAAAAGGTAATCCATTTATTATTTTATTTTTTGTTTGTTTGTTGTTGTTGTTGTTTTTACTTGACATTCAAATAAACATTTAGTGAAATAAAATAGAGAAAAACTTGAGCTTATTTTATTTCAACTAATAGCCAGGTCAATAAACATCTATGAAAACTATTTAGAAATATATAAAAAAAAATAATCATAAAAAAGTGAATGAAATAATAAAAATGACAAATCACACACCAGAATTACTAAAGCTTTAAATAAAATTAAAATAATATAAATGTCAAATAATTAAATGTATAAATCCTATAAAAGTATCTCAGTGATAGGCCTACTAAAATAACACTGATACTTAGAAAACATTAGTTAAACATACTTGTTTGACACTGTTCTTTGTATTACCTTATTTATTAGTAATTTTTTCTTAAATGTTGATGATCTACTGGTCATGAATATTTCATCAACACATAAGATCAATAGTCCACCAGATGGTGTAATATATATTTTCTTGATCCACTGAGTTTTTACTGCATTCATTCTGCAGAATTTAGACAGCTATAGTCCAGTCAGCAGAGGGTGCTACAGTTAAGACAAACCAAGCAATTGCAAATCCACTGAAGCCACAAAGCTACAACTACTGGCAGCTTATTGAAGATTGTACTTGGATGGCACATTCAAAATTTTAGGTCAGTGTGGGACAAGTTACTCAGCTGGGTAAGCAGTGATGATTTGAAAGTAGGGTACTGTTAACATAAAAGCTGGGTACCTGGAGAGTCTGCCATTAAATTAATGAAGCCCATTCTATTTTAGGGCTGAAGCTTCTTTCAAATTGCACCAACAGCATAATGAAGACATATTACCAAAATGGGCCTTATAGAAATCAGACCTAAAAGTACCTAAAATACATAAATGGACCAACTGTTGGAAAGATTCTATTCTATTCTATTGTTTGGGGGCTGATTGTGAAAAATACCATTGCCAAGGCCTAACTTCCAATGCAAGTTCATCTACCAAATTTTCATCTAACAACAATATAAGTTAATCTAACAACAGTGGCACCAGTCAAGAGTCTGGTATCCAAGATATTACTGTCAACAAAATAAACTTATTTTAATAAATAGTGACATGCCTAACACTCTTAAAATAGCTTAGGTGTTATCTGCTGTATCATTTCAAAGACCTCAAAACAATTTTAAACTAAACAAATGGATCTCTATTCAAGAATCCAACACTAATGATTGTGTCTCCTCTTAAACATCACATACACCCATATTTTTCACATTTCACAAACAGGCCTATGTCTCATTTGTATTGTTTGGATTGGTCACCTCAAGCAGGAAGTGCACCTGGCACACCTCCGTCATAAAGGTGGGTGTCTTAAACAAAGAAGGTGACATCATAAGGGAAATGTGGAGCCCAGTTGGTCAGTCACTGATGGAGGCGAGAGGAACTGAGATGAAAGATCAGTCATGATTAGCTCATTATATCTTGTGCTGAGTGATGACAACAGCATCAAAGACGCCTGTGTGTTAATGATGCTGAGGAAATGAGAATGGAGCCACAGTTTGTAAACAAGGTGTTAAAATTAAACAAGAGTAAACAGACACTTGTTATCCTTGTACTGAACTCAGAAAAGAAAAAGAAAAAATAAGAAGAATAGTATTTATAACAAGTGTTGGTTGATTTTTTTTAATCCATATCTGACCAGAAAGAAAATTAAAGTTGTCTGAATCAGCCCTAAATAAATGTGAACGCTTCAGCAGGTAGACGCACCTGCTAATATGTAGGGAAATATCGTTTCCCTGGCAATGGGCGGAGTGACTGATGATCCAAGTCTGGCGTGCCTCACCCCTCCCGGGACCGCGCCTCCCCAAGGGCTAAAATGAGTTTCTGCCCCTTTAAGAAGTTGAGCTGTCCAGCACAGCTGGGATTTCAACACGGACAGATAGCGCAATGAAGAGCAGCGTCGACCCGTCATCATGTGCACCGGGCTTTCGAGGACTGCCTGTCCGCTGCGACTTTTTGCCCTCTGCATCCTTCTTTCCCACGCAGCAGCCTATTTCGGGTCAGCAGAGACTTTTATATCCTCTATCTTTTCTGAACTCATGGAAATAGCCTCTGACTGCATTATTGCTGTATTTCACATGGAATCGAATAATTTTAAGATGCGGCAACAGGTGGAGATATTTGGTGATGTTGGATGTCCCATGCGCAATTACGCATATCTTGTTATTGGGTGTATGTTTAACAATCACGTTGCAGGTTGTCTGAATTAAATCATTATATGTTGAATGTGGCATTTTAAAATAGATTTAAAATTAATTATTTAAATAAGGAATACTTTTTGTCTGCTCGTAAAATGTAGCTACAGGTAACACAATTAGATGTAATTTAAGTTTTTTTTTCCTCTCTCTTTTTTTTAGTTGTTATATATTTTTTTTAAACATTGATGTGTCTAAAATATTTCAATAGTGTGCTGCTGGTCGATTATTGGCGTTGAGTGCAGCGCAGAGTATGGATCCAGATGTCTTCCGATGGTTTGGCACCGCGTCCTTGCCCTCGCACTACCTGATAATTAAGATCTTTCTGGCTTATGCTCATATGACTTTGCTCCACTGGTGTTTATAATAAGAATCCTGCACGTAAAACACTCTGCAATTGGTTTTTATTTAAGAGTGCTTACTTAAGTTTGTTATGCGCCACAGTAGCGTAAGCCAAGGGCGCTCAGACTAGTCTACTGAGTGACTGGGGAAAGAGCACGACTAACAAGACTATTCAAATTAGGTATTTAAACACATATTCAAAGCACATGTGCCATCACTCGGGCATTCTAGAAGAAGAAGAAAAAATATTTGTTGCCCTAAGTTTTAAAATAGCCTACATTAACTTTAGTGTCAAAGTTTAAACTCTAAAAACTTATTTGAAACTGGGGTGAGATAAATAATTGTGACAAGTTAAACAAAATATGTTTTATAACATTATGGTGAAAACGTTTTACACTGTGCCTGATCTTCTAAAAGGCCTTGAAGGTCTATTTTAGTGTATTTTAAATATATGGTGTTTGTGAACAAATAAAAAAAGAATGAGAGGTTTCAAATTAAGTAGTATTAGTGACTGTAGTGTGCATGTTATCGTTAGCCTTACAGGTCGCGAGCCACTGGTCTATCTGCCCGGTCCATTTGCCAACGAGCCTCCGAACAGTAAAGCGCACCTGAAGCAATGCGAGCAGATGACTCTGACGCGCCGGCAAAAGCGCTTGTGCCGGCGAGAACCAGGACTGGCGGAGACTCTGAGGGAATCTGTCCGCCTCAGCCTCCTGGAGTGCCGCTATCAGTTCCGCAACGAGCGCTGGAACTGTAGTATGGATGGCCGTGGAAGCCTTTTAAAACGAGGTAAGATATATGAGATTTGACTTTAAAAGCAAAAACATTTCTGTAAAAAAAATTAACAAATATAAAGTGTTATTAACATTGCTTTTGTCATCTCAAGCTAAATGTACAAATGTTTTGTGAACTGTTTTACAATATGTTGGAATATGATAAGGCTGACAGTTCAGCCATTTTTAGCCTTGCGCTCAAGGTCATTTGTTGTTTATGGAATGGTTCATAATTTTAATAAGATTTTTTTTCCAAATAAAATGCTATGCCCATTTAAAGATAGATAGATAGATAGATAGATAGATAGATAGATAGATAGATAGATAGATAGATAGATAGATAGACTGATAGACTACTGGTCTTTTTTAACTGGAAACAGAGTTGACGACAGTCCAAATGGAGAAGGAAAACAAAACAATTGATTTATAATTAATTAAAATGAAATTTAAAAAAAAGTTATTTGATGTTTGTTTCGTTAGGAATTTATAATATCACATAGTAAAAATTATAAAAAACTTTTTCATTGTTGAAGCAATTGTTTAATGTTAACATGGAACAAAAAGAAACCGAATCTTGTGAGTTTAAAACCAACAAAACACAATTGTACAATTTGCTGTTTGGTAGCCTTAAATTAGTCAGTACTACTTATATATTGTCAGAAAGGGGATGTTTTAGCATTAACAACTATGCAGAAACCTCCATGTGGTGCCTGCTTCCAAACGACCCTGTGCGTAATGTGCAGGATGTGAATGTGAAAGCCATGCGTAGGTCAGTCCGCTGGTAATTAGGGACTTGGGAAGCGCGGAATCCCTTTGCGGTGAGGCCTCGCGGGGCCAGTTAAAGTATTTTTATCTCGCGGAAAAGCGCCCAGTTCTCAGAGGAAAAGGGCGGCGTGCTCGCGCGCTTTCATCTGACAGAAAACTTAGTCAAAATAATAATTAATTGGATCAAAAATACACGCCTTGCCTCAGCTCTGATCTAAGCAAACAATAATACGAGGCTGCGAGCAGGGATTATGCTTAAAGGATCGTGACAAAATACTGCACTTAACACTTAATTGGAAAAGTTGTATAGTTCATGTTAGGGTTTCATTTATACCTACAGGCATGATAAGGGTGGCCTTTTCGTTTAAAGTCGAGTTTTAAATAAACTTGGTAATAGAAATGTATTTCAAAAGAAAAATAACACATAGCTACAACCAAATATCCAATATATTTATGTTATTGTGGACATTTATATAGCTACTAATATCCACTTTGTTATCAGTTATCAAAACTGTTTTAGAAATGCATTATTTGCAATCAGAGATGATTGTTTTTATTATAGCCCTATTAGTTAATTCCTACAAAGTGCTCAGTATTTAGCTTGTAATGTGAACTCCTCATGTCGCCCCTATGAGATTACCTATTACATCAAATATTTTATTACGTTAGTATTGATATGCCTGGAGTCCTTATTTCCATGTATGTTATTTAAAACATTTATCAAAAGCACAAATAGGCTGATTCTATTTATGTGTACGACTTTTTAAAGCTTTAAAGCAGTTGCTCAGTGCTAATTTATGAATGCATCACTTCATCAGGCTTTAAAGAGACGGCCTTCCTGCTCGCGGTGTCGTCAGCAGCGTTGTCTCACGCGCTGGCCAAAGCGTGCAGCTCGGGGCGCATGGAGCGCTGCACCTGCGACGATTCTCCTGGTCTGCAGCACCGCGAGGCCTGGCAGTGGGGCGTATGCGGGGACAACCTCAAATACAGCACTAAGTTTCTCAAGAAATTCTTGGGGCAAAAACGGGTCAGCAAGGACCTGCGTGCCCAAATCGACGCTCACAACATTAACGTCGGCATCCGGGTAAGACGCAAAATATTAACAGGCCTAGGCCTATATATATAAATATATATCATGGACGCTTTTAAGAGTAAAGTTTACAAAGGGGGTTTTCGTACATAAGGATGGTTCCCAAGTGAACCATTCTTAAAATAACAATTTTTGTCTTAATTTGCAGAACATGTAAATAATCTAAACAACCTTTTTTGCACTATAAAGAACCTTTTGTAGAACTTGAAGGATCCATGGATTCTTCATTGAATCCTTTATAAAACCTTTATTTTTAAGAGTGTAGTCTACATGATCCAGTGTCCTCCAAAGCTCATATAGAGAACATCTGTAAGGGTTAACTCTCTCACAGACACTATAACCGTCCTCTCTTGGTTGATGGGGATCAGTCTTCATTGTTGCCCAAAGGAGAGTTCAGCAAGTGGGGTGAGGCAGGTAGGTGAGCAGGTATTGGCCAGCTCTCTAGAGCCAGGTGTTCCTTCCCCTGGTCCAGGCATGACAGCGCTTGCTGTGGAGGCCCTCTTCAAAATTAGAGGTCTCCCATGAGGGCGATTATGCAGAGGCCTCTGTAATATACAAGCATTTTTTTCATCTACTGTATGCCTCTCGCTCTACCAGTCTCACTGCTGCCGCTGCCACCACCGTTGCCGCTCTCCCAGACTTTCATAAATCCTCATAACATCCCTCAAAACAGTTTGTTACCAGGAGACTGGCAGCCTCAGGGAAAGACAGAGGGAGCGAAAAAGGGGGAAGGTTTACGAGGTTCACAGAAAGAGTAAGAAAAGAATGGCTGGACAAACTCGGATCTTATCTTATCAGTCTCCGGTTTTGTTGTTTCCCACAGTTGACACCTCAGGCCACAGATGGCGGTTAACAAAAACAAGCAAAGGTGGCTGAGGTCTTGTTTTCCCCTCCCCTTTCAGATTTTCTCCGTTTCCTCGCTTCTCCTCTGTATTGCTCATGTGGCCCTGGGGTGGGAGCTCATACCTGTGTAGGGTGGAACACCCCCATCGACCATTTGACCTCCCCATCTCCCCTTGGGCCCTTTTAGATAGACTGATTTGGTCTGCAGCTACTCCCGCAGTATATGTGAAATGAAGAGAGGAGGATGAGTAGGAGAAATAGATCAACAGTCAGCAAGTAAATAATGTGATTTGGCTCCCAAACTCAGAATACCAATACTTCAAAATTGAAAATGGAGAGCGAGAGAGCAACAGAACCTAGATGTGTTGATCTGAGCATAGATCAGAGATGGTGGTCTTCAAGAGGTGCAGGTCAGAGTTGAAAGACCGCCAGCTCAGGCATTCCCCCTGCATCCATCATCTACACCAAGTCAACCCAATGTTTTTAGCTCAGGGCTATGGAGTCCCAGAGTATCAGTGGAATTACTTGAACAATTTATAATTTTGGATAACATGCTGGTCCACTTTTACAACTTCTATGTTTATTTCCCTCCCCACTATTGGGGATATAATCAATAACAATATATTAATGTGACTTCCCAAAAATGTAAAATAGTTCTCTCTAGGCCAGTGGTTCCCAACTTTTTGGACTCTAAGGCTCCCAACTGTCCACAATGATATTTGAAGGCCCCATGAATTTTTCAGTTGTTCATGATTCTTGGTTAAGAATTGAGAAGTGGGATTTAAAAAAACATGCTTACTCACAATATCTAACCGATTAAACATAAAAAAGTATATTCATTTGCACATTCAAAGCCATTGGAGCTTTAAGATTTGAATTTACATGACTTTTTAGGTCTAGAAATTCTACTTTTAAAACTAAGGTACCTTATATATTCCCATTTTATAAGGCCACAGAAATCCTGCTTCCTCAAAGAAAAAACAGTTTTTGACACAGTTTAAGACAGAAATATCTTGAATTGTTTTGTTTTATTTCAAGTAATTTTAAGTCATCTTGAGGCCTCCTTGGAAGTTTGCTGAGGTCCCCAGTCACCCTCAGTCACTGATCTAGGGCCCTTTTACACCAATGCAATATGAAATAAATTAAAATAAATCACCAACGAAAGGCCTTACCACATAAAGTGTAAAAACAAATCAAAGTATTGGGATTTGGACATATGACTAAAAGCTTAGGTTTATACTTTATTTTAAGGTGTCCTTGTTACAGTGTAATTATACATTTAAGTACTGAGTAATATTAATTAACTACATGTACTTACTATATGGTTAGGGTTAGGATTAGGGTTTGGCTTTTGGTTACTTGCATGTAATTATGCGTAATTTATTGTTATTATGATAGTAAGTACATGTAACATGTTTGACAAGGGCATCTTAAAATAAAGTGTTACCAAAATATATATTTTATAGGCTGGCACATTTCATCACCAGACATGAAAACACAATCGGTGAAGTGTGAATAGCTTTACAAAAATTAATTGTTTCTCTTTAAAATCTTCTTCAGTACCAAACATCCATGTGAAAAAGTCATAGCCAATCCAATAAGTGAGACCAAACTTCAGCATCCCATATTGAATCCTCTCCTCAGATTTCTAAGTTTCTGTTTCATTTTCACAGGATCATAGTGTTGTATTTGGCATACTGTGTTCATGTCTTCACCTCTGTCTTTTCATTTCCTCTCAGGCGGTGAAGAGTGGTCTTAAGACTACTTGTAAGTGTCACGGTGTCTCCGGTTCTTGTGCTGTGAGAACATGCTGGAAGCAGCTCTCCCCGTTTCAAGACACAGGCCATCTGCTGAAGTATCGCTATGACACGGCCGTTCGAGTGCATAGTGTCACCAACTCTGCCACTGGAGAGACCGAGCTGGCAAGCCCACGGCGTCACGGCAACACAGGTCCCCGTCTGCGGCCCACCGAGCTGGTATTTCTGGAGGAGTCGCCCAGCTTTTGCAGGCCATCGCGCTACTCCCGGGACGGCTGGCAGACCGTGTTCAAAGGACACCAGCTGCAGCAGCCTGTGCTGTGGACGGGGCTACAACACGGCCCTCCACCTCACCACCCTCTCCTGCCACTGCCAGGTCCGCTGGTGCTGTCACGTCGAGTGTCAAACCTGCCTCCAAGAGGAAGAGGTCTACACTTGCAAGAAACACTGATAGCAAAGAAGGAGACTGAGAAGACAAAGTGGAAATTGAAGAAGGTTGAGGATTGTTAATGCGCCGGCTAGACGGCTAGTAGAATTTGTGAGAAGTTTGGAGGTTGTGATAAGGAAAAAGATCTGCCAGTCTTAACTGGCTTAGTTGTGATGGATAAATCACTTTCTTAAACTCTGGGCTCCCACATGGAGTTCCAAAAAAACGTTCAGGAGGAACATGTTCATTTAATATGACCAATCTGAACAAGCATATATAAGTGCCTTTGACAGTTCTTCCAGCATTCCTCCACCACCCCAGCTCCACCTTCTTGATTGGTTACCATGGAAACCAGTCAAGGAAATCTTACTTTTGTTCTTCAGCTCAAACCCTTTAAAGTGGACAGCAAGCAAAATATGTATACTTCCTCTTCATTAAAGATTACACAAACCCAACAACTCATGACACAAGTGTGGGCAAACCTGGCCATGGGTCCCAGAGTATTTGTGAGATGCTTGACTAGATTGAAATTTGCTTTTCTGCTTCTCCCTGGGAGGTTGCCTGTTGAATGGTCTGTGTTGATCACACACTGATGGCAATGGACTAGAGATCTGCGATGTGTAGTTATACTCAAACTGATAGTTTGGAAGTGAGATGGCGGTCTGATCACTTATATTTCTGACTGCTTGTACTGTATATCTCTCTATTGCTCTGAGAGTCCACATATGGCTTCAAAATATACTGAGAGTATGAAGCGCTTATGAATGCATTTTATTTGTGAATATTATAATAGTCTTTTATATGTAGTGAAGAAAGTACTTGCGTCTGTTACGGTATTCACAGTTATAATGCATATCAAAGATATATTACAAAAGGAGGGGAGAGAGGTCATGCTGATAAACTGGAAATCTACTGGGACACAGTCTACTTTTAGACTTCTAATGAATGTTTAGAGAAAGTTATATAATCAGAAATGTTTTATATATTGAATGGCCATTAAATGGCTGTATCTGGTAATAGATAGGAATGTATTTATTGCAATTTGATAAAACTGATCAACTGCTGCACCAACTTCGAGTAAACTTACTGGTGTATTCCAGACTGCATTCACAAATTTACACCCTTTTATTTACATTTGCCATATTGCTGCATGATTTCCTGCTTTTCTGTTTAGAAGTATGCCAAAAACACAAGCATTAGGGATCGGACAGAACAAAGTGTGTCATTACAGCATGACCCAAACGTCACCTCTCCCCCTACAGCTGCATATAGTGTGTGCAAACATCTGGGCTTCTGAGTATGTAGTATTTATTCTACGGTTTCCCATCAAGGGCAATGAGAGTGAGTATGTCCCATCCAGAACAAAAGAAAACATCTCCTTTCCTAGTAAGCAAGGCTCTCTGGCCTATAAATTCTATAAGCCCTTTCATGTGTATGAAGCCTTTGATAAAGTCCATTCCAGTCCCTTATTAGCCCATTACCAATCAGAGCAAATAACAGTGCTTTTTCTTCAGAATGTGCTGAAAGCAGAAAGAGTTGAAAGAAGGTATGCTGGATGCCCAATTGAGGCCTTTGTTACAGGGATATTTAAATCCTTTATTTTGTAGTTTTGTAGTTTTTTGTTTATTTTAGCTTCATTTTTTTATATTGTATTAATTTTCTGTTTTCAGCTCAATTTTTGTTTGTTTGTTTTACAGTTCTTAGCTGTTTTTTGTTTTGTTTTTTTTGTTTTGTTTTGTTTTGTTTTGTTTTTTTTTTTTTTCTTCAGAAGACCAAATACGAGTGGAAATGTTGAAAATCAGTTGTGTAGGTGCACTGCACATAAAGGCACATTTGAACTCAGACACAAAGTATTACTCATAAATATTTTCTGTTAAAATTAAACATTACATGCATTTATTCACTTAACAACTGAAACTCAAATTTAAAGTATGAGAATGTGAGCGTACGTGCCTATTTCTGTGTGTGTGTGTCTGTGTGTGTGTGTGTGTGTGTGTGTGTGTGTGTGTGCATGGTGATTCTGGGAAGGCAGAAAACTGCAGTAAAATTGGCCACATCAATCAAGTGAAAGAAAGTCCAAGCATTCAGTGACATGCCATTCAGCTGAAGCATTTGTAATGTCTAAAATGTTTGCTTCAAGAGGGTTTCACTCTAACTTGAAGTTCATATGCATGATATGAAAGCTTTCTCCTGTAATCGATTCAGTTTCTATGAAAGAGACTTTACTGAAGAAAGAGAGTTCTCACACTGAGTCAGCACATGCAAATATCTGAAACCCCAACAGTGGCTGTGAAAATCCAAATGAGATTGTTTCCTACATCTGAGTGTATGTGTGTGGATGTGAGCGTGTTTCTCTGCTGCAACTGATGAAATGGTAACATTTATAGCACAGACATCTGCAATGAACCCTCTGTCAACCTGCGGGTTATGGAGTCTATGTGTTTGTTTGTGTTGTCATAGCTTTAACAGTGTAATGTTTCACTTTGTGATTTCACACCGGGGATTTTTTCTACTACCTCACCCGGTCTATGGGGGAAATTAAATACTAAGATGTTTTTTTCTTACTAGATATTTAAGACAATGCTTCTTTTAAAAGCTTTAGCCAGAAATACAGATGCATTTACTATACATTTACATTTACTTTTTTTTTTTTTTTTACTTTTGTGACCTATTTCCTTATTTAAGAACCAATTTATCATATTCAAATAAAATACTACATTTGTAAAAATGGTGTCTGACATTTGTCAACAGATTGACCTCTTTAAATGAAATTTAGAAATGCTGACTTCCTTTCTGTCTCTTGCTTTCTCTCTTTCTCTTTCTGTGTTTGTGGTTGCACACCTGTCCAGAGCTCTGCACGCAAACACCTGCTCTCTAGTTAAATCACAGCTAATCATAGAGCTGATGGATCCTGACCTGCAGTATTTTCCTGTCACTACTCTCAACTTGAGCCTCATTCTAATTTCACTCACCCAAAACATATACAAATAGTTGAGCTTGCACATGATGTGCCACTGCCACACTACATGCACACACACATACACACACATTCACACACACAAAACCTAAGTAATGGACACCAGGAATCTGGCACGAGGCAATTGAGTTTCTTATAGTTCACCTACTTTCATAATAGTGTAGCTTTCCAGTAACAAAGCTAATTTATGAAAGGCTGTTGTAAATATCTAGGCCGGGAGAATAATCAAACAGGCTCACCTCAATGGTCCTCTATCCCCTCTCACATATGTAGCATATAAAGTTAGATTCACTTAAATTAATGTGAATTAACTTATCCTTATGAACTTATCCTTATGAACTTATCCTTATCATCTCTCATCTTCATCACTCTCACATACAGTGTTGGGAAGTCTGATTCATTCTAGCGAATAGGTTCAGCCTTAAAGGGATAGTTCACCCAAAAAACGAAAACTCTTGTCATTAATTACTCACCCTCATGTCATTCCAAATCCATAAAACCACTGTTAATCTTCGGAACACAAATTAAGATATTTTTGATGAAATCTGAGAGCTTTTTTACCCTGTATAGAGAGCAGTGCTTAAGGTCCAGAATCGCATGGACATTATTAAAATGTTAAAATGTCCATGTGACATCAGTGGTTCAACCCTAATTTTATGAAGCTACAAGAATATTTTTTGAGCGTAGTACAGGAAAGTTTGACTTGGATTAATTGTAGTAAATCGATTCATACAAAACGTTCCTTCACTCTCATGTAGAGTTGAAATGTCCTATTCATTTCAGCGAATCGGTTCATAATGATTCGCTCTCATATGTAGCATTGGAATGTTAGAATAAGTCATTTATTTGATTTATTTATTGACGGCATTTAATTTAACCACATTAAACAAGAAAGATTCACCAATTCTAGTTCCTCTATAAGTTTTTGACTTGGTTATGTAATGTTTGTTGTATTAAGAATAAATTTATGTCCACAATAGATTGTCCATTGTTTGTAATCCATTCATTGCTTTTGAATGAGGGAAATACATAACAAAGTATCATTGGATATTTATATATTTTAATTATAAAAACATATCTATGTTAGTTATCGTCAATATAGAACTTAGTCATGTACTGTTAGGCATCATGTTGAATTTAACACAAAAGAAAACAAAGCTTACAGTCTAATGGCACACACTATCCCCTAGAATATGTACTCAAACTCAAAATATGTAAAACATTTATTACGTCTTTGACTACTGAAAATTGCAAAAATTAAATTTGGCACTACCCTGACTAAAGTCTATAGTTGGCTATTTTTGTGTTTGTATAGTGCAGCTAACTACTTCTTCAAAACAGCAGCTTGACAGCAGAACTCTGCAAAAGTTCCAAATATGTCCATAGAATTGGAACACCCATCATTCATAAAGCCCATTGTACTGTATGTTAATTTATTAAATAATATGTTAATTTATTAAATATGATCCTTCTTTCGGCTTCCTCTAAGAGTGGTCTCAGATCTAATTTTACCACATTTAAATCCATTCCACAGATTTCCAACAAAAAATCACAGAAAAGAGTCTCCAGATACCGTCTGGCCCTTGTGACATCCATAAGCTGACCCATCACAGAACTCATATGCTTGTACACAGCACTTTATTATCTGAACATTAAAGCATGCGTGCATTGCTGTGTTTGATGTGTCTAAAGGTAATAGCCCCAATAAGACTCTCCCATTCTCTGTTTAGACATAATGAGAATAATAGTCGTGCTCCATCAAACAGATCTGTGCTTTCACTGTCTGCCCAGATCATCAACCCAGACCTCGTCTAATGACTGTTTATCAGTACTTACCTTTATTAAAGACACACAGAAAAAGGTTGGAGGTGAAACGGCCCAAAGATTTCATGTTTACAAGACAACAGCCACGTCATATGCGGGCCTTTGTGAATAAAAGCTGATTTGATACAAAACAAAAGTCTAAAAAACAGTTAACTTAAGCCTCGTTCACTATACATTTAAGCACATAGACAGATGCATGCATGCTTCAACAAAGGAATGTCTAACCCTTGGGGCATGTCAAGGAGAGAAAGGTAGAGTTCAGACAGAAGGGAGGAATGAAGAATGAGTGAGTGAGTGAGTGAGTGTATGGATGAAGAAATGAAAAATGTGCAGCAGAGAGATGGCTACTTTGTAAATAAGTTACTGTTTTACGTTGGTTTCACAGAGAAGGGACAGGGCTGCAGATGAATATGATGCTATGGTAAACCGCAGGGGGTCTGTGAGGGATGATACAGCACTAGTTTAATAATGAATCCTAAAGCCTTCATTTCCCCAAAGCCCAGCGTCCACAGCCTTCTTCTCACGCACACATCCCCTAGAGAGAGGCTGCAACGCGGGAGACAGTGTGTGTGTTCCTCAATGAGTGGCTTTGATGTGTGAATTTTTATCCTTATCATTTTTCTTTTCAGTTGCATATGCAAGCGTGTTTGTGTTGTGGATATTTAAATATTGACTATTCGACTATGTTTTACTGTAATCATAATGTGTGTGTGATGTAATACTGTTTTGTTTAGTCAGCGAGGTCAAGCAGGTAGGTCTGTTACCCCTCTTGGGACAGGACGCTTTATCTGCCATCTTCATTCTGGATAGAAAACAGACACAAATAGCATAAAAATACCAGTTAGCTCTTTGATAAATTACAAGTAAACTAAATCTTTAAATCTAATTTTCAGGCTCATGACAAGATAAAATACTGCAAACCAGCCAAAGACAGTGATATGTAAAAGATTATGTATGTGTGTGTGTGTGTGTGTGTGTGTGTGTGTGTGTGTGTGTGTGTGTGTGTGTGTGTGTGTGTGTGAGTGTTGTATGTGTGTGTGTGTGTGTGTGTGTGTGTGTGTGTGTGTGTGTGATTTTAGATAGAAACGTCATACAAGTTTGGGAATTTTCATTTTGGGGTGAACTATCCCATTCTTTTTTTCTTTGGGTGAACTAGCACAGTCTTAAAAATAATGGTTCTAAAGGATTGTACCAGAACCATTTTCGGGTTTCCCAAATCATTTTTCAGTGAACAGTTCTTTTCTACCATTCTATTCTTAGTGTAAAGAACATTTTATAACCTTAAATAACCTTTTCCACTATAAAGAACCTTTCTGAAAATGAAAAGCTTTTAATTGATGTTAAAGGTGCTTTATGGAACCATAGATGCAAATAGAGAAACTTTATTTTTAAAAGACCTATTAGGTCATGTATAGAGTATATATTTTCATAAATATTATTTTCTGTTGCTTAGCAAATGTCCTTTATCCATAATGGCTTACATAGTTTTACATTGATTACTGGTTTATGTGTTACCTATTGGAACAAACTTATGCTTAGTTCTTTAGCCTTGAGCAAGAACAAATTTCTATGAATTTGTTGCCTTATGTTTTGCTATGAACCCTACAAGACCACCACATGAATACTAAAGGAAAGAAAAAGGGCCTCGCAGAAGAACACAGGAGCGTTTTCATTTGAAACGATAAGGAGAAATTTAATAAAAAGGTATTGTCTGTAAAGTTTCTGTGAGTGAGTGAGTGAGAAGAGGGAATAAGAGAGAGAGAGAGAGAGAGAGAGGTGGACGATGGCACAGGGTAAGAATTTGGAATGTGAAATGAGTAATGTTATTGCTCAACCCACATCACAAAGCCACAGTGCCTGGAGCTATGACAAGCTGAGTGCATATCTCCATACCTCCATCCATCCCTTCATCCCCTCATCTCTCTGTACTTTTGCATTCTTTATCCCTTCATTTGTCCAGCTGTCTATAATTATGGGTATTGTATCTGTTTTAAGTTAAAGATTGAATCTAATATCTAGTCCCTATAGAGTACGTATTACGGGGAAATACAACAGTGGCTTTCAAAGAGTGCTAATAGGCTATACAGCACTTTACAGTGTTTGTGTGAGTGATAAATACCAGTTTGTCGCTTGTCCTAGTTTGCATGTTTCAGACAGACCTTTAGTATGTGTATTCTAATGGTGGAGATCCGACACTTTCTGTTACATAGTTACACCAAATGACTGCCTTTATGAGTGAGTCATTTAAAGGGGTGGTTCATTGTGATTTCACTTTTTTAAAGTTAGTTAGTGTGTAATGTTGCTGTTTGAGCATAAACATCTGCAAAGTTACGAAACTGAAAGTTCAATGCAAACGGACATTATTTTAAAATTCTGGCAGTTTAATGCCTACAAAAATGGCTGGTAGGGACTACAACAAGTTAGTTTCCGGGTTTGTGACATAACAAACCCAGATAAACCCCACCATCGGGAAAAGGCAGCAAAGGGGGCGATGCCATGATGCGCTGCTTTAGAGAAGAGGAAGCGAAAACTAGAGGTGCATGTAAAAATCTATTTCTATATGAATTGCGATTCTGTCTTCTAATGATTCTAATGGATTCACAAGTTTCAAAATCAATATTCTAAAGCAGCGGTTCTTAATACTGTTTCTCGCGTCCCCCTGCTCTGCACATGCTCTGCATCTCTCACTCTCTCTCTCTCTCTCTCTCTCTCTCTCTCTCTCTCTCTCATTCATCCAACAAAGTCTAACAATAAACTGTTCCAATTATACACTTATTTTCACATAGCTATGAGAAGCATTATACATGGACACGCATGCAGTTGGCGTACTGTATTAAGCTTTAATCAGGATAAAAACATATATTAAAAGCTAGCATAAGCAGTAGCGTTTACAAATAGCAACATATCTTAAAGTATGAGACAACAACAAACAAAAAACATAGTGACATACAGCCAAGTATGGTGACCCATACTCAGATTTCATGCTCTGCATTTAACCCATCCAAAGTGCATACACACAGCAGTGAACACACACACACCGTGAACACACACCCAGAGCAGTGGGCAGCCATTTATGCTGCAGCGCCCAGGGAGCAGTTGGGGGTTCGGTGCCTTGCTCAAGGGCACCTCAGTTGTGGTATTGCCAGCCTGAGACTCGAACCCACAACCTTAGGGTTAGGAATCAAACTCTCTAACCACTTGGCCATGACTGCCACCATTAAAAGGTTTTGCACGATCCGCTTCAATAATATCCTTTGCTTGTCAATTGGGCCTCAAACTGATAAGTAATATTAACAACGCCGTTGTTTACAATACAAACCAGAGCAAAAGCCCCTGAGGTGAGGGTCGGGACGTTTAGACGCACACAAGAGGCGGTTTAGCCAATCACAACACACTGGGCTAGCTAACCAATCAGAGCCTATTTTTTATGAGGGAGGGGCTTCATTAAAGCAGGAAATGATCAGCGTGTTTCTCAGAGAAGGGAAAGAGCGATGTGGAATAAAAGTAAATTATGTGAAAAATAATGTTTTTTTGTTTTTTTTTAAACAAAGCATTAACACATGTTAGACTGCACCCCATAAACACAATCAAGCTTCGAAAAAAAACCAGTGAACCACCCCTTTAAGTTTCAAACATTTTATCTGTGACAGTTATGTTGACAAAATAAATATGCACACCTCAAATAGTAGTTAATACTGTACGGAAGAAAGTAGCATTCTTAAAGCGCTCCGTCATTGTAGCCTATATTTCACTCTAACTGTAGTCAAATAGATTAACTTTATGTCAGAATCATGACCAGGATCCAACTGCGGATGACTGAATAATAGAAGTTTAACACCAAAACTGAGGACTTAATTGGCTGGATCACGAAAGCACCAGCACTCCGTCAGAAAGCCCAGCATGGAGATTTCACCGGCATCAGCCAGACAGTGGCGAGGGAAGGTGGTGAGTCAGCACAGGAAAGCCGTTCGCTGGAATCCAGAGGCAATGCCGAGAGAGAGGTGAGTGGAGTCGGCCAGGCAGGTAAAAAGTCCAAGAGGGCCAGGCAGGTAAAAAGGACAAAAAACAGGAATACCAGACCGACTAGACAGGAAAAATAAAAATAGCAAAGCTGGGTCAAAAACAACTTCGGACTAGCAAGGAGAAGGTTTGAGCTTCAAAACAATGCTTATGGACTGACACAAGACAACAAACACAAGGGCATGATAAAGGGAAGATAATCAGTGCAAAACAGGGTGCAGGTGAGGGAGAACACGTTAACAGGGATAACATGAGGGCGGAGAAAACATAGTGGTGATCGCAAAACACCTGGCGAGCCACCAAAACAAAACCCCTGTGCTCCAGGATAACAAAAGCCTCAGACTCCCACCGAGATCGTGACAGTACCCCCTTCCCCAAGGAGCGCCACCAGGCAACTTAAGGAAGGGGCTTACCATGTCTCCGGCGGAAGTCATCGATCAGTGACCGATCCAGAATATCCAGAGCCGGAACCCAACTCCTCTCCTCCGGACTGTAGCCCTCCCAGTCTACCAGGTATTGGAAACCCCTGCCACGATGACGAACATCTAGTAATCTCCTAACAGAAAGACAGGAAAACCATCCACTAGACAAGGGGGAGGGGGGGCAGTGGATGAAATGTTGGTATTAAGGGAGGACCTGAAAAACAGGTTTTTAACACCTGGATACATGAAAAAGAGGGGTGCACCCGACCAAGAGAGGGGGGCAACTTGAGTCGGTATCACAACCGGATTAAGGACCTTGGTGATCTGGTATGGGCCAATGAACCTGGGTGCCAGTTTGCGAGAGACAGGCTTGAGAGGTAGGTCCTTGGTAGACAGCCATACCTTCTGACCACAGACATAACGGGGCACCGGAATCCGGTGGCGATCAGCCGCTGCCTTGGTCCTTCTGGAGGCCTGGACCAGGGCCTTCTAGACTTCCTCCAGACACTACGACATCTCCGGACAAAGGCTATAGCAGATGGCACTGCAGCATCGGGTTCCTGAGAGGGAAATAAATGAGGTAGGTAACCAACAGAACAACAGAACATTCAAAGGGTGACATACCTGTGGATGCTACGGGAAGAGTATTATGAGAATACTCAATCCAAGTGAACTGTTGGCTCCCAAGAGGTAGGATTGCGGAATGCCAGGCAGCGGAGAACTCGCTCGAGATCCTGATTGGCTTGCTCACACTGGCCGTTGGTCTGGGGATGAAACCCTGACGACAGACTTGTAGAGGCCCCAATCTGTCGACATAATTCTTGCCAAAAAAACGGGAGACAAACTGGGGACCCCTATCAGAGACCACGTCCACCTGAAGACCATGGATTCGGAAGACGTGGTCAATTACCAGTTGGGCTATCTCCTTGGCAGAGGGGAGTTTGGGTAGGGGCACAAAATGTACCGCCTTAGAGAAGCGATCCACCACTGTGAGAATAACAGTGTGACCTCTCGAAAGTGGTAAGCGAGAGACAAAATCTAAGGCAATGTGTGACCAGGGATAAGAGGGAATGGGCAGGGGTTGATGTAGACCAATGGAGGGATGGTTGGAGACCTTGTTTTGGGCACAAACAGAGCAAGCCAATACAAAGTGCCTGACATCCTGACCCATAGAGGGCCACCAAAATTGCTGACATATGGCCTCCTCCACCCGTCGCTCTATGTCCCAGGAGAGAACCCCTACCACCACTCCCTCAGGGAGTATAGTCACAGCAGGGGCCTCCTCTCCTGATTGCTCGAACTGACGGGATAGAGTATCAGGCTTAACGTTCTTAGCACCAGGCCGGTATGAAAGGGTGAAGTTAAAGGCGGGTCAAAGAAGAGTGCCCAGCGAGCCTGGCGCGGACTCAGCCTCTTGGTCGAATGGATATACTCAAAGTTCTTATGATCCGTCCAGACCAAGAAGGGCAGCGCCGACCCCTCCAACCAGTGACGCCCCACTCACCCAAGGCCAACCTCACTGCCAACAGCTCACAGGTGCCAATGCCGTAGTTTCGTTCTGCAGGGTTAAGGTGATGGGAAAATTATGCACAGAGGGGTGCACCTTCCCATCCTTACAGGAATGCTGGGACAAGACTGCGCCTACCCCAACCTCAGACGCATCCACCTCAACAATGAATTGCCATTCAGGATCTGGAACGGAGAGAACAGAAGCAGAGATAAATCGGGACTTTAAATTATCAAAGGCCCCCTGAGCCTGAGCACTCCAGGTGAATGGTACCTTGATGGAGGTGAGCGCCATTAAGGGTGCAGCTACCTGGCCAAAAATCCTGATGAATCACCGGTAGAAGTTGGCGAAGCCCAAGAAACGCTGCAGAGCCTTCCTGGAGTTGGGGACTGGCCACTTGGCAACAGCCTTGACCTTGGCCTGATCTGGCTTGATCTCCCCCGCTGAGACTATAAACCCCAAAATGAGACTGACTTGGCGTGGAACTCGCACTTCTCCACTTTGACATAAAGCTGGTTCTCCAGCAGCTGTTGGAGGACCTGGTGCACATGCTGAGTGTGTACCTGAAGGGATGGAGAAAAGATGAGAATATCATCAAGGTACACGAAGACAAATCGGTTAATCATGTCCCCCAACACGCTATTGACCATGCCCTGGAAGACAGCAGGAGCATTAGTTAGCCCAAACGGAAAGACCAGGTATTCATAATGTCCCGTGGGGATATTGAAGGATGTCTTCCACTCATCGCCCTCACGAATGTGGATGTGATGATAGGCGTTGCGGAGGTCTAACTTAGTGAAGACCTTGGCTCCCTGCAAAAGTTCAAAGGCAGATGACATTAAGGGCAAGGGGTACCTGTTCTTTATAGTAATGTCATTTAACCATCGGTAATCAATGCAAGGATGCAGAGAGCCATCCTTCTTCTTAATGAAGAAGAACCCAGTGCCAGCAGGGGAAGACGAGTGGCGAATGAGACCGGCTTTTTAAGGATTCTTGAATGTATGTATCCATAGCCTCTCGTTCAGGACCTGACAGGGAAAATAGGCGACCCCGGGCGGAGAAGTGCCTGGGAGGAGGTCGATGGGAGAATCGAACAGCCGGTAAGGAGGCAACGAGGTGGCCCGGGACTTGCTGAAAACCAGCCGCAGATCCACAGTACTCCCCCGGAACCCCAGTGAGGTCGGCGGCCGCAACCTGCAACACAGGAGACACAGACACAGGAGGAGAGGCAGAACCAAGGCAACATGCATGTCACGACTGACTCCAAGACACAATCTGACTGCGGGGCCAATCCACATGAGGGCTGTGCTGAGCCAACCAAGGGTGCCCTAGAACAAGACTAGCGTGAGGGGACTTCAGAAGGAACAGCACAACCGACTCATGGTGATTGCCCGAGATAACAAGACTTACACGAGGGGTGGTGTGGGTGATAGTGGCTACAGACTGGCCAGAGAGGCCCCAAACAGTGACCGGAGAAGAAAGAGGAATGGCAGGAATGCCCCAGCCCTTAGCAGTGCTGTAGTCCAAGAAGCTGGCTTCAGCACCAGAATCAATATGGGCCTTGCAGGAGTAGGCGGATCCTTGGTACATGATGGTGGCAGAGAGCTGGGTACGTGACTGAGGGGAGATTAGAGGAGAAGCACCCACCAGGACTCCCCAGTTTGACTAGTGGGCCTTGGCTTTTAACGGACATGATTGAGCAAAGTGACCTGAACCTCCCACAATAGAGGCAGAGGCCCTGCACCAGCCTGTGTTGTTTTTCATGGGCAGATAATCGAAGTCGGCCCAACTGCATGGGCTCAGGTTCCGTCTGGGATGATTGAGGTGGTTGTTTAGCCCTGAAAGGCTGGGTCTCTTCTAGCCCCCAAGATGGACGGGAGGCCAAGCGTCACTGACGCAAATGAAGGCGGCTCTCAACTCGAGTGGCCAGATCAATAAAGCCCTCCAGGTCTTTTAGGTAACTTGTGTGTCGCGATCTCGTCCTGTATGTCAAAGTTAAGCCCTCCCGAAATATAGCCCGCAGCGCCCCCTCATTCCAGTCGCAAGAGGGCCGCTAGTGTCTTAAACTGGATGGAATATTCAGTCACAGAACTTCCACCTTGACAGAGCCGCACTAGTTTAGATGCAGCCTCATCCCCCTTAACAGAGCGATCAAACAGCTTCATCATTTCACAGCGAAATTCCTCAAAATCCGAGCAGAAGCGGGCTCTCGTGTCCCAAACGGCCGTCCCCCACTCGCTTTTCCCGTCAGCAGTGTGAAGACATAAGTGACCTTCAAACACTCTGTAGCGTAACGGCGTGGTTGCAGCGCGAATACCAGCGCACATTGCAATAGAAACGCCCGACATGAATTAGGATCTCCATCATACAAGGATGGATTGCAGGCAGCGGCTCGGGCTCGTGCTGAGTGAGAGGCTGGTGAACCGCAGAAGCGGCGGACGACAGAACATCTTGCAATTCACGGAAGCGACCACTTAACTCAACCATTTGGGCAGTGAGGGTCTTCACCTCCTGAGTGGTGGACGAGAACTGGCCGGCTTGGTGGCCGAGGAGAGCGCCTTGATGAGCGATAGCTGACCTAACAAAGTCCTCACCCGCTGGATCCATCTTTGTTCAGTCTGTACTGTCAGAATCACGACCAGGATCCAACTGCGGATGAGTGAATAATTAAAGTTTATTAACACCAAAACTGAGGACTTAATCGGCTGGATCACGAAACCGCCAGCACTCCGTCAGAAAGCCCAGCGCGGAGATTTCACTGGCATCAGCCAGACAGCAGCAAGGGAAGGTGGCGAGTCAGCACCGGAAAGCCGTCACTGAAATCCAGAGGCAATGCCGAGAGAGAGGTGAGTGAAGTCGGCTACCTGGTAGACACAGGCTTCAGAGTAACGAGAGGCAAGGCAGAAACCACCCCAGATTCCTAGAGGGCCAGGCAGGTAAAAACAACAAAAAACAGGAACACCAGACAGACTAGACAGGAAAAATAAAAATAGCAAAGCTGGGTCAAAAACTTCGACTAGCAAGGAGAAGGTTTGAGCTTCAAACTATGCTTACGGACTGACACAAGACAGCAAACACAAGGGCATGATAAAGGGAAGATAATCAGTGCAAAACAGGGTGCTGGACAACAAAAGCCTCATAAACCACCAAAACAATAACACCATAAAAACCTGGCGAGCCACCAAAACAAAACCCCTGGACAACAAAAGCCTCAGACCCCACCGAGATTGTGACACTTTAAGCATTTAGAATAATTACTTAAGATTTAATGTTATAATGTTATATTATTATTGTTATTAAACTAGTAATTTATTTCATTATATTTTATCTTCATTCACAAGTAGTGAATTCCAGTGAATTGACAAACTTCTTTCTGATTACGTATGCTGGACTTCTTCAATCATCTACTTAAACCCCTCTTTTTACTTACATCAACCTCAATCTTGCATCAAGTATTTATCAGGATTTTTCAAAAATCTGTTTTACATGTATGGCACAATACGGATTAAAAGATCTGTCACGTAAACTTCTGTTTCTTCACAAGTTGTGTGAATGAGTGAATGAGTGAGTGAGTGAGTGAGTGAGTGAGTAGTAACCTAAGTGAATGATCAGGAAGTTGTCTCTTTGAATGTCTCTTTTGTGAGATATTTCTGATTTGCTTGGTCATTAAAGAAATAGGTTCGAGGGCAAAGGCTAGATGCTGCGTTCATCAGCAGGTGTCGACAGATGCAGACTCTATATTTCTTACACATGTATACTTTACACAAGAAGTTGTTTGTGATTTCTTCTACAAAGACCATAAGGACAAAAGTTTTGATGAAAAAAAAGACATCCCTTTCTCAACCTATCCTTGTTCGGCCTTGCATCACACACAAACACACACACTTAACAGAGTTTTGTCTCCTCACTATCCTGACTGGGTGGCTGAGGGCTGGGAAAACTGTGAAGGAGGATTTCCCATGAGCCTTGGCATATTGTTAAAAAAACACCTGTTGGGTTAAAACCCAAAGCCACCCAGGATAACATTCATTCCACACATATCATACACTACACTGTTTCAAGAGCCCTGCAATACCCTGTACAACCAAAGATTTAACTAAAGATCGCAAAACATCATATTCATTACCTGTGCGATCAGATCCAGTCTTGGACCTGACCTCTATTAGCAGAGAAAACAACAGTTTCCCAGACTGATCAACAAGTGCACTGAAGATAACCACAGATAGGAGGCAGGAGCAGCCTTCACTCCTCTCTTGTTCACATCAACATCCAAAGTTTCATACACACACAAAACAACATGTGTTCACCTAAACATCTCATGTGAATAGAGCTGTATGTGTGCTCTTGGTCTTTCCCAAGCCTGCACTCTCCATCTGCACTCTCTCCATGGACATTCAGCCATCTGCACACTGATAATTTTATTACACGAACAATGATATGAAGTATTGTCAGTGTTCATTATTTGATGTTCATGATAGTTCAAAGAGGGTTTCACAACACTTATCAAATCACGAAACATGGTAGGGATTAAAAAAAAAAAAAAAAAACAAGGTCAGTAGATGCATTTTTTTAAACGTTTTTTGAAGTGCTGTGTTGTCTGTGAGACACTGTAAAAGACACTAGAACAACAGCCAAGCATGTCCAGCTCATGTTTACATAGAAAAGCAAATGGAAAAGTGATGCAGATGAATTCAAAAACATGTTGTGTATGAACAGCCCTTTCAACTAAAAATAACTAGACTTTGCATTTAAGATTAGAACTTGACAGAAAGCAAAAATGCTGCATTAAATATAATTAAATGTACTTGTATTGGTTGGTCACCATAACTGGCTTATAATAAACTATGACAACTGCAGTTCATGAGTTAAACATCTATTTGTAATTAGTCAAACTATTTAATAAACATACAGGTTTTGGTGATGTGCACTATAGATCTGAATCGTGAACCTAATACACTACTGTAATGGAATTGTGACTCTTGCATCAAGAGCACGGAAATACAAAGATAATACAATATAGATTTTTAATAAGATCTCCAGACGATGAAGGTTAATCTAAGACAGAAGGGAACATAAGCATTCACAACAATAACCGGCAACTGAAACAAGGAGAGATCTTAAATAAGGCAGTAAATGACAGACATACAAGTGCTGAGGGTTAACTGATAACTGACTAATGAACTAATGTATTAATGACAACAGGAACAGAACCAAATATGGGCAAACAGGAACCTAAACCAGGACAGAAGACAGAAACGAAATGAAACACACAACAAGAGTTCATATCTGTGACAGTAACCTTTTTAACTTAAAATTCTTTATATACTGTAAAGTTGTCAGCAAGCTATGTGGGTATCATCATAGATCTGTGTTATTGTTTATGTTTATAATATAGAGACAGAGGGAATGGTTGACAATGGTTGTGAAGGTGCTCCTGTCACAGGGTGGTATTACCACAGGACTTTGTGTGTGTGTGTGTGTGTGTGTGTGTGTTCATTACCCACAGCTGCAAGTTCTTCAAGCTCAAGATATTCAAGTTCCGAAAGCTATAGAGACTTTAACAGAGTGTGAGAGAAGATTCCAGTACAAAGATCGAGGTGAGGTGAAGTTGCACTAAAAAAGAAAAAAAATGGCCTAAATTTAAGATTTATGTGCTTGAATTACAAAGTGTCCATCCATTTGGATTACACATTTTTACTTTAAAACTTATATTTAAAAGAAATAAAATAATAATAATAATTAAATATAAAAATAAATAAATAAATACCATGGCATAGTTTATGAACTATTTGCGTATCTATTTGATATTATTTTAAAAAATAATATTTTCATAATGCATCTATTAAAATAGTTTAAAATCAGTATTAATCTGTTCATTGTGAAAACAATTACATTCATTCAGTTAATTCATGATTGAAATATGGCCAGATACATTCAGTTTATTTTTACTATTACAAAGAAGCTTACATGTTTTAACATTTCATTTACAGTAGCCTATTTATGACTGACAAGTGTGCATGAAATTTTATATGCAATTAAAAAACATAAATCTTAAATCTAGGCCTAAATATTGATTTGAGTGTGTGCCTATAGTTCAGGGATCCATTTATAAATACAGAGACAAAAGCACAAATCCTTACAGGTTTTTATTAGTTCTCAGTAACCTCTCATCGGCTGAAACACAAGCGTTGTATTCTTCTCCTCCAAAATAAAGAAAGCTCAGAAAACAATAATGAATGAGAAAACAGACATCTGGCATCCAAACATTTCTACCCCTGGAGCTATTTCAGCACCATTTGTGATCTTCTTCATCATGACATTACAGATTGCCACCTTCACCTGCTGTCAAGATAAAAGATGCCGACTGCTCTTTCCACCAAACATTAAACATAAGTGGCTTAATAACATATTATTTTCTCTGTATGCATGAAAAATACACAAGAACACCTCCCGCTGTATATATCTCCACAAAACAACAGAGTTGTTACTATGGTGTCTAAAGTAAGACTGAAAAAATAACACTTAACCTACTTTTTACAGCATTTCTATTAATTTTTATGAAAAACAGGTCATCAGGGGCAAATCAGCAAATCATCAGCACCTGACAAAACCCACTGCTTCTGGTTCACAGCTGCGTGAGTTTGTGCCTGTGTGTGTGTGTGTGTGATGGCAGAAGGTTGAATGATGCTTTTTTTGCCAGAGGACAAATTGCTTTGACATGTGTAACCTCAGAAAATATGATTGAAAACGTCAACCAGCCTCATTGCTCTCTATCTACTTCCTCTTCCTAGAATAATCATCCCCTTCTCCAGCGTTTCTCCCTACCTTCATTTCTCATGACTCCTGTCTGCTTATTCCTGTGAAAGTCTCCCTCCCTGAATATCCCTCTTGGCCTCAGGAGGTGTTATGACAGTAAGGATGGAGTGTGAGAAGAGCAAGAAGGAGCATGAAGAGAGATAGTGCTGGGGGCGAGCTGGATGGAGGGGAGATGGGAGTTAAAAAGGGGGCACTGTTTAAGAAAGGTAGCCTGGAGAGACAGACATCAACCACCATTCGGCCTTCATTCAGACCTGCCCGTCTCACCCGCCACACTAATGGTTTGGGGGGGGGGTAAACATCAACACCAGTCAAAACAGGTAGCTGCCCTGATCTTGAGTAGCACATAAACACACACTCACACACATACAGACACCTATAATTACACATACCTGACCACAGTAGACCTCTAAGAGAGAGAAGAATGACTAGATGTACTGGAAAAGATCCACCATTTTTGAAGATGGAATCATGTTAGGAGCAAGCAATTGCCCTTTCTGCATAAAATGCAAAATGATGATGAATAAAGAAGGTGGGGTTTTGCTTTTAATGTTTTTATTCAATTTGCTTTAAATTACATTTACAATTTTTTTTATCAAAATTGCACAGTGTTATTTTTTTAGTATTTATTTTTTTTTCTCTGACACATCCCTCGATTTGGAAACTCCAGGCTTAAAAAAAATCCAGAGTTTCCCACTTATAATTACGACTTTTTATGAAGTATGAAGTAAACAACAAAAATTTTTTTGAGTATGGAATTTATGTAAAAAAATAAATGAAACATACATAACAATAACAACAACAACAAAAACACACCAGCATTTGTTTTACATATTGCACACAAAAATGTTTTAAATACAAACCGAAAAATCTAAACTGATGTAAGCCAATTCTCTAACAGACATCCTGTTAATTTAATTATTACCACCCTTCTTCTTCTCCCAGCTTCATGTTAAACATCATGTCAATCGTATTGCCAGTCTCTGAATTAAAAAGTAAAATTAAAAAGTAATCTGTTTAAAGGGGTCATGAACTTACAAATCAAAATTCCCTTGATCTTTTGATATGTAAGAGGTCACTGTGCTATAAAAAACATTCTGTATGTTTCAGAACTCAAAACCTTCTTGTAATATTGAAGGCAGTCTGCCAAAACGTCAGCTTGTGGAATGTGACACATTATGATGTAATAGTGTGGATAAGCACCGCCTCCGCAGAAGAAGATCAACGCCTGTTTCTACATTGCTGCCTGTTTAGCCCAGCCCAACGAATCATGCAAACAGTGTAAATGACGAGAGCGGAAAACGCAGGTCTACACAGAAACCAAACGATAAACTTTATTTTATGAACTTTACTTTTAATGAAATACCAGACTGCATCAGTAAGAACTTGGTCCTTTGTTCACTTCATTTTACCGCAGATTCGTTTACAAACAAGGTAATTTGATATGTACTGTATTTATGAGTTCTTAGCCTAAATCACAGCAGTGTCCCTCTGTGAAGGATGTAGGCTGTCAAACATACACAGCTGTTAGCCAATCACAGCAGTTGCATTTACTTCTGAGTCTACAATCTGCCACGTCTATTAAAACAGAGCGGTCTGATGAGGGGGTCAAAACAGGACAGAAAATAGCTTATTACTTCTAAATTATGATGTGTTTTGATGTAAAAATTTTGATAACATTATGTGTAAAACAGAGGTAGTTAATGACCCCTTGAAAAGTTATAGGTGGACATTTTCATAAAAACACCTTATTTAATTACAACATAGTTTATAAAATAAAAATGGTGTAAACATGAATAATCCAGCTGTGGTTTTTTTTGTATGTAACCACCATGTCTTATTCTTTACACATACTCACACACACACACACACACAGACCAGTCTCTGGAGAATTCAGAGATGACATTGTTGAGGTTTAACCACAGGGCAAAAAACAAAAAAAACAAACAAACAAAAAAAAAACAATGTAGCTAAATCACTGTCACTTTCATCCACTCATTCTCTTCAAACTGTGATGAACAGGTCAACAGACATCCACCTCTTCTGTCTGTCTCCCTTTTGCAAATTTTGATATCATTATTCTTGTGTCTGTGTCTCCGGGCATGGGAGGCACCAGATCAGACTGGTGGTGTTCTGATACAAGGCTGCGGAAACCAACATAATTAGACAAAGCCGGGACGAGCAAAAGGAGTTGACAAAATCTTGCCCCAAGAAGTTTTGTCATTATGTTCTTCCTGTCACTGACGCTCCATCAAGGGATGAAAGCTGACACACCTTCCCCCAGGCCTCAAGCTGTAACCATACTATAAGAATGATGGCATTTGCTTTCATAAAACTACAATTGCTGCTTGATTCATGTTTCACATAAATGATGAATGGGATTAAGGTTTACATTAATAGCTGTCATTTAAAGGGCTTTATGGAACAGATTTCTGAATTTAGCTCTTATGAGAAAAATAGTCTATCTTAATTCACATTATTTAATATTAAAGATGGTTGCTAATTGCTGTTCACATTCTAATCTAAACATTCAGATCTTCCTTAGAGAAAGTTAACCCTATAATTAGCCGTTAGTTTCCACTAAAATACAGGGCGTAACTTTTGGACAAAATTTTGTTGTTATGTTTTATTTATTTTTCGTCATTTTATAACATTTATTTTTTGTAACTTTTGTATTATTCTGTAATTAGTTAATGGCGTGCATCTTATAGTTAAAACATCATTCATTTACAAATTAACAAAATAATCTAACTATATACCAGTTATAATATTAGTTTTAAGATTTTAGCATAAAGGCTTCTTACCCCATGTGGCATTTAGTCTTATTGTACCTTTATAGAGAACTGTATAAGTAAAGGTAAAATCTTTTTGTCAAAATTAATCACAATCATAGAAGTATTCGTTATAGGACTATATTAGGATTAAAGGGTTAGTCCACCCAAAAATGAAAATTCTGTCATTAATTGCTCACCCTCATGTCGTTTCAAACCCATAAGACCTTATAATATATAATATAATATAATATTTATATAATAATTATAAGTATAATTGCGGATGAACCACTGATGTCACATGGATTATTTTACCGATCTCCTTGCTACGTTACTGGACTTGGGAACATTTCAGTTGCGTTGCTGTCTACGGAGAGTCAGACAGCTCCAGATTCCATCAAAAATATCTTCATTTGTGTTCCGAAGATGAACAAAGGTCTTACGGGTTTGAAACGACACAAGTGTGAGACAGAATTTTCATTTTTGGGTGAACTAACCCTTTAATGAATATCACCCGCTTTTACTAATGTCACCTCAAATAAAATAAAAGAGACCTAATATTGTAGGCTATTATTAATTTAATTTTTGACTTTTTAAAGACTGTTCCTTATTTTATTAATAAGAAAGCCATTGAGACTGTGTAGCCTGTCTATTTGCAAATCTTTACACTAATTTCTATAATTATTAGTCTGCCTCCCTGCTTGTGTGTTTTCTTTCATTTATAGTCTATTATTGTAGTTCTGAATGTGTTTCAACCTTTGTCTTACCAACTAACTAAAAAATGAGTATTGTTGAATACCATCCTCCTAACTAACTAAATTTAGATAGTAGGGTCGAATATCATCCTCCTAACTAACGACATTTAGATAGTAGTGTTGAATACCCTCCACCATCCGCCTAAACTAATTTATATAGTGGTAAAGAGGTCCTTTCTGGCGCTGTTCTTTCTTCTAGCGGTGTGTTTTTAATCAGGCGGAGAGGGCGCCTGAAAGAGGTCCTTTTCCCTGTTGACGTGTATGCTGGACAGCGATATGTGAAACTAAACGAAACGGAGGAAATAAAACATTGCATAACTTTCCTTTAAATCCTTTTTTTTTTTCGTGTTTTTAGTGGCGTCCTTAACCGTCACTGAAAATGGAGACGCTTTACCATCAGACCAATAAGTGAGTTTGTTCACACTGCTGATAATTTAGCTAGCTTACCAGTAAACAGAGCTATTTAATGCTCAGATATCAAATGCTGACCGTTTTCCTAAGTTCGGTATAACATGTAACAAATAAAAGGCTCTTTGAAATATATTGTATGGAAATAGAATATAAGCTGCTTTCGTCTAGTGATATTATAGATTCCTGTTTATACTTTCTGTTTATGACTCTCATTGAGGAGGTTTCGTTGATATTATGCTTTCATTACGGCCTGTCAGCTGTTTTAATTCAGGTACAGCTTGTATAACGCTATTATCTGTCTTTACAGCAGACGGGACATCCACAGGGCCCTGATGTGTCTAACATTCATTCATTCAATAATGACTGTAATAATGTAACTTACAGTGTTTTTAACCCCCTCTCTCTTCTCACCTATCCATGTCTTTAACTCTTAGACAAATCCAGGAGGTTCAGTCTCACATGGGACGACTGGAGACAACAGACCGACAGTCAGTCCATTGTAAGTGTGTGTGTGTGTGTGTGTGTGTGTGTGTGTGTGAATAAAGATCCTCAATCCCACAGAGACGAGAGGATTCAAATAGGACACGTACTCCAAAACATAATGACAATTAGAGCTGGGCGGTGTGATTAATAAAAACAAAAACCAAAAAAAATTCAATTACATCATATTATAATATTATTTCAATCAAGAGTTTTACCATTTCTGTTTCAAGCCCTTAATTGACCTGTATTTATTAGATAAATAGCAAGCAGAATGGGAAGAGTGTCAAAATAACAAATTTTTTAAATAAATGCTGTTTTGGAAAAAAATATGCATCTGCCAGATACTTACGTTACACTCATGTATATACTATATACAAAATCTGACCAGCTTGATTGTTTTATATCATCCCAGAATGTAAACTATATGATCTCTCCAGCTCTAATCTGATAAATACGACTTTAAGGCATGAAGATATTATAAATAGTAATATCATGGTTTTCTGTAAAGCTGCATTGTTATGTCAGTATTTTAGCACGACCAGTTGTTTGCACAAGGTGTCATGAAGGTCACACCGGACTGATTCATGGGTATTTAATGAAGAGCGAAGAACCACCAAAATGTCAGTATTTTAGCACTACATTGAGGTTTGGTGAAGGTCACATGAGGAATAGATTTTGACATGGGACTATTTTTTAATGAAGGAGCCAGAAAAACCACCAACATGTCTTTTAGTATTTGTATATATACACTACATATGATGGTATTATGGTATATCCATATTTTTGTCATGATTAATCATGAATCAGAATCCAGTTTTGTTTATAATATATGTTGTGTACAAACTTTTATGATATATACTTGTTTATTTTAGAAATATTGTACCCCATTTAAAATACTTTATTTTACAGTACATTTAATATATAAACATTTTCTTCTAAATATATACATGCATGGTGTGTATTTTATTATACTAATAAATATACCACAGTATACACACATATATTATGTAAACAAAACTTTTATTTGGATGTGATATATATTATATATATATATATATATATATATAATATATATATATATTATATATGTACATTTAAAACACCTCAGATGGGCATTTATTGTATTGTTTGTTGAATGTTGAATCTAATTGGATCTATCATTAAGTAGTCTGTGAAGCTGATATGTCAGTAAACTTAAATGCAACCAACTATTTCTATTAACGAATAGTAATAATGAATGTAATTACAAGATTATCCTATTCCCAGCTGTTTGTTGATATTTAATCACTATATAAATTTACATCTTTATTCTTTTGAAACATTTTCAAGCACTAAGAAAGTGCAAGACATCACACCAGTTACAATAATTTGACATATAACTAGTCCAGGGTTGAATTTCTCAAAAGAATTGTAAACCTTTTTGTAAGTCGTAAAGTAGTTTGTAGAGACCATCTGAGCCGATGGTTTATCTGTTTAGGGCCTACAGTGCTTTTGGGAAACCCATCAGAGATCAGTTAGCAGCTGGCTTCGGCCTTATTTACACATGTGTACCAATTAACATTTTCTCTAAAATTTGTGTGGTTACACAAGACTGCCACGCCATCCACTACATTTTGTCCACCACCTGTGATTTCAGTGATCATATTGCAAAAATGTGTAGACCCCATTTCCCCTGGTATTTTCCATTCGTGATGGGATAATCCAGTTGTCAAACCGCGTATAAACTGGCGGCAGGCAGAGTCATCGTGGTGCCACTGAGCAGCTGATTGTTCTGTAGAGGTGGAGCTTATGCAGAGAGCCAGGCTGGTGCCACGGCAGGAAGGACAGGGAGGAGTGATGGGGTGGGGGCATGGAGACTCATGGAGTGCTGTGGTGTGTGTGTGTGTTTGGGGTGGTGTTGTGGCTCTTTGGTGAGTCTGAATAAGATAACCGTCTCCTACCCATACTGGTGACATCATAAGAGATGTCATAGTCGGGAAGGATGCATAACGCATGCATAGGTTTGTCTGTGTGAGAGCGACTGTGAGATTGCATTGTCTCAGAGGGTGGGGGTCAGGGCAGACTGCATGTGTGATAAAACTTTCCCACCAGTCTGCGGTTCTCTCCAAGGAAGCGACACTCATTCCCAATCAGCGGATCTGCTTGTCAATGCTTGATTCTCTCTCTGCCTGATACTTATTGCAACTTAGTGCATGCATTTATTATAATGAAATAAATGTCCTCATTTATTTCCCTTACTTTCACATTAAAATTACTTTTGTGGCCATCTAACACTCAGATTAATATTTTAAAGAGTTTAATACGCTTTAGCTAATCCATTTTTTTTATACTGTGTACATTGTAATGTTGTGATGCCTAAATTCACTTGTAGCAATGAAATGGGTATTACAAAATGTAAACATTGGTGCATCCCTGATTTGAACCTTTTACTTTTTTTAAACATGGCTATTTTTTTTTTTTAACAAATTAATTATAATTATAATTAATAATTATTTGTACATACACTGTTATTCAAAGGTTTTGTGTCTGTAAGATATATATATATTTTTAAAATAAATTAATACTTTTATTCAGCAAGTATACTTTAACTGATATAAAGCATGACTGATACTAATAAATGTTTCTTGAGCTGCAAATCAGCATATTATAATGATTTCTGAAGGATCATGTGACACTGCATCACAGGAATAAATTCGATTTTAAAATCTATTAAAATAGAAAATAGTAATTTTAAAATGCGTTAATAAATCGCAATAATAAAATGCAGCCTTGATGAGCGCAAGAGATTGCTTTCAAAACCATGAATAAATCTTACAGACCCCAAACTTGAATTTTAGTTTGAAGTATTTTGTGATGTACAGTACTTTATATATGCTTCTTATTTGTGTACTTGTGTTTCTGATTCTTGTGTTTTCCTGCAGTACTTGAAAATGAACTTCAAGCAAGAATTGATCAGATCTTTAATCAGCTGGAGCGACTGGAGATACTAGCCAGTAAAGAGCCACCAAACCGCCGGCAGAATGCCAAACTGTGAGTGCATCAGTAGAAATATCCACTTGTGCCTTATTGAATCGTGCAAAGGTCCAGTCCTTGTCTTGATCCAAGGTTGTTTTTTAGGAGGATAGGCAGCTAGAGCAAAATATCCTTCCTGTCAGAAGATTAAATTGGTATCCGATTTGATCTGTAATCATTAACCAGAGTATGTGGAAGCTGGACTATAGTATTGGTGGATAGATGGCTACCTAAATGTTGTAGGTTCAAAGATCAGGGGATTCATGAGCTTCTGCAATCATCTCTACCATGACATAGCCCATAAGAACTTGAGTTACTCTGTCCTTGTAGTAAATACATAATGTAAGTTGTTTTGAATGAGAAAGCCTCTGCCCAATGAAGAATAATGTGAGGTGATGAAGGTGAAGAGTGTTTGTGTTGAATGCGCCCCGTGGCAGTGGGATCCAGTGAAACATTCCGTCTGCAGTCACGTCATCACCAACATTCCTGCCGTGTGTGGCAAAGCCTGGCTAAAGCACTGCACAAACACACCTGAGGCCAGCACACCTGTTACACTCACTCACAAAACAACGAATTTCGTAAAGAACAGACTCTTCTTGAAGAGTGTCTTTATGACAGTGTGTGTGGATGATCTCAAACACGCTATACAGAAACAACAGAAGCTTGTCACAGAAGTTTAACAATGTGAATTCTAATTCTAACAGAGGATGCTTTGGACACTTTTGTCATTTAATTGATAGTTATATGTTCCAATACCATACATAGTTTTATGTATTGAGTCAAAACAGCTCAGCAATAAGTATTTTGTCTGCTGGCCCAGTCAACCCATTAGTTCAAATTTGTACTTGTCCTGTAAATATTTTCATTGACCCTGCAACTAAATTTTACGTTTTTGCAAAAAGATTTAATATAATCAAAACAAATAAATAGCATTTTAGCAATATGATCATTATTTGAATTATTATATAAATAAGTTTAATTTTTAAATAATAGCATTTATATATAATAAATGAAACTATTTTGAATAAAAAATAATTTAGATTTTTAGTAATGTTATGCATTATTTGCATGGCATTATTAGAATCATTACAATTACTAATCAAATACA